>NW_027397063.1:90286451-90327841 GCF_003265705.2 Callorhinus ursinus | reverse complement strand
TAGAAAGCACGAGAGGGAAGAGGGTCAGAGGGAGAAGCAGACTCCCTGCTGAGCAGGAAGCCCGATGTGGGACTCGATCCCGGGACTCCAGGATCATGACCTGAGCCGAAGGCAGTCGCTTAACCAACTGAGCCACCCAGGCGCCCCAAAAATGACTCATATTTTAAAACTGTTCAAGCTAATTGAGAAGTGACTGCATTTCAGGTAAAATTATTGATAAATATATCTCCATTTATAGGAAGCCTGATGAAATTGTCAAGTTTATCATCAAAAGTCCATATAGGCACAGAGGAAAATAAATTTTTATTTTACCTACACAGCATTAAATATCATAGTTATCTTAGTTCTTCCTTTTTACTATATTAATAACTAACTAGAACAAGAACTACTGAGATTCAAAAGCAAAAGCTTGGAATTAAGAAATCCATGACTTTCTAAGTTATTAGTTTATGTGTGAGGGAGCAGAAGAATATTCTTAAGTATGAAAATGTGCAGAACTAGATGCCACAGAAATTATTCAGAAAAAATGAATTGAAGAGATACACCAGAGCATCAACATTTCAAAATCTGAATTCAAGAATTGAAAAGCTAGTGCCATATAAAGAGTTAGTGTCAAAATCCACATTTACCATGAAAATGCAGTAATATAAATGTGAAATTTTGGAGAAAAATAAAATATATACACTATAAAATGTGATAAGAATGTCCATTTTTCATATTATTGCAGAAAACAAGGATATACACTTGTGAATGTACATGATAAAATGTAAATTTAGAAATAGCTAAAGTAAATTGTATATGTTAGGTGTTCACATTCTTAATCCCTCTCTTTTCTTGCTTAGAAAAACTTGTGTTCCTGAGTGTTCAATTTTTTCACCCTCCAACTGTCTGACTAGGGCTGGACCAGTTTTGTGATATTAAATTGGTAAACAGGATGAAAGCAGAATGAATTTAAAGTAAAAAAACAATGATCTTCATAACAAAAGGTAGGTGAGAAGGAGAAAGAAAAACAAATCCTTGAAGAAAGTCAAAGAAAAATTTTGCTGGGCAAGTCAATCAGGGGAAGGAAGAATTATTTGAGACTACTATAATAGGAGATAGGGATTGAACTCAACTTGATTGAAACAAAAAGTGAGTTTTTACGCCTCGAGTGAGCTAGTGGAAAAGTGCTGGAGGATGTTGACAGATGGTTGGTCAATGTGGTATGGAGATGGTATCCCTTTGTCAAGTGGTGCTTACTGAATTTAGGTTTCTAAACTCCCACGGAAACTGGGAGATATATACATCTTTCTTGATGGTTACATTTCAAAGGGTTGGCTCCAGGACCTTGAGAAAGACATTCTTGGGTTATAGCATTGGCAGAAGACTGAAAGTTACATCTCAAAGGGGCAGAGAAAAATTACAATTGCAAGTTACTAAAATAAATGCCCTAAGAAAATGGATGTCAGAAGTTTAGTGTCAGGAAGACCCTTTAAAGTTAGTCAAGCTGTAGGGAACTTTAATTTAACTATCTTGATCAAAGGTTAAACCTAAAAAGGAGTTTTGGTGCTTGAAGCCAGAGAAATCCTGAAGTATCACAGAGCTTCAAGAGTGAGGGAGAGAAGAGAGGGCCTTTTATGGATACTATGGAATTTTACTTGGATCCCCTTCAAAAGTCTTCTAGAAAGGCAAGTAAAAAATTGAACATTTGTTATTAATTTAGATGGAGTTTTTTTACATTTATTTATTTAAATGTGAGTTCATTTAAGGACTAGGTAACAAAGGCCCAGATATTTATTTATTATTTATGTATTTTAGGATCTGTGGAAGACTTTGAAATGAAAAGAAAGACAGAGATTGATTGATTGATGGATGCATTGTTTTGTGGGTATGCTGACTAGCTTTCCCATAAACCCACCAGGATTGTCTTTCTTTCGTTATCTGAGCTACTTTACCATTCTCTAAGTTATAGATTATTGATAGCAATAATAATAGTTGAAATGTTCTTTCTGACATGCATGAAAATTAGTTATTTCTGTTTGAGGGAAATTAATTCTCCCCCAACCTTATTTTGCATTTATTCGTAAATTCATTTTAGCATCCTTTATCTCTCTCTCTCCCTCTGTGTGTGTGTGTGTGTGTGTGTGTGTGTGTGTGTGTGTGTATAAAACTTTGAATTCTCCTTTGAACCAGCTTTGACATCTTACTGGTCTCCTCAATAATTAATTAGTTAAATAAAATCTTTGACAAGTTTTTTATTTTTATTTTTATCAGAGTCACAATTATACTCTGTTAAAATTTACCTTTTAAGGGTTTAAAGTAAAGAGATACTTCCCAGGGAAATATCAGATGACAAAAATTGAGAATATTTGAAAAGTTTCCCACAAGTTAAAGGAATATGAACTACATTAAAATCAAAATTCTTGTATTAGAATCCTGGAAATCAAAAAATTGTGAGAAAAAAATTGTGAGAAAAAATAATTATGAACCTAAAATTCTTTATGTTGAGACAATCATTGTTTGATTTAAAAATATACAGGTTTTAAATGAAGATTAGTTAATAAGGTCAATGTGATGATTCTTGAGAAAACATTAATGCAGAAAGCTCAAACTACCCCAACACAAAGAATAAAATTTTAAATTCAAATCTTGACTTTTAAAAGTCATAAGAAAAAAATTGGCTTTATATCTTAAATGCCTTAAATAAGTTTGTCCTGGTGTTTTGGTATTTTGGCATTTTCATCATAATTTTTTTCTATCTCAATTTCAAATGTAGATGAGGACAAAGAAACTTTTCAGAAAAAGATCTTAAGTGAATTTTTAAATTGATCAATGATTTAAAAAATATTGTTGTTAAACTTCAACAACCCATCAACATCCACATAAATGAACTTAAAAGTACTCTAAATAAAGTCTTACTATAAAAATCCACATTAAAATATTGGCTATGTAAGTTCAAATCAGAACTTATAATAAGTAACTGTACATGATTAGGCTATATGTTCACTTTTGAGTGAGTAATAGCATAGAAAAGAACCTAAAGATTATGAGGAATTAATCAAAATTAGAGAGTCTGGGCCAGAAGCAATAATAACATAGCAACAGAAAGATATTGTTCTTGGACAGATTTATAAATCTTGAAGTACCATTTTATTCACTAAGCTGATAATTATAATGTGCTTCATGTAGTGACAATCTAAAAGAATTAATTTAGGAGAAACTAGCATGTAGCCAAAATATCCTGAAAGTATACTTAGTCATATGATTTTTTCAACTAAATTTAGCAAATTAAAATCATAATGAGATATAACTACATCCTTATTAAAATGACTAAAATAAAAAATACTAACTATACCAAATGCCAGCAAGGCTTCAGGATTCAGTAACAAATAACCCACATAGCACGAGGTCTTCATTTCTTCATACCAAATGACTAATTTGGGCTGGAGTAGGGAAAATACAAGAGGAGCCTATAGCAAATTGTAAGGCTAGTAAATAAGGAAATGGTAAATAAGTAAAAATTACTTGAAAATGCCCCCTGTGGCCAATGCTGAAACAATTTAAGTATAAGATAAGAATAGTTTTGGATTAAAGCCCTTAGAGTAAAATAAGTATCTATGAGTATATAATGATATAAATAAATGACTCAATAAATATAGAAATATGGGGAAAATAATGAATCTTCCCTACAGAAAAATTTCAAATAATAATTGTAGAAGGGATGAAGAAAATAGAAATTCAACATGAAAACACCATAGTAATAATTGCTACAGACAAGATTCACTTATATCTACTAAAATTAATGGAATAAACTTTAAGGGAAGGCCAGATATTTACATATCTTTAAACTATCTCTCCCAGCATATTAATAATTGTGATGATTTTAACACATGTTAAAATTCTTTGATACTCCTCCCTCTTGAAGATAGAGTTGAGTTCTCATTCTCTTGAATGTGGGCTGGGGCTGGATTTAGTGACTCACTTCTTATGTACAGAGTATGGACAGGAAAATAATAGCAACTTTTACAGTGGAGAAATCTGACAGGCGCAACCTTAACCAAGAGATCGAGTTTAACATTACCAGTAGTCAAGGTGATATCATGTAGTTTCTGATATGATGTCATGAGAAGGGCACTTCACCTATGTGACTTCATTCCCCCAAATCTACAAACCCAATTTAATCACGAGAAGACATCAGCCAAGCCCAAAATGAGGGACATTCTGCATTTTATCTGACTAGTAGTCTTCAATTATGAAAGAAATGGCTGAGAACTTCTTACAGAGTAGATTAAGGAGATCTGATGTTGAAATGCAATATGGTATCCGGTTGGTTCATGGCTCAGAAAAGGACATTAGTGGAAATGCTGGTGAAATATGAATAAAGTTTATAGTTTTGTTAATACTATTGTACCATTGTTGGTTAGTTTTAATAAGGAAATGTTTATGTAAAATGCTATCTTCAGAGAAAGCTGGGTGAAGGGTATATAGCAAGTACCTGTACTCTCTTTGCAGTTCTTCTTTAAATCTAAAATTATTTCAAAATAAAGAGTTCAAGAATAAAAACAAGTCTAACTCACATCCTAAGACATTGAACAGGCCCCTTTCCTTATATTTTGTTTGTCACCTCTGTTTATGGCTCAATAGTGTTTTATTAGTTAATACTAACTACAAACGTGGATGTCTTACTCAATTACCTAGCTCACATAGAATGTGTGATGCCCACACAGGGACAGATTTTGTTCATTCCCTCTTTCTCTTGCCATTTTTCAGCATATATAAATTTGGAGTTCAGAAAAAATTCATTTGAGTAAATAACAGAATGTGCTTTGGTGCATAGGAGAAAGCAATACATCTACAGAATGTCCATGTTGGCTTGCATGTGTATGTGGTACTTTAATGCATGCTGTGAAATTACTTGAGTTACTACAAAATTTCATCTATTATCATTCAATATGGAATGTGTAAATCTAGAATAAGAGAGTCCTGTTTATAATTTACATGGGGCCATGCAGGAGTTGCAGTGTTTTCAAAATAATTGCAGTAATATCTACTTACTATTTTAAATCAATCTTTCATGGTTATTGGTGAGATTATGAACATTTTCTGTTCAGTGGGATTGCCCCTGACTATAACATAAATGGAAAAACAATTGGCGTGACCTAATATTAATGTGACCAACACCATATCACTTAGCATATCTTGAAAAGAATTGATTTCCACTTAATCTTAAGAAAATGTGTTTAATAGATGAGTGTGCTTAGACAATAAATGAAAAGAAATGCTCTTTTAGGTAACATGATTTCCTTTCTCTAGTGTTTGACATAGGATGATGAGCCTAATCATATGCTCAGGAATACACACCTCTTTATAAATGCACAAATGGCGACCAAATCAGCATGGTCTCCCCTTCTGTAGAATTCATGTCTAGTGGACAACAGAGGTGAAAGAGAAATGAAAAATTAATTGTGTAATTGTAAAATTAATATAATTTTGGAAAAAGCAGAACAGGAGGAAAATAGAGCTATAATACTTTGAGGAAGCCTTTTCTGTGAAGGTGTTAATTAAGCCAAGACACAAATAGTGAAGAAAACCAGAATGCCAAGGTAATAATAGTATGGTATTAATAGCATGTGCAAAAGTCCTGCAGTGAAAAAAGCCTAGAGTATTTCAGAAAAAAAAGACAATGAATATAAATTTTAGTATGTGAAAGGAGAGTGTTGGAAAGGAGGTCTACTAATTAACTGATATATTAGTCCTTTCATTCAATGGATATTTATTCATTCACTAGTCAACCAATTTTGGAAAAACATATCTAACACACACCTTTGAAAGACTTATGATGGAAAAGAAAGGCAGTGATCACATAGTCACACAAACAGTTATAAGTACAACTAGTCGATGACAAGATCTTATGAATGAAAGGCTGTTTTGGGGCCTACAATAGGAGTATTTGACATAGCCAGTCATGTTAGGGAAAGCTCTAGGGAAGTGAAAATTGTGTTGACATCTTAAAAATTAGTACACTTCACTTGATCAAGCCAAAATAAAAGCTTTTTCCAAAGGGAAGAATAAAGATATAATTGACCTTTGGTGGTAGAAAATATAGGAAACCCAAGAAATAAAATATAGGAAGCCCAAGGTGGCTAGAAAGAGTAGGGTGAGGGGAGCTTGTGTGACAAGAGTGAAGAGAAAGATTGGGGCCAGGCTGTCATGGCTTTGTAGGCCCCAACAAAGAGTTGCATCCTTATCATAAGAGCAATAGGTAGTCTTTGTACAAGAGCAATTCACGTGCCCTGATTAAAGTTTAATAAAGTTAAATGTATAGTACAGAGAAGACATAAGAAGTGTATATCATGGGTGCCGATAGACCATCAGGAGATACTGCAATATCCTTTTTGCAAGATGGCGATGGACATGCTTGGGTTGCAGCAGTCAATTTGGAGAAACTTGGTAAGACTCAAGATGTGGAATAGGTAAGCATAAAAGATGACCTTAGGATTCTAATTTAAACTTAGTGAATAACAGTACCATTCACCAAGAAGGAAAGTCCAGGGGCTAGGCAAGGCAAGATGTCTAAAAGGGAAATTAAAAGTTCGGATTTGAGTTGATTGTGAGACAATACAGTTCAAAATTTCTCAACTCACTCCCTCATTTTATTTATGTCTCAGCTCAAATGTCACCTCCTCAGAAAGTCTTCTGAAAATTCTATCTAAAATAACTCTGGCAGCAAGTAGAACTATCACTTCAACTACTTAAAATTCTATGGTATTTCCTGATCTCATGTTATAAACTTCTTTGTCATTTTCCTCCTGTAGAGTTTAAACTCCATGTGGTCAAGAACATTGTCTGCTTTTTAAAAAAATATAAAATACCTAATACAGTGATAAGTAGGTACGTGGTAGGTAATAAAAAATATGTGAGTGCATAAGTGAATGAATGGATGGCTAAGTGTCTAAAAGTAAGGGCAATTGTATAGAAAAATCTAACTTTCTGGTATAGAGAGATATCTTCTTTTATGCAGAGGTAGAAAAGTGCAGAGGTAGAAAAGTAGTCAACAGCTCTGTAACCAGAACTACACAACAGCACAATTATTGCCTGTGTCTGGAGGGGACTTAGGTGAGTAAGTAAAGGAAAGGAATGTTGTTACTCTACCTACAAATTAAATTCACATAAGAAGAAATGATGGTTTAGTCCTATCTATAAAAGAAAGCGAGTAAGTAAAGGAAAAGAATGTTGTTACTGTACCCACAAATTAAATTCACATAAGAAGAAATGATGGTTTTGTCCTATCTATAATGGCATCATTATTTCCATAATTTGGGTTTGAGTTAAATTTCTATAATTTGGTTTAGGTTAAAGTAATGTTTATGAGTTGGTCTAAGACTCTAATGAGCCCAGAAATCTTCTAGAAACCCAGATTCTGGGTTTCTATTGGATGGACTTTATAACTAGAAAAGGACCCCTTGTTTCTATAAGGGGCCTAAAATGGAAACATAAAATGTGATAGTAATAAAATACCAATATTTTACCCAATAATAAAACAGTAATTTGGTATGATAATTAGGCCAAATTCTGTCATTTGATTGTAAGAATGCTTATTTATTAGTGGTAACAAAATTAAAACAGGCAAGCTTCCCGATGTAATTTAGGGATCATGTAACTGAAAGAGCTGATCTAACTGTATTGTTGTACTATACACTTGAACGTATTTGTCCAGCAAATAAAAATTTTAACAGAATTTTGTAAGTTCTGCACCTGAGATGAAAGAAAACATTAGAGGAAAAAGAGGAGACCACATTTGGCCCTACTTAGCCAACTTTGCAGTAGAGATAATGCAACTTGAGTCAATCAATAGGAATCCACTGAAACAGAGAAAAAAGGAAACGGCACAGAGCTTATGAAAATTCATGGAGGCATGAAAAACCTGACACACTAAGAAAGTCTTTAAATATTTGCCAGTGTAGATGTGTTTGAGGGATGGCTGGATGTGAGTCTAAACAGAAAGGAAAGCACTGCTTAGAAGGATCTGCCATGCTCTGCCAAATATGCTTTATGAAAGGTGGTGCCATATAAGGTTTTGAAATGGCCTGGTAGCATTTGTATTTTAGAAAGGTCACTTCTAATTTGATTTGAGGGAAATTCTATATATGAGCAAAGAAAAATACTATTTAAAAATTCTTAAATATTGCCACTGAAGCACTCAGTGGCAGAAGAAAGTGAATTAATTGTACCTTAAGGATCTAGTAGGGGGATCACAGAGTACCTACTGGTTTTAAGGAGGAATCTGAAGTTCGACTTTAAAAAATGAATTCATTTAAATAGATATTCCAGGGGCACCTGGGTGGCTCAGTCAGTTAAGCGGCTGCCTTCCGCTCAGGTCCTGATCCCAGGGTCCTGGGATTGAGCCCCACATCAGGCTCCCTGCTTGGTGGGAAGCCTGCTTCTCCCTCTCCCACACCCCCTGCTTGTGTTCCCTCTCTCGCTGTGTCTCTCTCTGTCAAATAAATAAATAAAATATTAAAAAAAGACTCTCCCTAAAATAGTTAATATTCCAATCTACTCTGTCAACAGTATATTTGCAAATTTTTGCGAATTATGCTCCCTTGTAAAAATTGTTTTGAAGAGAGTTGAAAGCCCCAGGAAAAAAGCCTCAGTTTACCACTTGGCACTCCAATATGTAACCACTGGGTAACAAAGACCAGTTTAAAAAGCAGGACCACACATTTAACTTGACAAACAGAAAAATAGGTATGCTTAGAATGTTGGTAGAAAAGCTATCCATAAGCATATGTAGACAACTGAAACCAACATAAAACAAAGCAGAAATAACAAAGACAGAAATGTTTTTGCTACGAAATTAACACAGGAACTATTGTGTGTGAAAAAGCTACCTGACTTGAATATTGTATATATAAATCCACATGTCAAATGTGGAAAATTACATTTTAGAGATTCTTTTTTTAAAGTTTTTAATTTACTTAAAGCTGAATTTTTAAAATTGGTGTGTGAAACATTATTTCTCTCTGCTGATTTTATACTGTATTACAAAATTTCCTTGAAATTTGCACTTGCCATGTTTACATTTCGAGTAATTTTAAATTCTTAGCTTTGAGGAGCATGCAATCATAGCTAATTATCTATGCCTCCATTTTTACTGCAAATACTAAAGTAAGAGGTGTCTAACAACACTGTTATACTTCTTTTTGCAATTACATTTCTTTCCTGAGAAACAGAAAAAGTATTGAAAAATAGTAATAAATATAGAGCCTCATTTTCTCTACACTCTTCTTCTATACCAAGAGGAGTTTTTAGATTCTCCATGATATTTAATTCAAATTTATACACCATCTGATACCTAAAGTTCTGTCTAGGTCTGAAATCTTGTGATGTTAAGATAGATCTATATTGTATTTAATGTGTTAAAACACCTTTGATTTAATATCTGCTTGGTTGAGGGCGCCTGGGTGGCTCAGCTGGTTAAGCGACTGCCTTCGGCTCAGGTCATGATCCTGGAGTCCCGGGATCGAGTCCCGCATCGGGCTCCCTGCTCAGCAGGGAGTCTGCTTCTCCCTCTGGCCCTCTTCCCTCTCGTGCTCTCTATCTCTCATTCTCTCTCTCTCAAATAAATAAATAAAATCTTTAAAAAAAATATCTGCTTGGTTGAGAAAGAAATCCCCAACACGGAGCAGTGTAAATGAATATCACCAAGTATAAACTGATGCCTTCCCTCATCAACACTTTCTTTTGATTCGGGCAATGTCATGACCTTCATCTTCTAATCACCAAACCCTCTACTCTCCACACACCATTAACTGTTATCTACAGGTTCTTGCATGATATGTTTGCAGGTCCCCTGCAAATTTGCCTCAGACCAACACTTACATACTCCAGAATAGTCCTCTTATCCCATCTGATTCACAGAAAACATACTTTTTGCCTTCTTATTTCTCATTAGTTTTTTGGGAGCAGTTCCCTCCTTTGTATCATATCCGTCTTTGCAGACTCTCATGGAGGTGTGCCTGTGTGTCTGCATGCATGTGCACATGTGGGTCACAGAGAGAGGAGCGGAGGTTGCATGGTCGGGTAGTTGTCAGGTGCAGCTTCACTTCACCTCAAAAGCAAAATCCAGGTCAAACACTTCAGCCACCGTCTGACTTTGCCACATTTGATCACTCATGGTAATTTCCATTTCAGGGACCTCTTTTCTTTCCTGGAGTCCAGGTTTATTCACGGACATCCTCGGGGAATCAGGTGCCTGAGAGAAGTTCAAATCTAGCAGGATGCATTAGTTATATAAACAAATAATTGTATATGAGATCATGAATAATATGTCAAAAAATTTGTCGAAGGGAAAAAGATTCATTTGTTAAGAAAACAAGTAAAGGGGAAACAGGTTTTGCCCAGAAGAATTAAGAATTATTTCTAAAGCATCATTTGACATTTTATAAAGTGAAACAATAAAGGGAAAAAAGGTAATACCAAAGAAAGAGAATAGCAAAGACACAAGCAGGGAGATGTGTAAGTTTAGAGAAACGGTTCTCAATGTGGTCCACAGCCATCAACATCACATAGTAACTTAGAAAGACAAATTCTCGGGCCAGTCCATATTTCTTGATTCAGAAACTCAAGGAGCAAGGATTAGTAATTTGTGAATTAATGTGATCCCCAGATGATTCTGAATCATGGGAAAATTTGAGAACTACAGAGCAAGTCTAAAAAACAGTCACAATTTCTTATACAGAGTCTCCTCTTATCCATGAGGGAGGGATACATTCCAAGACCCCCATGGGATGCCTGAAACCATGGATAGTACAAAATCCTATGAGTACTGTTTTTTTCTTCCTATACATACATGCTTATGGTAAAGTTTACTTTATAAATTAAGCACAGGAAGAGATTAACAACAATACTAATTGAATAGAATTATTATAACAATATACTGTAATAAAAGTTGTGTGAATGTGGTTTCTCGCTAAAAATATTTCATTGTACTGTACTCACCCTTCTTGTGATGATGTGAAATGGTAAAATGTCTATGTGATGAGATGAAACGAGGTGAATGACATAGGCATTGGGACATGGCATTATGCAACTATTGTGACTGTCTGATGATGAATCACAAGGAGTATCAATCCTCTGCTTCCTGACTGAGGTTGACCGAAAGTAACAAAAGAACATGGAAAGCAGGACCTCTGATAAGAGGGGGCAACTGCAGGGCGCCTGGGTGGCTCAGTTGGTTAAGTGACTGCCTTCGGCTCGGGTCATGATCCTGGAGTCCCGGGATCAAGTCCCGCATCGGGGTCCCTGCTCGGCAGGGAGTCTGCTTCTCCCTCTGACCCTCTTCCCTCTCATGCTCTCTATCTCTCATTCTCTCTCTCTCAAATAAATAAATAAAATCTTTAAAAAAAAAAAGAGGGGGCAACTGCTGCTCAAATGTAGACCATAAGGATGTATGTTGAAGATAGGTTTGGGTTTTACCCAGAAGGCAATTAGAAGACATTGGATGTCTTAAACATAAGATTGACATGTTCCTAACAGCTTGAAACACATAACCTTGATGGCATCATAGATGTTTAATCAGGCTGATGAAAAAACAAGACCACCCACTGGGGAATGAATAAAGCTTGAATGTGAACAAAGGCAGGAAGGCTGAAGGGTAAGGGATAGACAAAAGAGAAACTAGAGATGTAGAATTTCCCAGATGTTGTGTAGTCTTCAACATGATTTTGTGGGCACAGCTTTAAACAAAAGAAAATCAAATACAGGAAATTATAAGAACCTGAGCATGGTCTGAATGGAGGGATAAGGTTACTTGAAGGGGTTTTGTGCTACCCTACAAAGCAAAACTGACATCTTCTACTTATAGCAATATGCAATGTGCAATATGGAGAAAACAAACCAGAATCACTATCTTGTGCTCTGACATTTTCCAATCTGTACTGATGATATATGGAGCTTCCTTTCTGTGATGTCACACCTCATTTTCTGTCCATTTATTTCTAAATGCAGTTATCATTTTCTTTTAGTGGAAACCAGTGTTTATACATCTATTCGACCAAGAAAGATAAAGTACTCAAACATATTTTCCAATACAGTAATGTAAGTGCCAATTGGTAAGTTGAGGTAGGTGAGAAGAAAAATATAAGTTATTCTACTATCCAATAGACTATTGTGTTACTGAAATGTCTTTTAAAAAAATTGTCACTTTTTTGGTTATCATTTAACCCCAAAGAGACAAAAAGTCTTTTTTTTACCCTCATTTTAAATTTCTCTTGCAATATGAATCATTGACAAAACATTTTGGTAATAAATTCGTTATCAGTATGTGGACCATATAATCTAAGGACATACTTGCATTTCATCAGTATAACTATTTTTGTCACAAAAAGATTGAGATTTCATTTATTTTTTCCTACCCACTTCACAAACATTTGCTCACATAAGGAGCTTCAAGAAAATCCTTTAAAGGTCGCTGCCTCAGCTGCAAGTTGTGTCCTTTTTCCTCTCTTCTGTTTCTAGCTGAAATGTGGACAAGATGACTGGAGTTTCAGCAGCCATATGGTAAATGAGACTACACTGAAGACAAAAATTATAATGATGAAAACTAAAGACAGAAATGGAGTAGGCCCTAATTAGATGATGCTTCCTCACCAGCACTGGACTGTCTAAGCAAGCCTCTTCTTACAAGAGAAGAAAATCTTATTTAAGCTACAGTTACTGGGGTTTTCAATTACGTGCAGACATACAGTCTTGGGATACGTCAAATTAACCATTAGATTTCTGGATCGTGTATTTGTTTCCACTCTTTTTTCTTTTTTTAAATATTTTATTTATTTATTTTAGAGAGAGAGACAGAGTGAGCAAGCATGAGTGTGGAGAGGGGCAGAGGGAGAGAGAGGGAGCCTCTCAAGCCAACTCCCTGCTGAAGGAGCCCAGAGGGTGGGGCTGGATCCCACCACCCTGAGATCATGACCTGAGCAGAAATCAAGAGTCTGCAGCTTAACCAACTGAGCCACCCAGGTGCCCCTCCATTCTTTTTCCTTATTTAAATCATGCTCAGTTTGATATTCTGGTATCTAAGTACTCTGTAGTGTTTTTCCTTTTCATTAAGCATTATATCATAATCATCTTTCTAGGTCATTACATATTATCCCACATCACTATTCACAGTTTCATGTATTTATTGTAATTTATTAAATGACTCATCCATTGTAGAATATTCCCCCTTTTTGTCATTATTTTTAAGAAAAGTACCTGAATATACCAGGTTTTCAAATTCTAGTCATCGTTGTGTACTATGAAAAAATAACAGTGACTAATTGATCAAAAGCAACTCAGTCAAATGAAGGTGAATGCCAGGTAACTTTTTCTACACAAAAATTGTGTAGTGGGTCCATATTGTGAGTGGGTCCTCTAAAATCAGGTCCAACACAACTGGGGGCAGTAAGAGTAGTAAACATGAATAACTGATGACCATGATTGTGTGATATGAAGGCTCAGTCATGATCGTGATGGTACAAAAGCTCATTTTGCTCTTGCAGGATTCCACTTAATATTGAAAAAAAAAAAGAAGCAACATATTTAGGTGAGACTGTTCAGACACAAATTTATTATCTCCTGTGTTATTGCTTACCATATTACGTATGTTTTGAAGCTAAAATAGCCTTACTTTGCACAGGATATATTAAATCTTTTGTTTGTTTTGATAGCTTAAATGTAATGAATAAATCACTTTGCTGATCGTTCTCGGTTTCAGATTCTTTCATCACCACACTTGCTGCCTCATACACATAATGTGATGCTGCAAAATGAGAAAACTGACAAGCAAGTAGAACAGTCATAATTGCTTGAAATTTAACTTCAGAAAGCAGAAAAAGTTCCCCAAACTTCAAAAATGTCAATTTCTTTTGGTACATCATTTTATTTGTTGTTATATTTGGCTTTGTTTTGTTTGAAAAAAGCAATGTGTTTTATTTGTGCCAGAATCTTTTTTTTTTTTTTGCCACTGCAGTGTGCACATCCAGCCAAATACAAACACCTTTCATTAAGGTTATTCTAACCACTCCAATAAAAATGGATCTTTCTCTGATAACATCATAGTACTAATAACTAATACCACTGATTTGGCCACCAGACACCATTGCCTTATGTTATTTTATTTTGTTAGTTTATTACATGGATATTTTGTATTATTATTTAGCCTTTGTGTTGTTACTTAACATTTTGTTAAATTTTTGATATTAAAGTGTGTTGTATTAAAATTTCAAGCATTCAGGTAAAGTCTTGATGACCAGAGAGTTGTATCTGATGAACTTGGGGCTTACAGGAGTTATAATTTTTCTAAAGTCTTTTAAGATCTGAATATAATCCCTTATTCTTAATGCTCTGCTCTCTCCCGTCAATGCATTTAAATATTTTAAAATAATTCTTTAATGTTGAATTATGTGCCCTCCATCTGATAGTAAACTCCATGAAGGTACAGATTTTTTTCTCTACCTATTAATTATCATAACCCAGTAACTAGCATAGTACTTGGTACAAAGCAGGCAATAAGTATATATATATATATTTTTTTTAAATTTTATTTACTTATTTGACAGAGAGAGACACAGCGAGAGAGGGAACACAAGCAGGGGGAGAGGGAGAGGGAGAGGGAGAAGCAGGCTTCCCGCAGAGCGGGGAGCTCGATGTGGGACTCGATCCCAGGACCCTGGGATCAAGACCTGAGCCAAAGCCAGACGCTTAACAGCTGAGCCACCCAGGCGCCCCTAAGTATATATTTTTTAAAATTAATGTATAAATGATAGGAAAATAAGGGGCAAAACTGTAAGGAACTAATGCAAGAGAGAAGAAATAAAACAAATGTCATAGAACACAGATTAGATAAAGTTTGTCTTTCTGTCTATCTTAGTAGAATGTGATCAAAGATTTCTCAAAGTTGGGGACTTAGAAATATTGTTTTTGTATTATTGGACTTCTAATTTACCCCTAAGTTGAATGTTCATGGGAACACAACAATATATCTTCTTTTTCATCCAACCAAAGTGTATATTTATTAAATAGGGCCCTGTTTGATTTTATATTTTCATAGTATACAGAGCCATATGGAGATACATATTCAGAGAAGTTTTGCAATAAATGTCCCCTTAATAAGTAAATGAATTTTGGGGCACCTAGGTGGCACAGTCAATTGGGCATCTGACTCCTGGTTTCAGGTCAGGTCATGATTTCAGGGTAGTGAGATCGGGCCCCATGTCAGGCCCCACACTTAGTGCAGAGTCTGCTTGAGACTCTCTCTCCCTCTCCTTCTGCCCCTCCCCCCATTCTCTCTCTCTCTCTAAAATAAGTGTCTTTAAAAAAATAAGTAGATGGATTTTCTTTCCAATTGAAGTAGTAAACTGCTGCAATCTGTATTATAAAAGTACTATTGTTTGCCCTGTTTATACATATAGTTTTACTGTTCTTGAAGGACTTTTATCTTTAAATTCATTTGATAAATCAAGCACATTTCGATATTTACATATTTTCGTGGGATCCATACTAATGTCCTCTTATGCACTTTATTGTTTTTATAGACGAAGTTGCCAATCTTGGAATGAATGGCATATCCTCAAGTAGCATTTGCAATTTAAAATTATTTAATGATGAATGACAAGATATCTTTTCATGGGGATTATATTATTGTGATCATGCTCACTATTCGTTCTGATAGCCTAATTAAATTATGCTAAGAAAGCTAAGATACTTAACTGTTATAAGAAAATATTCTCTTACTTATCAACAGGCACCTGGGTGGCTCAGTTGGTTAAGCGACTGCCTTTAGCTCAGGTCATAATCCCGGCATCCCAGGATCGAGTCCCGCATTGGGCTCCCCACTTAGCGGGGAGTCTGCTTCTCCCTCTGACCTTCCTCCCTCTCATGCTCTCTCTCTACCATTCTCTCTCTCTCTCAATAAATAAAAATCTTTAAAAAAAAGAAAATATCCTCTTTGCCATTTCTTTTCCTGTCTTTACAAAGCATAAATCTGAAAAGAGAATAAAAAACAGTAACTATTTATGCCAAATGGATATCTGGAAACTTCTTTTGGCTTCCAATATTTCCTTTCAAAGTTGACTTCATAGTCCTTTTCAGTCACAATACTAGATTTTATTATACTATTCATACACTGCCATCTAGGTATCCTTTGGCCCCATATTACACCCTGGTCTGAATAAGCAAAT
The DNA here is from genome assembly GCF_003265705.2 of Callorhinus ursinus. Lineage (NCBI taxonomy): Eukaryota > Metazoa > Chordata > Mammalia > Carnivora > Otariidae > Callorhinus > Callorhinus ursinus. The sequence continues at coordinate 90,311,642 of NW_027397063.1, read as the reverse complement.
TTGCAAAACTCTGAGTTTCTCTTCAATAACTAGCTGGATGGTCTTGTGGAAACTGAACTTGTGATCTTGGTCTAATGAGCACAAGCTTGTAACCCAAAGAGTCAAAGATTTTAATCATCACTTTGCATTCATACATGGATTTTTCTAATGCATTTACTCTAGATAGAGCTTGTGAACTGGCCGCATTGAAATTCCTATGGAAATAATTGGCTGTTAAGAAAGGAAACACTGACTGATGTGTTTCTTACATTTTTAAGAAGCTATTTGTAAACCTTTCTTGGAGTTTGACAAGTCCTCAAATGATAAAAATAAATCAGTTTGTCATTGAGTCTCTATGTATTGACATATTAATGGAGTAAAATACACTAGCAGAAATAAAAGTTATTACTCATAGTTTCGTGATTCAGCTTTACCATACAAACCAAAATGATAATGGTGATGAAAAGCCTACAGCCCTCACTACTAGAGAAACAATGAAAAAGGAAACTGACATAGAATCACTCCACTCTTAAGATCTATACCAGCAGTTTAAGACAGTATTATGAGTGACTATGGTACTTCAGATATTAAAATATTTTAAAGCATCTTCATGATAGTGTAGGCCAACAGAAAGAGGGGAATTGAAACAACAATAAGACAATGATAAAAGAAGAAAAGTTATTTTCTCCACAGTCACTTGATTTTTTGCCACACATGATAAAATCAAAGCATACATCTATCACATTTTATAGACCCAAATTTTGAGTAACATAATTATCCAAACATCTAAAAAGTGAAGTAGGAGTTTAGGACTTTGGGGTAAATTTGGGTTGAGGAGCTAAATAATTCAAATGGGTACAAAAATTTGATTTGAGAAAATTTCACTTAAAGTTGACCCTATTCTAAAAACAACAAACCAATCACTAAATAATCTTCTTAAAGTACTAAAGTGAAGAGACTTAGACATTTCCTAGATATGTCATAGGAATGTGAGCCAAATTTTGTGGATTAAGTTTAGAGGCAAATTCCACTTAAACCAGCTTCAGTGATGTCAAATTCAGTAGTATTTTGTGAATGAAACAACTATTTTATGAATGAACCAACATTTTGCATCACTGATGGTGTTTCTTTCACTACAGCTGATCCAGGTTACCTAGAGAAATATCAAGAGTTAGAAAGAGAGGGCTTTTTCCCAGACTATGATGAAAACGGAACTGATTTATTGGGCGCTGGTGATCTGTACTTAGATGACATTGATGATGAGATGGACCCAGAGATAGAAGAAGTTTATAAAAAGTTGTTTGAAATCAGGGTGTAAGCAAAAACAGTAAAGCTAAATTGCAGCTTATCAGTTTTATAAAGCAGTTTAGGTTATGGTGATTTATCAAAAGACAAGAAAGCACGAAAATGTGTCACACTTATACCAACTTAAGGATATTGAATTATGTTACTAATTTTAATTCTATTTAATGCTATCTGAAAAATAAAGTTTATTCTCTATAACTTAAAATGTGTGTGTACATATATAATAGATTATCATGTACAGTTAATTCTTTTGGCTGTAATAAGGTTGATTTTGAAATATTATCATTTTTCTGTGTAGTAAGCATTTTTTTAATTTAAATTCAATTAGCCAACATATAGTACATCATTAATTTCAGATGTAGTGTTCAATGGTTCATCAGTTGCGTATAGCACCCAGTGAGATTTTGAAATTTTTAAAAAGAATGCTTAGCAACCTGGACACTGGAATCAATTAACTGGAGTCACATAATTGCTTGTATTACAAATGGTAGAATGGCCTCCAAAAATTTAAGTCTCAGTTTCTTTTTCTGTAATGGGGAAATGATTAAAAATATAAAGAATAACAAAAACTGCTTATTAGATTTTTTTTTTTGCTTATTAGATTTTCTATTCATTAGACCAATATTAATTGAACATTCATAGAGTGTCAGATATTCTTCAATTTACTGGGTAGGAAACAAGATGGATAGGATTTACGTACTTAATGCTGCACCAAGAATCTACTAACTATGAAAGAGAGCTCCTATAATAAATACTGTGATGATTCAAATTATTACTTCAGTGAATTGTGAACTAACATGAAATCCTTTGTCATTCGATGCATTGTTGTTTGGCATAATAATGTAGAAATGGAAGTGATCAACACTTGATGACTGATGATGATAACCCCATTTCTTACACTTCCCTATATAATATATATGACTGATGATAAATGAAATGTGGTCTGAGTTTGTACCTACTTGAGAATTGGCCATAATCTGGCAACGTACTGAAATATATTTAATCATCTTATTTATACAGGTTTGGAAGAAAATATATTTTCTGAAAGTTTGCCTAATTTACGAAGGCTTTCAGAAACATAAAGTTTAATTAATTTTTAATTGGGTTAACATAAAGTACAGTCTTTATGGAGCTCTTGATATGTACAACTCTACTGGATAATGTACTTTTATAGTAAGCAACAGTATATTTTATTCACTGAATCTCTAGGAAGTTAACTCCATTTTAAATAAAGAATGACTTACACAGTCTTGGAATTATATTTTGGGGATAAAACTGAAATGCAATGGAAAACTAAACTTAATTATATCTCAGTAATGGGGGAATGAAAAATAGCACTTGTTTGTTGTTAGAATTCTAAATTCTTGCTCACTCAATTCTACTAAACTTAATTTTTTTCTTTTATTACATTTTGTCATTTATTTTTCTCAACTTTTAAGTTTCTACATAAAGAAATATGCAGGGGGCACCTGGGTGGCTCAGTCCTTAAACGTCTGCCTTCGGCTTGGGTCATGATCCCCGGATCCTGGGATCAAGCCTGCATCGGGCTCCCTGCTCCATGGGAAGCCTGCTTCTCCCTCTCCCACTCCCCCTGCTTGTGTTCCTTCTCTCGCTGTGTCTCTCTCTGTCAAATAAATGAATAAAATCTTTAAAAAAAAGAAATATGCAACTGTGTGGGTATGTATTATTTTTCTGTGGCTGCTATAACAAACTACCACAAACTTAGTGGTCTAAAACAGCAATTTGTTATCTTACAGTTCTGTAGAAGTTAGAAACCTGATTGGGCCACATTGCGCTAAAATCTAGGTGTTGACAAGACTACACCTCCTTCTAGAGGCTCTACGGCAGAATCAGTTCCTTGCCTTTGTTAGCAGTTACATGCCGAATGTGCCAGAATTAAATGTGGGAAAAATACCTGATACCTGACAGTTCCCCTTTGAAATAGGTGGTATTCATAGCAATTTGCACAAAATAAAATACTCACAATTTTGCGTGTGTGTGTGTGTGTGTGTGTGTGTGTGTGTGTGTGTGTGTGAGCAGGACCATCATGTAAGGATCACTGGTAGATATTTCCCCATTTCCCCATAAGTCAATGTACTTTCAGAAAAAGCAAAAGTCTTGTCAAAAGTAAATAGTAAATAGGAGCATTAAGCCCTTTTAAACCCTCAATTCCACTTCTTTCTCCTTTGACTGTGTTACATCCACAGAATGTAAGCCCTTCTCTTCCTGGGTAAAAACATATACCTAGGCTAAAACAATTAACACTTTTCAGCAGATTTTCTTGCTCAACTGCAATTGACAATTCTTCTGTTTCCTTGGATCCTACTCTGTTGAATACTTAACAATCACGACGACAACAAACCCAGAATACTATGTTGAGCCATCCCAGTGATTCTATTTCTCCTCTTTGGCATATGTTGGCTAATAATTTTGATTCATGACCAACAACTTACAAACATACCCATAGTTCAAGGACCTCAGAATCCATAAACACATTTTGGACAGATTTCATCTGGTGGTAGTCTTAGGGAAATGACAAGAGGCAAATACCATTCAGCATCATTTAAGGGTTATTTTCTTCACTAAATTTTCTTCCCAAAGTGATCGGTAATCTTAATTTTTTAAATGCCAATAAAAGACTCAAGGCTTCTCTCAGCTGTGGGATTATACAACCTGAAGTTTAAACTCATTAAGTAGTTATGTGGAAAAGAGAACAAGTCACGTGCAATAAGCTAAAATTGCTGACACAGTACTCATAACAGGTTCTTTCCCAGAGGTTTTCTTGCAGTTATATAAGTAATCATTCACTTATGAAGTTCGAAGAAACTTTTTGAATAGTTTTTTTGGGGAGGGGAGTTACATTTTTGAGAGATGTAGCAGGCAAGTGGTGAGACACGGCTTACAATAATTAAAGAATGAACACTTGGGCCAATGCAGACTCTGAGCTAACTGGCATTTTCTTATTTATTCAAAAATAAAGAATTTTAGAGCTTCCTGGGGTAAAAATCATTTAAAGTTTTTAGAGAAAAAAAAAGATTTCTATCACTACTAAAAACAGAGACCTAAGTCCTGTTTCTTATCACTACAGTTACACCTTTCTTTTTCTTTGACATTTTTATGGAAGTATACAGAAAATATTATTCAATGCAATTGCTTTGTAATGCTTAGGATTTGGGGGAAATTTAATTTTACAGGTTTCTTTATGCTTCCGTCATATTCATCTTCCTTCTTCATAATTAATTCAGACTTGCCAGGAAGCTCTCTGTTATTTTTCCTCTCTTGAGAGGTTTTCGTAATGATAAAGTGGAAGATTTCTCAAGGTAAGCATATGCAATTCAAAAGAAAATCATCTTGGAAAATTAGCATTATATCATGTATTATTTTAAGAGTTTTCTTAGGAATGACCTTCCATAGAAGGAAGAGATCACATATTAAGCATTTACTGAGAAATTTAAGTTTGGGCAGAGAGGAAAAAGAAAAAAAAAATCTAGATTTAGACATAGAGCCTGGATTTGATGAGCACAGCAATGACTAGTTATTTCAATGTCAGCTGTTTATATTTCACATAATCTATAAATTCATATACTTAACAGAAATAAATCTGCTTTATGAAATAAAACAAAATAATTATAACGGAAAATAGGAAATTAATTTTTTCACTAAAGAAGTTATAATCAAGTATGATATTATTATAGTAAATATTATTTATTATCTACTTCTGAGTCATAAAATATTTACTTATTATCCAAATTCACCATATCTAAAAATAAACAAAAAAACTACACAATCTTTTTAAAAGACTTGTACTTGCCTCTCTGAGATTCCCAATGCCCCAAAGGAGAAGAGTCCTTTCAATTTGGGATGTTTTCACCTTCACTCTTATGGCACATAATAAGATATATATATATATATTTTTTTTTCATCCCAAGTAGCTGTATACAAAGTTAAGAAGTGATAAGGCAGAAGATTGCCCCAACTGTCATATTTCAAAATTAAACTTTAAAAGGTCTTCCTTCTAATTTAGGTCAAAGATTTTGTGCATTGAGTCACCCATGGAAAATTTTACATATGATGTTACAAAAAGGTTGAAAGTCTGCAATTATCCAAAGCAAAGGTTAGCCTAAGGCTAAATTGTATTAAGATTTTTTTTCATGCATAAAGTCATGACACACTTTGTAAGTGGCATTATTGTATAATGGTGTCACATTTGAACCAAGAAATTGCAAATTGAAGTCAATGACATCTAAACTTAAAACTAGCATTTGTCTGAGTACCTTCATTTAAAAATTAATTTCAACATCTTACCTTATTGTAAAAGTTGAAGAATATTGGCTGAAGTCCACCAAGTAGTTTTCAGATTTCAACTATAATCTAAGTAATTCTACAATTCCACTGAAACAAATGTGTTTTAAATCTTTTGTGTCCAAAATTATATGAGGCATCACAATGGCAATATGATTCCAAGGAAAAGATATTTCAGAGCTTAAGATGTCTGAAGAGTAAATGTCAGAAACCAGTAATTCTGGGATTCTTACTTTTTGAAGAATTCCCTATATTTACATGAATATTTAAACATATTAAATAACAAGTTACAAATATTTGCAAAAGTGCATTTATCAGTAAACTTACTTGCTTCACCCCAACAATACATATAAAATATATCATCACTGCTGAGTACTTCTGAAATACATTTAAATATAATTTAAAGTATATCACATTTGTATTTACAAATATATTCCATGTTCAATACTGCCTTATATTTGTACAGTGCTTTTAAATTTTCAAATAACTTTGACATATATTACAAATATTGTCAGAAAGGTTTATTTTATATAAAGAATCCTAGACATCATATACTTATGTTACCTCTGATCACATACCTGTTTGTGTGTTAAGGAGACACAAAAGCCATCTCAAAGAAGAGTCTTAGTCTTTGGACCTGTACTCAACAGTTTTGTTTTAAGGCAAAACATGAAGGGTTATCTCATATTGCAATTCTAACCCTTACAAGTTCTTCAATTCTCTAAAACAGATCATGACTACTGTCCCACATTTACAAACTTTACTTCAATAAACTGACAGCCTGAAATAACACTCAAGATATATTTGGAAGTATAAATGCATATTCATAACCTCTCAGCAGACCCTTGTTAATGCGTTTTTTTAAAGCTTTGTTTTATATTAATGGAAAAATTTATATTGAAGTATCCTGGGAATTGCATTAATACAAAAAACCTAAAATACAGATTAATTCACTTGAACACACCTGAAGTATAGAATAATATAACATTTACATGTGTAGGGAAAGCATATTTTCTAAAATTGTAACAATCTAGCAGAATGATTTGCTAAATTTCTTTTAGCGAATAAGTCTTAATAAGAACATAAACAAATAACCTACATTATGTGAACTTTATTCTATCTATTTAGAATTTTAATACTTTTAGAAAGTGTTTGGTACAGTTCTACTGAAGTTTTTTGTTTGTAAAAATACCATTGGATAGGGCATTATATTTTTTAACAGCAATATATAAAGATTATTATGCCAAAGTACATGCTTTTAGTAATGTCACTTAATATTTACAAAATCTTTATGGAATTCTTTAGGTTTTGAGATAGTACGCTTTCCTTGGGTATGCTAGGCGAACTCTATTAAGATAAAATGAAAAAAAATTCTCTGATACTCCTCTACATAGACATGATTCTCAGATTACTTCCTCCAGGTAAGGCATAGAGGAAAATGATAATTCAAATTATACTTATAGGATAAGATAACCTTTTAAATTATACTACTAGCCAAGAGTCAAGGGTAATTATTAGCAATTTGAAGACATGACCCCTATAATTCTGTAGCTAAAGTAGCGTAGTTAATGATTGGCATATGCTAGAAACTTACCGACAATAGCCTTTTCACAGCATTTTTAGTTATAATGAAGGAATGCTTCTAGTTGTTTTTCTAGAGGGGAACCTGCGTGGCTCAGTTCGTTAAGCGGCTGCCTTCGGCTCAGGTCATGATCCCAGGGTCCTGGGATCGAGCCCCACATCTGGCTCCCTGCTCAGCGGGGAGCCTGCTTCTTCCTCTCCCTCTGCCCCTCCTCCCCACTTGTTCTCTCTCTCTCTTTCAAATAAATAAATAAAATCTTTAAAAAAATAAAAAAAATAAAATTAGCGAACTAAAAAGACACATTAATCAAAGCAACAAGAAAGTTATATGAGAAAGGCTTTTATAGAGAACTCTTCGGTCTAGGATGATACAAAGGAGAGAAATTTCAGATAAAACTATATGGAAAAATAGCAGCAAGTAAAGCAATAGTATCAACTTGGATTTAGTTTATCAAATCTCTGATCTCAAGACCTAAAATAATGTCTTGAATAAGAAAGATGTTACAAAGAAAAGCAAAATAAAACAGATTTTTTGTGTGTGGAAAGCAATTTTTTTGAGGAATATGTTTCTATGCCTAGGAGAATAATTTGAAATATTCTTTACATTTTAATTCAGGATGGAAATTGTCTTTGGTGAAGGTATAGATTTTTCAAAACAGACTCAATTTATCTTTTTGTATTTTCTTTTAAAGATTTTATTTATTTATTCGAGAGAGAGAGAATGAGAGATAGAGAGCACGAGAGGGAAGAGGGTTAGAGGGAGAAGCAGACTCCCTGCTGAGCAGGGAGCCGGATGCAGGATTCGATCCCGGGACTCCAGGATCATGACCTGAGCCGAAAGCAGTCACTTAACCAACTGAGCCACCCAGGCGCCCAACAGGCTCAATTTATCTTATTTTTATTTTTTTGCTGTGTAAATCCGACAGAAAATAGTCATAGGAAAATTGAAGTGAGATTAAATCAAAAAACCTACGTATAACAGATAAATTATCATGATTTGCTGATTTAGAAAATGAAATACATAAGGACCAAAAAGTTATTGCATCAGTTTTAGTTTCTTGTTTATAAAAAGTAAAAGATTAAACAAGGCTTAATTTGAAAGAGTCAAATGAAATGAATACTTCCTGTATTTATTCACATCACACACTTAATAAATGTTTGAGAGCCTATGTGTTATATACTGCAATTCATTTAGGGAAATAAAGATTACAGCTCAATCCCCTTAAAGAATTCTTAATGAGAAATTCTGTGTTCCTCAATCACTATACACTTTTCTTCTACTCTGAATGATCTGGAATAAAATACCTCAAGTCTTGACTTTGCATTGCTTATGTAGATACAGTTTCTGTGGCCTATATTTTTCCAAGTGTCTAAATTCCTCCCGGGTAGTATTTCAGCATCTAGGACAGCAAATCTCTTCAGTTCACAAGGGAACACTTGGAGTGTTATTGCTGCAGTCCATTAAGTGTTACCCTATTGGTTTAGAGTTAATAGGCTTTCTAAGCACCTAAGTCACTACCACTGAGGAACTCTGCCCATAGAAATGTTTACACATGGATAATGAGGTTGACTTAAAAGGTCAGTTTGTCTTCTGATCACAGGTAAAAAGGAACAACTAAGCATAGGTTCGAATGAACAAATTGTGGATTTTTCACCTGTCATTTGAACAATAGAATTGTCTTGATTCAATCAGGACTCTACGGATAATAGGAATATAAATAATAAGAATGAAAAGAATAATATACATATTGACTATTTGCAAACTTATTTACATTTGTCATCATAGTATATTGTATTAAAAATCACTGTTGTTTAAATAGTTTAAAATATGTTAACTGCTCATAAGAGATATGTTATTTTAACTCCTGTTAATGTTTATCCTCTTAATGTTTATCCTAAAAATATTGGATTATATGGCAAAGAAAAGCTAAGCCAAAAGTGGTTTTAACACTATGTAGATGTAGTTCTCTACCTAAATTTTTTTTGAAAGAGTGGGGGAAGGAGGGCGGGAGGGAAAGTATAAATATTGTTTTGCATGGCTAATAACAGGCAGAAGTTATTATTTGAATTGAAAATTATTTATTATCTTATATTTTTAATCTCTACTTGGTCTTTTTAGTCATTTTTGCAAATATAAAGGGAGATACATATTATGTATATTTATATAATTTTGGTATACAGATATAGGATTTGCTTTTCTTTTGGCTTATAAAATATTCCATCATTTTGGAATTTGATTTCTTAAATCTAAAGCCAAACAAAATGCTCATCTTTGGTTTTTGAGGTATAATATTGCATAAGGTTTCTTATAGAATATACTTTAAAATATTTGCTTTAGAGAGTGAAGCTCAAAAAGATTCCTTCTCAATAATTACTGTCATCCATCTATTTATCCATTTGCTCAATCAATCAACAAATATTTATTAAGCATCTACTATCTACCAGAAAGTATTTTTTGATATTTGAGATGTAATTGTGACCTTGAAAGACAGTTTCCTGCTATCTTGCCACCTACAGCCCAATGGAGAACCTGAGAAGTAAAATGATATGAAAGAATAAGTGAATAATTAATGAACAAACACATTTGCGGGGAAAATAAAGTAATATGATAAAGAATCATGACATGTTAATGCTGAATGGGTGGGGGGGTCTCTGAGAAGGTGAATTTACAGTGACTTAACAACAAGTAGGATGTAACCATACTCAGACCTAAGGCAAGGACATAGTAGATATGAGGCTCAGTAAGTCCAAAGGCCTTCAATTAAAAAAAGCTTGGGGTTTCTAAGAAACAAAACAAAAGGTCTGGCTTGAACATAGGAAAGGAGCCGGGCCAGTGTCATAAAAATGGAGGTTACTAATCGACAGGCATAAAGTTAAAGTTATGCAAGAAGAATTAACTCTAGGTATCTGCCGCAAAACATTGTAATATGTTAAAGTAATGTGTTATACACTTAAAAATTTGTGAAAAGGATAAGTCTTATATTAAATGTTCTTACCACAATAAGATTAAATTAAATTAATTTGTCAAAGAAAAAAAAGGTAGGAAAGGAAGGCAAATCCTGCAGAGTCTTGAAAGTCAAAGTATAGAGTCTGGCTGATATTTAAATGCAATAGGAATAACTTGAGGATTTTAACCTGGAAGTGACATGATTTGGTTAGAGTTTTTAAAAAACCTTTCTGACTGCTGCAGAATGGATTACAAGGGACAGAAGGGTAGAAGCCAAAAGACTAAAGACAAGAGCCAAGGAGATCATTTAGGATTTTAGCTCAACCACCTGTGTCCATTTCCTGAAATAATCAACATTTAAATGGCTGCCTTGATTGAGTTTGAATGCTAACATTATTAAATTTGGAGTAATTACTTTGAAAAATAGTATAAAGAGGACAGAATAAGGGAGTTCTGTGGCAGTAGAAGCTTAAAATCATGCAATGGTAATCACTTCTGCACTTTTACCGGCATAAAATCTTTAAGATTTGAGAGGTAAGCCACAAAAACATTTTCTAAAAATTCTATCTTTAAAAATTAATATATTGTGGATGCAAAATACAAAATCAGAACACCCTAATCTAATATTTCTTTAACTGCTCAGATGGAATTTATTCAGGAATAAAGTTTGGCTTCAAATATTCCATAAAGAAATAATGGTTCCTAATATCTAATGATATATCACACAGTTCTCTGAGGATTTCACACTGCTAAAAGTTTTATAGGAAAATTAACAACTGGGAACTAGTGCCCTTCAAAGGACATATTCTGATCATCAGAAGGCACTTGATTTTTGTAACTGTGCTGAACCAACATTGTTTAAAATATTCTCTTCCTAGAAGATGCCCCGAGCAGCTTTGGAAATGAAGAGTACGATTGTCAACTTACCCAGGTTAACGTTCAAAATGCTCAACGTTTGAGAAATATTGTTCTGCTTCATGTCAAGTTTTTTAAAAAGGGCTATTTAATTATTTGAACAAACTGGAAATGCTGTATTTCACCAGCTTTGTAAAGAAAGCTGCATTTCACTTGGCAGTTTTACAATGCAATTTTGCCACTTCCCTTTTTACCCCCAAAATGTAATTTCTTTTGTTTTAAAGCTAAAAGTCCAAAATCTGAATAAATTTGCACCTTGATGATAGGAGTTCTTTTTAATCCCCCCCCAGCTTCTAAAGACTCAGACCAGTAACTTTTCATGATGTACCTCTTCACATCGAGGTGGCAGATTATTCAACTGTGATTCAAACTGAAAGCAGGAATTACTCTGTTAATGAAGTTTATCGAAGTTGCAATTTTATGATAGTTAAAAATATTAACATGTTAAAAATCAGACTGTTCATGTTAGCTTGAAATCATAAGTGTTGCATTGTTGTTATTTATTGCAGGGAAACAACTAAGATAGGGCACACACCCAAAATTTCAGAGCTAGTGCACAGTAATATGACCAGTCTCCACCCAAAAGCTAATGTTTGAGAGGCTCACTGTATATAGCATTCTCTTCCTGAGGAGCTGAAGACCATGCCTGGGCTGGCTATCTTTCTGCTTGTGCATAAAGGCTAACTAGAAGGAGAAGAGGGAAAGAAGAAGAAAAAAATAATGCAGAAGTTGTGGTAATAACCATAGAAATCCAAGTTACAAGCCGTACTATCCCTGAAGGAAAGAGATATCAAACAAAAATGAATTCAAGCCCATTTCACGATTCATAATGTTTATATAGCATGGTGCTGAAGTTGGGATAATGTTTGGATTGCACTCCTGCTTTCAGCTGCCTGGGTGAATTTCTATTCTTGGATTTTAACTCATTTAATTTAAGGTCTTATGCCTTGTTAAAATCAAAAAGACCACAGGGAAGGGTGGCCCACAATCATTTTTTTCTACAGAATTTCTTGTTAAATAGTTACTTTCCTCCAGATGCTTGGAAGGGGAGACAAGCAGATGTAAATTGGAATCTCTGTTCTTATTCTTACTAAAGATAGCATCCTGGGTAAGATTCATCTTTAGCTGAGTTTAAGTTCCATGATATACACTAGAGACAGAATATTTATTTATAGAATGAATGAAACAATTAAATGCTATCCTACAGAAGAAACAGAAGAACTTGTTTAACATAGTAGGAGGTCAACATATATTAGTTGAGTCTATCTGACAAATGTCGGTGGTGTTCAGAGAATGAAGCTCTGGGAAGCAGCATTTAGAAGAGCATATGAAGTGAGCATGATGGAACCAGGTGGAGTCTGTGGATCACATAATATACATATAGAAGTCCATGATGTATGACATATTAGCACAAAGAAGATAAAACGTACTGAATAAACTCAGTTCACATTTTGTCTTGGGGCTGTGGGAAAAAAAAATATTAGACATACAAAAGATAACATTTCCTTGTTTTTTTTTTTTTTTAAATTGAAGCCCTGCTCATAATTATTGGGGCCCTCTCCTAGTTCTTGAGGCTGTAAAAGAATTTTGGAGGCTTGACTTTTGCTCCACAAATAGGAAATTATTTCCAGTGTTCATTCTGTTGTGATCAGTGATGGTGTCTTCTTTTGTCCGAGATCCCTTGGTGTCTTGAGTAGCAGCAACTCAGCCTCTCTGCTATCCTTGAAGCATGGGGTATTTGTTTTCTATTACTGGCATAACAAAGTACCACAAATGAAACTTAAAATAATGTGTACGTATTGTCTCACAATTCTGTAGGTGAGCACTCCAGGTTGGCTTGGCTGGTTTTCCTACCCCAGGTTTCAAAAAACCGAAAGTAGGGTGTCAGTAGGCTGCAATTCCGGAGTACTCAGTAATAATATGTCCAAACACATTCAGGTTATTGGCAAAATCCACTACCGTTGTACTGGTTGTACTGATTGTAAGACTGAGGGCTAGTTTCCTTGCTGGCTGTCAGCTGGTGGCTCCCCTTAGCTCCTAGGGCTCTCTTTCAGGTACTTGAACATAAGCCCTGAATCTGAAAACCTGCAAAGCTATATCAAATCCTTCTCACTTTGATTCTCTTTTTCACCTTTACTCCTGCCGCTCTCTTCTGACACATCTCACCGACTCCAGCCAGACTTTTTTTTTTTTCTTTTAAGGTCTCATGTGATTAGATGGGACTCACCCAGTTAACCTGGGAATAATCTCCCTATCTTAAAGTGGGTACCTTAATTACATCTGCAAAGTCAAAGTAAAAAAAAAATAAAAAAAGTTACATCTGCAAAGTCACTTCACAGCAGTACCCACAATAGTTCTTTGGTTAAGTAACCAGGGAACAAGAATTTTCCTGGACATCTTTAGAATTCTGCCTATCACATGTGGACACCTTGAATGAGGTTGGGAACCTTTCTGTCTAGGCTTTACTTAACCCACTCATCTGCGTAAAACTTCATGATGAGGTTTTGCTCTCCTCAGGAGCTCTTCAAGGAGATGAAAGTCTCTGATATTCTGCTAACCATAAACTTCCTGATTATCCCCAGTCTGTGGCAAATCTATCCTTCCTCTCTCTTTTCTTTCCTCTATGGCTTACCAGACATAATCTTCTCAATGAGATGAGGTTACTATAACCACTATTAGAAATGTATCTTTAGTTAGTTTGTGTTTTATACCTTCTTAAACCCTATGCCAGCCATTCCCTTGAGACAAGAAAATACAAAATTTCTGGCTATAGTCCTATAATAAGAAGTTAGAAGTAGAACCAATGCAAGTTACTATCTCAAGAAATTATTCTGCCATATTAAAAAATGAGTTTTGTGGCATTATTAATTTTTATTGGAATTGATTTGAAATGATTGCTACATTGACAGCATGTTAATAATTAAAGAAATACATGGCATAACTAGGATCAACAAAACAGGTACATTCAAAAAGTTTACACTAAGATTAGGGAAGAGTTAGGTGCCTGTATTAGCTTACTACAGCTACCATAACAAAGTATCACAGACTGAGTGGCTTAAACAACAGAAATTCATCATCTCCTAGTTCAAAAGGCTAGAAATCTGAGGTCGAGTCTCTAGAAGGCACTACAGAAAGATCTGTTGCAGGCCTTTTTCTAGCTGTGGTACTCCTTGGCTGTGTCTTTAGAAGGTGTTCTTCCTGCATGAGTGTCAGTCTCTGCAGCCAAATTGCCCCTTTTTGTAAGAGCACCAGTCATGTTGGACTAAGGCTTACCTGCATGACCTCACTTCAAATTGCTTATCTCTGTAATGACCTTATTTCAAAATGAGGTCTATTCTGAGGTACTAAGAGTTAGAACTCAAACATATCTTTTTCTAGGGGGGATACAATTCAACCGTTAACAGTGGCTTTCTTTACACTTAACACAATATGCTATTACTTGCGTATTTGCTTTGATGTCATTCTAGGTATTTCACAGAAAGAGTACATGTTTGAAGTTGAAAAAAAATTGGGCTTTATTTTATGTTCTGCCCCTTACCTGCTGGAGTCAAGCTATCTTGTGGTTGGGAGTAAGGTAGGAATGGAGAGACATTTTGAGGAAGGCTGTTCATAAAGCAGGCTCATGGCAAGCTTCTGGCTTGCTCTCCTTGACAACATTCTTCTGGGATGATAAGACAACTAAATAACATTGCCTTAGTATTGCAATTTGAAGGGGAGCCCAGAGAGAGCTGGGAGCCAAAATAAAGCTTCAAACCAAGTTCCCTTTAAGGAGGTATAGTAATAGAGTCTCCTTTATTTGGGTGTGTTATGGTCTTAGAATAAGTAAAATCCTCACAGATTAGGATGATGGTGTTCTCTTCAAAGCAAAGTGAAATAATAATAAAAGAAATTTATGTGACAGACATTTTTGAGAGGCAGTGAGTAAGAGCTGCTTTTAAGAGACCCAGGTAAATCCGCTGAGGGTAGAAAAGTGAACTGCTCAGGGCTGCTTGCTGCTGGCTAAATGGAAGATGCTGACTGTCCCAGATTTTGAATCCAGATGTTCTGAATGCAGTAACTCTACAATCCCCACTGGTACTCCCTTCCATCATCACTCATCTTCTTCTTAGAGTATTGCAAATATTTGTTTATTGTCCTTCTTTCCTCCAAATGTATTCTTCCTGAAAATTCTACACAGGGAAGACATAATAAGCTGGTCAAAACACGGGCATGAGCACCTCTCAACCTAATAATTATTTTTCACTAAGTAGCCATTGACCTGCCCATTGTGCCACCTTGTTCATATTGCTCTTCTCTCTGGAATACTCTACTTCCTTTTCTGTTAACATACATCTATGCGATACTAAAAATTCAATTCAAAAGCCAGCTCCTTTCTTTGAATTCCATAGCCAAATTTAAGAAATCACTTTTCAGATATTGCCAGAAAACCAATTAATTGTTAATACTTTGGCTAGGCTAGACAGGAACTTGGGTTAGAGAGGCATGTGGGCTTGCGTGGTGTCTAGGAACCATTTGGGACCCGACTCAAATCTAACCCACAGTTGGAGTTTAGAAATGCACTGACCTACCTAATTTACTTGAAGAACACAAGGAGCACAAGACAGTGACTCTGTTTTGTTTTCTCCATGGTCCACATTGTACATTGCTGTAAGTAAAAGAAGGTCAGTTTTTTTTTTTTTTTTTTGGTAGGGTAGCACAAAGCTCCTTCAAGTGACCTTACCCCCCCCATCAAAATGCCTGTGGAAAAACATACAAGTTATCTGAAAAATTCTATGTTTGCAGTTTCTCTTATATCTGTCCCCTCCCTTACGTTCTTCCTGCCACTATTAGTGAAGTAGTGCAAGGTACATCTTTACCTATCCCCTTACCCTCTTGCTAAAGCTTTATTCATATCCTACTGCTGGTCCCCAATCTCCATCAACCTGTTTAAATGTCAATAATAACATCAGAGTTATTATTTAAAAACTCTTACGAACATGTCAATCTTATGCCTAAGACAGCACATATCTCCCAATTGCCTATTGAAAAAAACCCACACCTACATTGGAACCATACCAAATAGTTCTCAAAAGATACTTCAGAAACATGTGGAAAACATGCTTATCAGTCAGAATACTAGTCTCCACTGCTAGCGTTTCTCATTCAATAGGTCTGGAGGGAGAGCAAGAATTTACATTCCCGACAATTTACTATATGCTCTTGATGTTTCTGATCCTGGGGGCACAATTTGAGACTATTTTCTTTAAACATTTATGTCTCCAGGCTTCTTGCTGCTTCCATTACCTAGCTTCGCTTTTCTTTCCATTTACATTTTAATTTTTTAAAATGTCAAATGGCAATTTCCTGAAAAAAGAAACTCCAATTGTTTCCAAACTAAACTTGTCCTTCTCCTTTGTTTCTATTACCAATAAATCTTTTTTTCTAAAACACTTTGATACACACCTTGATCATAATAATCATTTGTTCATAGTCCAATTATTAGTTTATATAAAACTGTTGTCTCTTACTAGATTTGAACTTCTCTTTTAGGCCATTAAACCCCTAGAATGTATCCTGCATCTAGCACAAAGCAGGTATACCCTATAGATTCATTAAATGTATGATTAAATAATGTGATGGGAGACTAAATGAGAGAGAGAGGGAGAGAACCAGAGTGAGAAAGAGAGATCATACTAGTTCTGTAGCATCGATTAGGATGGGTTAATTTATCATACCTGCTTAGTAGAGAATGAAAAACATTGAAGGGAAAAAAATCATCTGATTCTGGAACAAGATAGAAGAATAATTCTGAAACAAAAAAGGTTTTAGGTAGAGATGGCCTGAGTAATCCCTGAGATATAGAAGTCAGAAAGATAGTGGTAGGATCTGAGTCTACTAGGGCAATTAAAAAGAGGGTAAAGAGGAGTGCGCGGGTGCTGCAGTTGGTTGAAAAACATACAACTGTGCCCAACACTAAGTTTCAGCTCAGGGCATGTTCTCGAGGTGATGAGATTGAACCCTGCATTGGGCTCTGATGCTTGAGATTCTCTCTCCCTCTCCCTCTGTCCCTCCTGCTCATGCTTTTGCTCTCTCTTTCTCATAAATAAATAAATCTTAAAAAAATAAAAGATAGATAGATAATAGACAGATAAGTAGAGATAGATAGATAGATAGGTGGATAGATGATAGATAAAAAAAAGGGTAAGGGGGTAAGTAAAGATATACCTTGCACTACTTCTACCTGACACCTAACACCTCCCTGAGGTGACTTAGGCAGTCTGTGCAAATATTGTTAAAAGCTAGTGAGATTCTCCCCAGATCTGAGTTCCCAGATTCTTATTGTGAGTTGAGCTATCCCTACTATACTTTAAGTATCCAGCTCTCACCATCTACACCCATTGCTCCAGATTCAATGTGAGTCTTCAAACAGACTCTAACTTGAATGACCCAGCCATGAAAGTGAAAGAGACCCCTACTTGAACTGTTTCCTAGGTTTACCATTCATAGTAGATAAGCAAATTTGCAGAACTAAAAAACTGATCATTTAGGGGAAAAGACTCCAAAAAAGAAAAATAGATTTTTTTTATCTTCAAGTTAAACTTGGAATAATTGGTTGCTTATGCTTTACAGTTAGAAAGTTTGTCAATAAATCATTAAGAAATGTTATTCTTGCGACATATTTCGTTATATCAAATGATGTGGTACAAAAACAATCATTGTGTTTTCCTCAGTCAGTGTTGTCAGTTATTCTAATGTTTCTCTTCATTCATTTCTAATGTTTTCCTGAAGCTGATGATACAATAAAATCAATGAAAATATATTCCACTGCCAGCAGCATTTTCTACTCTGACCACTGGACTTAGACAATCTTTTAAAAAATTTTAAACAAAATTGTGGATTTCTTTTGCATGTATTGATTCCAGAATGGATCAGTTCAGAAATAGCTAGTCGCTTAAAATTTCCTAAGAGATCACAGCCTAAATCTAGGTCATTTTCTGAGCCTGAATTTTAAAAATAGAAAAAGCTAAAAAAGATCAAAATCAGAACAAAACTCTACCCCAAAACATCAGTTTATATAAAGGGTCTTCTCTCTTATTTAAAAAGAACTCTTTCTTGATTATATCAGGATAAAGGATAAAACCTGTTTCTTCCCACTTCCAATGCAAAGAGTTAATGTCTTCAAACCGAACTTATTGTTTATTCTAAGAGAGAAAGCTATCTGAAAAACAAATGTAACTGTGGTATTTTGGGTGAGTGCATGTGTGTGGGGTAAGAGAGTGCAATGACTTTTCTAAAACTCCTTTAGAAGTCACAAATCAAAGTGGATTCAGGAAAATAGTGAGTTTGAAGTTTATCTTCTACATTTATTTCCTGTGTGAATTTTAAAAAACAAATTTTCTGCACATCCATTTCTTCATCCATAAGATGGGAATAATAATGCCTACTTTCCTGTCTCATTTGTGGAAATAATGAGATAACGTTAAGTAATGTATCTGACAAAAAATAATAAGTGGTAATTTTATAATCACTATTATTGTTGTTGTTGTTGTTATAACACACCTTTCTTTTGTGACTCCTAGTATTTCTGCTAAGCCCAGCACCAAAAGGGTTAATTGGAGTTCTTCTTAATCAAGCTATCTACTAGCATTAGGGACTTGAGAGAAAGAACTGCAAGAAAGAACATAAGCCATATGAGATATCAGCTATTTTAAAAGTACCAATAGTCTATATCCAAATTCAAGGGTCCCCTTGTTTGGTAACTTCTACAGAGGGAGAGAATTCGTTGGAAATAATGTCTTAGCATTAATCAGAAATCAGAGCTATCACTAAGGTGTATCTGTTTTAGGGCGCATGCATGAAGACAATAATTGGAGGACCTCTATTTTGTTAAGCCGACCAATCAGCAAAGAAAGAATGTAGCTGAGTGAGACTAGCAAACATACGAACTCATCATGTGTTTTACTACATTCCAGCAATCCCCCCTTCCTAGCTTAACTCTTTTGGATACACACTTGATGTTTATTTACACTTGAAGTTATTTTACTGAAAATATGGAGAAAATGGTGAAAAATTAACTGTGACATAGTTTGCCATGAGACATTTCCACAGATACAGTTTTCCCTTTTTCTTCTTCATTAGCTTCATTCTCATATAAATAAAATACTTGTTGAAATAGCAGCAAAGCTGGAATGAGCAAAAACAAATACCACTGCATCCTTTTAAAGCTCACCCACAACATCAGGATAGTGAGTTAGGACACTAAGAGGAGCTGTTTGCTTGGGTTCACTAACCAATTAGGCATAGCATTATAATTTGGCTCCCGTGTTCTTTAATTAGTTAGAAGAGATTCTTAAAATAACAATCATCTTTTTTTTAAGAGATTTTATTTATTTATTTGGGGGGGAGAGAGAGACAGACAGACAGCGAGAGAGGGAACACAAGCAGCGGGGTGGGAGAGGGAGAAACAGGCTTCCCGCTGACCAGGGAGCCTGATGCGGGGCTCCATCCCAGGACTCTGGGATCATGACCTGAGCCGAAGGCACACGCTTAGCGACTGAGCCACCCAGATGCCCCATAACAATCATCTTTTTCGTAAAATTTGAAGAGATTGGAACTCAAATATTCTACACATATTAATTGGAACCTCCTGTAGCTGTTGCATAACTCATCTTTTACTCTCAAAACAAACATAATGAATGGGATTTTCAAAGAGTCGATTTGTACATGACGGAGTCCTCCTGGACCAGGGCACAGGGTCAATAGTGGATAACACCAGAAAGAGCAGTAGTAATTTTATTTTATTTTTATTTAGCTATCTGATAGGTATTTGAACAAAAAAGCTTAAGTTATTTTTATCAAAATGCACATATAATTCACATTTAGCTAAATTCATAAGGATTTTAATCCAGACAAAAAATTACTCCATTGCAACAGGAGCAACAATAAATCCTTCTCACTTAATTTCTCCATGCTCTGTTTCTAAGGACATACTCAGAGAAATTCTAAAATGGGGAAAGTAAATTAGCCCATAGGAATGAGGAGAGTAAACAACAGATTTTTTAAAATTGCATTTTCCATATGTCAATTCCTCAGAGTTTTAAAACTATTTCTAAAATAGCTATGGTGTGTTTCCTGTCCCAGGAAAATCAGTCTTCCAAACCATCTCCTTAACTTTTTTCCTTAAAAAAAAAAAAAAAGCTTTGAGATATATTTTACATACCACAAAATTCAAATATTTAAAGTACATTTATGCAGTTGTTCAATCATTAACATTACAAACTTAATAATATATAGTAATAAGTACTGTTTCATGAAATCTTAGGTCTTTTTAAAAAGCTGAGAATAAAGGAGAGCAAGTATATATTTAAAGAGTTTTTATGATAATCTTTGTATTTTATTATTTCAGGTTTTCTTCATTTTATTTCCCTTTTGGGCTTGATTTACCATGTAATGTTATTTCCTTATTCCACTGTAGCATCATCCTCAACCTCTCTTGTTGTTAAGAAGAGAACAATTTTAGGGCTCCTGGGTGGCTCAGTTGGTTAAGCGACTGCCTTCGGCTCAGGTCATGATCCTGGAGTCCTGGGATCGAGTCCCACATCAGGCTCCCTGCTCAGCGGGGAGTCTGCTTCTCCCTCTGACCCTCTTCACTCTCTGTCTCTCATTCTCTCTCTCAAATAAATAAATAAAGTCTTTAAAAAAAAGAATAGCACAATTTTATAATGTGTAGGTCCAACAATATAATTTCATAGTTACTGTTTATGTAATTAATTTTTAAATCATATAAGAGAGGGAAGGAGAAGAAATACGTAATTTTACTGTGCTTCATATCACCTATATAATTGCCTTTACCAATACCTATTGATATTTCTTGTGCATTTAAATTGGTGTCACTTTTTTCCGCCTGAATAATTTGTTTGGTATATTTCCTAATACACATGTATGATAGCAAAAATTTCCTTCAGTGTTTTCATCTAGAATGTCTTTATTTCACTTTCATTTTTGAAAGAGTTTTGCTGGACATAGTTTTCTTGGTTAACAGGATTTTTTTTTTCAGCACTTTGAAAATGGCTTTCTGATGCCTTTTTACCTTTATTGTTTCTGATGATAAACCATGTGTTTATTCTATTGAGGTGACCTTGTATGTGTCAAGTCATTATTTTCTTGATGCTTTCAAGATTTTGTCTATCTTTGGCTTTCAAACCTTGCACTATGACATGTCTAGGTAAGTAACTCTTTCCATGTATGCATTATGGATTTTGTTGAGCTTCTTGGAAGTGTAGATTAATGTTACTAAGAAATTTGTGATGTTTTAGCCATTATTTTAGTGTATTTTCCATCTCTTACTTTTTCTCCTCTCTTCCTAATAATAATCCCATTATGTGTTCACTAGTACACTTAATGGTGTCCCACATTTCTCTGAGGCTCTCTTTGTTTGTTCTCATTCTTTTCCTTTGCATATTTCAGATTGCCTAAATTCTATTCTTCCTTCTGCCAGCTCCGAGATGCTATTAGCCATTCCAGTGAATTTTTCATTTCCATTATTGTAATTTTCTGGTTTGGAATTTCTATTTGGTTCCTTTTTATAATTTCTATCTCTTTACTGATATGCTAATTTTGTTCACACATAGTTTTCCTGGTTTTCTTTCATCCTTTGCCCATGGTCTTCTTTTGCTTATGGAACTCAAATCAGATTTAAGACCGTTTATTTAAAGTATTTGTCTACTAAGCCCAATATCAGCTTCATGGGGGAGTTTCTGTCAATTAATTTTTGAAAACTGGATATTTTGGTTATTATAAAAAGGCAAATCAAGAAATCAGATTCTCTCCCTTCCCCGGGATATGCTATTTTGGATTTTTAAGACTGGAGTTGTACCTTTGTTTAGTGACTTTTCCAAACTGCTTTTCCAAAAGTTACGTTCCTTGCCATATAAGATCACTGAAGTGTGTTCTGTTATCTCAGCGGTCACCCAGTCATGTGTCACAGACTTACTTAAGTGCCTGGAGCCAAAAGAAAAAGAAAAAAAAATACTGCTTTCCCACTATTTGTTGCTTGGTTTTGAACTGGGGGTTCTTTGGTGCTAAGCCAGACTGCCTACAACTCTGCCTTCATCTTTCCCTCCTGCCCTTGTGGTTTCCAGATCCATCAGGGATGCATGTGTAGGGATCTCTCAGGGTTATTTCTGAGCCTGCATCCAGCCCTGGGCATGCGCACTGCACTCTGTGTCCTGTTATATGTGTTGCCCCTTCTGAGCCCTTACCACTGCAAGAGACTTCCTCAGACTCCACATTTCCTGGGCTTTTGGATCTGTCTGCCTCTTGCCGCATCAGCTATCCCCTTTCTTAAGCAGGCATGAGCAGAGTATGTCTTTAAATTTTTCAACAGACGTCACCACCAATGCCCAGAAATCCATAGCAGTCCAAGGTGGGGGATGGGGTGGAGGATAAGCCAAAGATCAGCTTTTTTGCCTGTCCTTCAGGAAACCACCAGACAGGTCACAACACACAACCACAGGATTTTAACAAGGTCCGTACTAATCTATCTTCTGGCACCAGCAAACTACACCTAGGAATGAGGGCCACCATCCAGGTGGCCACCAGTTCATGGGGTAATGGGATGATAAGCTGCTGAGTGAAAATGCCACAACACCCTCTTACTGAAATTCAGCTGTCCTTCTCTTCATTAGGCAGTCACTTGGTTGCTGTGTGCTTTGAATTAGATGTCATAAGTCCAAAAAGTCGATTTTGTCAGTCTTTGACTGCTTATGGTTTTTTCCCGTGGAAGGACTGATTCTTTGAACACCTCACTCAGTTATTTTCTCTGATGTCACTTTCCCCAAGTCAGCTTTTACTAATTTTTGCTGGCATTAAAAATGCAACCGATATTTTTGCATTGATCTTATATCTAGAAACTTGCTAAAGTCCACAGTGAATTTTAATATTTTTTCTGTGTATTTTCATTTAGTAACATCATCTGTGATTAGTTGCAGTTCTTTTCCTTTCTGATTCTTACACTTCTTATTTTTTAAAATTATGCTGTTAATGTAGGCAAATTATATTCTATTCAATTCTATTTTCTCTTTGGAATGGGAATTGAGTTATATACTCATAGGAAGTGTGAAAGAGGGCTGATAGGACCATAGTTTTAAGATAGTTAGAGACCTGGAGACTGTGTTAAGTAGTCACTATGAAAAATTGCCAAAATAAATGAATAGAGAAACGTAAAAGGATTTCAGGGTAGAATTTAAAGTCTAGTAAAGTAAAGTAGAAGATAAAGATCATGAATTTATTTTTCTACTGAAATGTATACTTGTGAAAATTTTTCCAGCAATGTTCAGCTGCCCCAAATATAGACTAAGTCAGACCAACATTAATTCAAAATTTATTCTGTGTATGTGGTATTGGGGGGTAAAATGAAATATGAAATGCATTCAATGAGGTATATAAAGTGAACAAATCTCAAATGTGCAATTCAGTGTTTTTTACGTGGGTTTACTCCCATGAACCATTACCTAGATCAACATAATATCTTTATAACCCAGAAGTGTCTGATGTGCTTCCTTCCAGTTTACTCCCAGACCATCAGTGATCATTATTCTAGTTTCTTTCACCATTGATTAGATTTGCCACTTCTTGAACTTTATATTAATGGAGTTACACATCGTATATTCTTTTGTGTCCGATTGTTTTTACTCATCAAAATATCTGCAAGATTCATCCATGTTGGCTTGTGTATTAGGGGTTTGTTTTTAGTGCTGTGGAGTATTCTGTTATATGAATAAATTACTATCTATTAATCATTTACTAATTGATGGATAGGTTTATAGTTGGTGAGTTCTCTGGGAAGCAGGTACTGAGACAGAATTAGATGTGCAAAAAATATATTGTGAACTAATCCCTAAAAGAAAAGGGAAAGAAGAATCATTGGACTGTGATCTCAACCAGCACAAAAAGGAGGTTCAAACAAGGACAGTCCAGTAGAAGAACCCTGCATTGCCAAGAGACATCTAGGTCCTTAGTAATTCATTAGTTGGGGGTCGCTCCCAAAAGATCGTAACCTTGGCTACTATTGCCTTGCTCATTCATTGGGTGGATATTGCTTAAAGAAGGCCTCAGAGACTAGAATTTCTCTTAGTTAATTGCCAGGGCCACCTTGAGAAGAGTATGACATTAGTCTAAAAGCCAAGACAGATTCCGAAGGCCAGGAGGAAAGCCTTTGCTTGAAGTTGAATCCAAGCAAGTGCATTCTATTTTAGCCTGAGTCCTCCCCTCCTGACCCCCAGTTTTTGGTTATTATAAATAAAGCTGAAATGAGCATTATTATAAAAACTTTTGATACTAATCAATGATTTTTCTTGGGTAAATGTGTGGTTTATGGGGTAGCTGTATATTTATCTTAAAGAAATACTGTCCGTGCCAACTATAACTTTTTTTAAAAAGTAAAACAAAAAGGAAAAGAAAGAAAAAAAGAAAAGAAGAGAAAAGGAAAGGAAAGAAAAGAAAAGAAAAGAAAGGAAAAAAGAAAAGAAAAGAAAAGAAGTACCATCAGTTTTTTGAAAGTGGTTGGACTAAGTTTCCTAATCATAAGAAATGTATAAGTACCCGTTGCTCTCCATCTTCATCAACCCTTTGTTTTGTCAGTCTTTCAATTTGTTCCTTTGTACTACAATTTGTTTATCCATTTATCAATAGGTATTTGGATTTCCTTTTTTTAAGAAGTAAATTTGCTATAAATATCCATCTATAAGTCTGCTGGTTTGTATGGCAAATATATGTTCAAATTTTTAAGACAGTACAAAATAGTTTTGTCATATTACTTGTACAGTTTACATTCCTACTAGAAATATATGAAAGTTCCAGTTGTTTCATATTCTCAAAACTTGGTATGATTAATCTTTATAACTTCACCCATTCTGGTGGGTGTGTTGTGGTGTCTCAGTGTAAATTACACTTAGATTTCTTAATAATTAGTGATGTTGAGCATCTTCTCATAGTTATCATTTATATTTATTCTTCATTGAAATGTTCTTCAAAATCTAGACCATTTATAATTAGGATCTTAGTTATTGAATTGTAAAACTTCTTTACATATGTTGGACACAAGTCTTTTGTCAGGCATATTTTATATATACATACATATATATATATACATATACATACATATATATATATATATATATATA
>NW_027397063.1:90126866-90286351 GCF_003265705.2 Callorhinus ursinus | reverse complement strand
ATATATATATATATATATATATATATATATATATATATATATAGCGCAAGTGTTTTTTCCCAGATCTATGGCTTGCCTTTGTCATTGCCATAACAGTTTATTATGAAGAATAATTTTAAAATTTTGATAAAGTGCAATTTACTGACTTTTTCTTTTATATTTTATACATTCTTTGTTATATATCTTTGTGAAGCCCAAGGCACTAAGATTTTTGCCAATATATAATGTCTTATAATTTTAACTTTTACATTTATATTCAAGATTAATTTTGAGTACATTTTTGTATTCTGTATGAGGTTAGGGACAGAGATTTTTTTCTTTTTTTTAAAGATATTACTATGCAGTTTTACTACCACTTCTAGTTTAGAAGATTATCCTTTCCTGGTTAAACTGTTTTGAGGGTTTTAAAAACAATCACTAGACCATATAGGTGTGGTGTAATTTCCTTTGTTCCATTTCTTTATTTATACCAATATTCTAGTGTCTATAGCTTTATAATAAATCTTAAAATCAGGCAGTGTAAGTCCTCAACATTTGTTTTTCTTTTCAGTCATTTTGGTTATTGGGGACCTTTTAATTTCCGTATCAATTTTAGAATTTTCTTGACTCCTCACACAAAAATAGAGGCTACTGGAAAAAAAATAGAGGTTGCTAGGATTTTGATAGGGATTATATTGAATCAATATATCTATCCCTTTAGGATATTGATAATTTAGCAATATCGAGTCTTTTTACACATGGACAAGATATGTTTCTTTCTTTATTTGGGTCTTCCTTAATTTTTCTTACCAGTGTTTTATAATTTCAGTATATAGGTATTTAACATTTTTACAAGATTTAGTCACAATTAATGTTTTTATGCTATTATAAATGACATTTTTAATAAATGGTATTTTAAAACTTTAATTTCCAATTGTTTATTGCTAGTATATAGAAATATAATTGTTTTGTAATTGATCTTGCATTCTGAAACATTACTAAATTCACTTATTAGTTCTAGTAGCTTTGTAGATTTTCTCTGTGTTAATGACTAAGCCATCTATACATGAGGAGTTTCAGTTTGTCGTTTCCAACATAGATGCCTTGTATTTATGTCTCTTGTTTTATTGCCCCAGCTAGATTGTTCAATAGAAGTGGTAGAGTGGAAATCATTGCTTTGTTCATAATCTTATGGGAAATGTATTTAATCTTTCATCATGACATATGATGTTTTATACTTTCCTTTATCATATTGAGAAAGCTTCCTTTTATTTCAAGTTTATGGAGAGATTTTATTATAAATGAATTTTAATTTTCTCAAATGTTTTTTCTGAACCTATTGATACCCTCATGTGGTTTTTCTTGTTTTATCAGATAACGTGGAAAAATTCATTCATTAGTTTTCAAATGTTAGACCAGCTGTGCATGGGATAAACCCCTGGGATAAACCCCACTTGGTCATGCTGCATTATTCTTTTTAGACATTTTACAACTGAGCGATGAGATACCACAATATAGCAAGCCAAAGATTGAAAGGTAAATGAGGTTATATTAAAATTTCACAGCTTGTGCCAAATTCACAATTAGTTATATATAACCTAGGAAATGAGTAAATCATCTCGAAAATGACATATTACTTATTACTTACAAGATATTTGAAAGTGCAAGTGTAAGTCTTACACAAACAAAACATAATGATAATAAGTAGAGCTTCAGAGCAAAAGCCAGTTCTGTACCTTGTTCTGTGGCAAACAGATGTGCACGCTCTAACACTAAATTCCACGGTTCCTACATGTTCGCTAGACTAAATGTTATTGTACAAATACATTTTGATAGGAAGTGGTATTGGGGGCCAGAAGCCCTGGGAAAATAATTCTTTAAGCTACATCACATCTAAATATTTATGTGTAGCCTATTCCAAGGAAGCTTAATTGAAAAAAAAAGTAATAAATATGAAAAAAATAAAAATAAATACTAAAAATATCAAAAAAGACAATAAGTAAAGCAAATAATAAAAGACCTAGTGATCACCATTCACCATACATCTTCTAGTGATAGAGAGAAAGAGAGAGAGAGGGAACGTTATCTCTCATCACTCTGTAATCAGTTTCTTTAATAAAAATTGAAATTTTTTTTTTGTCTATCAAAGTGTTTTTCCCCTTTCTCATGTATTTGTCCTCAGATATGCATCTCTAAACATTTTATTAAGTAGCCTACCTGTAATCACCCCTTTATGCTTCTGAGCAACCAAGCACCTATATTTTGAAAACCTAAACCTGATTCTTACCACTTGATCAGTTTCTCAAGCGAAGCCAGTGCGCGAGCAGTAGCCCCGCGGATGCCGCTGTTATTGTTATGTCATGTGCACACAGCCTCTCCACAGGGGCTGCCGTATTCCTGCCAGTCCCATGCCTCTGTCATTTACTTCTACTGATTTTACTGCGAAGCTCAGGGCTCTGAAAAGAGAATAACCAGCCATGAGCAACATGTTCTTTTTCTGCAGACTGACAGGGCTGTGCTTTAATCTCCTCTTGTGTCTCATAACAGAAGCTTTTATAACAGCTTTTGCTCACTGTCGGACTATTCTAAGCTACTGCTCACTATCCAGTGAGGGGGAGAAGACTTTAGAATTATTTACATTTAGTTGATAAGAAGGATGTTGAGAATGAAATGTATATACGGTAAGATGCGAGGGTATGCTTTGGAATTGGTATTCTGAAGGGATTTTTTTTCCTTTAAAACATTGTACACATATAGAAGTTTTTTTTCAGTATTGAAGGAACACAAATATGGTATATCTCATGACGTGGAAGGGGTGGATTTTAAATTGCTAATTATGCATTTTTTAAATCCTACACAAAAGAATTTAAATAAATCATCCTTCTGCTACTCTAGGCCCAACTCCAGCACCTCACCAGCCATCTTTCTTCTTCTAATTTTTACACAAGCTGAGAAAACCTTTCTCGTAAGTGGGTAGAATTGGATAATTGGAAGAATACTGAAAATGATTTCATATGGTATCTACAATAGTGTACAATAATTGTTTACATATTTTTTTAACTTTACCAGACTTTCTTGGAAGACCGATCTGTGAATCCATCTAGTCTAAATATAGTATCAAACCTCGGCTAGGCACTCACGTATTTGTTGAGACTAATACTATAACCTGGCTCTGCCCCTAATTCCGGGAACCTACTGCTTGACCTCCAGGACAAGAGTTTCTTCAGGAAAATGGGAAGTTTGAACTAGATTAGAAGTTATAAATTCTGTATTTCTCCTGCCTATCACTCATATTCTGAAATATTTTTTTAAATTAAGGGGTCACATAAAATCTGAACTAAGGAATGTCTCAATTACATCTTTTTGTGTAATAAACCACCACAAAGTTTAGTGAATTAGAACAATTTATTATACCTAATAATTCTGTGGTTGAATAGGTGGTTGTTCTCGCAGGTGGTATAGGCTGAGAGGCCAAGTCTAGGGGTAAGATTGGAAGCTCAGCTGGGGGCTATTGACTGGGTGTCTTGGTTTCTGTGTGTGGACCTCCCACTTGGCTGTTTGAGCTGCTTCACATCATGATGGTGGATTTCCAAAAGGAAACATTGTAAGAGAATTGCCCCTAAGTACAAGAATCTGTTAGTTATCAATACTCTACTTGTGACACATTTAAAAATATCCCATCGGGCAAAGCTACTCACGTGGCAAATTCGAGTTATTATGGAAGGTGATTTCACAATGACATGAATAATAGTGTGATTAATTGGAGGTCACCAAAGTAACAGTCTACAGGAAGTCTTTGGGAAAACTGGAATCTCTACTTAAACTACATAGAAGCTGATCCCTTCATTCTCTAAAATCCCTTTGTCATCACCCAGTCCACTTCATTGGTATATATACTTACTTGTTTCTGTAGGCTTTTGGGTTGTCTAAATGACAACTGTACTAAACGATTGTAACAATTTTGATAAGGCCTGGAGTATATACTGTTAAAATTACCTTTTTAAAAATTTGACATGTAATGTGTTCAGATACTTTACAGGCACTTAATGTTTATTTTTATCAAAACATTTATAATACTAATATGAGATAATTATAGCCTTAAAAGAGTCCAGTTGTCTTGATTCTTTGCCAGTGAATTACTTGTACATGACCTAAAACAACCTACCTTTTTTTCTGGCAGTCACTATTTCCAGGGACTTTTTTTTTAAATCTGACCTATTCATGTATGTATGCCAGGAGGACGAAATCAAAATGTGAAGCTCGATTGAAAATGTATTTTTCCGAAGTGTAGAATTTGCAAGCATATTTCTTATTTAATTTACTCAGTCTTTATTTTTGGTATATAGTAAACTTTACATAGTCCCATACTGTATGGAACAGAGCAAAATATACACAAATAGATAGATAATAAAATAATTATATAAGTTTACATAATTTCACTTGTAAGTAACCAAACCATGAATCAAGTTAGCTTAAAATATAATAATAATCTATTGTATCACTTGATGAGAAGTCCAGGGTTATGGCTGTGATCCAAAGCTGGCTTAATTGATGAACTAGTAATGCTATCAAATGTATATAGACTCCATTTCTCAATTGTGCTATCTTTATTGTTTGCTTTTGCACTTTGTTAAGCCTACTCTTCTTTTAACTTGTTGATCAGAGAGGCATTACAAATGCTTTAATGATTTTCAAGTGGAAAAAGAGCATGGTTCTCTTTTTCTTGTATTTCTTATTTTGGAGCAAAGAAAATTTTCCCAGAAGACAACGAGTGCACATTGTTTCCATTTTGATTGTCAAGAAATGGCTTACATTGCTATTCCTAAGCCAGGTAGAAGCAAAAAAGAAAGAGAAAGATCATCATGAATGACTTAGGATATCATTTGGGATGGAATGGGTCTTAAAGAATCAACTACTATGGCTATTACCATAGAGTAGCTATTTTTTTCCAGTTATACAGGTTAAAGTTTAATTGTATGATTGGGTGCATTTTTTAATAGGAGATAGCCTGTTGTAATAGAAAAGCTGGCGATCTAAACATCAGAAATACTTGAGGCACCTGGGTGGTGCAGTCAGTTGAGGGTCTGACTCTTGCTTTCAGCTCAGGTTAGGATCTCAAGGTCATGAGATCCAGCAACACACCCTCCACCATGGCTCTGTGCTCAGCTTGAGATTCTCATTCCCTCTCCCTCTGTCCCTCCAGCTAGTGCTTTCCCTCTAAAGTAAATAAATAAATGTTTTTAAAAAATCAGAAATACTCTATTCTAGTCATTCTGCCTCAAGTTCAGAATCTTTTATTTAAAACCTTTAGTGATATGTTTTCTTAATTCATGTGTGTTTCTTTTAACCTTCGCTAACAATATATATATTATATGTTGCCTAACATATCTAACAGGAATAGAGTAACTCCCCATAATCAAACATATGAATATTTCGGTGGATAACTAGGGGTAATAGTGAGTGGTGCCACTCCCATTTCCAGCCCTCAATCCCTGGATCTGTAAATCATGGCTATCAGAGAAATAGTTCCATATAATGGATGCTGAATCAGAACACATAAGCTTTCTGGAGAAACTTGCCTCTGCCATGTAAGGCATTGCCACCTAGCTGGTGCTGTAACTGAGTCATTTCACTTAAAGTTCATTTCACTTTTCTATCAATCCAGCTGCTTCAGAATGGTGGGGAACATGGTAAGATCAGTGAATTCCATGAGCACAGGTCCATGATTGCATTTAATTTGTTATAAAGTGAATTCTTTATCAGAGCAATGTTGTGTGGAATATTATAATGGTGGATAAGGCATTCTATAAGTTCACAGATGGTAATTTTGATAGAAACCTTGAATGTAGGAAAGCAAATCCATATCCAGAGTCACTGTCTATCCCAATGTAATCAACCTGTTACCAGTAGTTGGCTAATCACCCCAGGGAATGGTATCATTTCAGGGGCCAGATCATACTTGGTGAATGGAAATCCATGTTGTTGAACACATGCATAACCTCCATGGTTATGCCACCATGGCCATTTTTTCATGAGCCCACTGAATGATAACAGGAATGACTGGGAAAAGGGACTGGCATTCACAGGCAGACCATTCTATTGAATTGATTATTAAAATTCTCCCCTGCTGATGTCACCCTTTTGTGAGCACTCACATGGAACTCACACATCTTAACATTTTTTTTTTTTTTGCCCACTCAGAGAAGTCGATTCACATACCTCTTCCTCAGATTTCTTTGTCATCAATTTTCATGTTCTTTCCAATTCCCTGACCATCCAGCTAAACCATTGACCACAGCCCACGAACTGATATTTAATGGCATATTTGGCCATTTCTTTTTCCAAGTATAGTGAACAACCAGGTACACTGCCTGAAGTTCTGTTCAATGGGAGAATTTCCCTTTACCATTGTCCTACCTAGACTGTCCCAGAAAGGGGCTGTAGTGCTGTAGCTGTCCATTTTCAGGTGGTGTTTGTATATCATGCAGAACCAACTTTATTTTTTTTTTATTTTTTATTTTTCAGAACCAACTTTAAATCAGACCTAAGTCTTGTCTCCCTCTGTCACCTGATCATAGGGAACTCCCTGTGAGACCATAAGTACAGGCTGGGGGTAAGAAAAAAATGTAACAGGAATGGGAACTCTGGGTATTTGGGCCACTTTTTCATGTCACCTGCTTGTGCCTTCAGAACCTACTCAACGCAATTATGCGTGTATCATTTCATTTTGATCATAGAGTCTTGCTAATGCACACCCAACTTTATGGCCTTGTGAGTCAGATAACACCCAGTTACTGGGCTTGCCAATGGCAAGCAAACTGCTTCTGGTAGACCTTATAGACAGGTATGGAGAAAAAAATGACAAATCATTAACTACATACCCAGGCACCAAAGGATGTATTAATTTGCTCAATCAATGAAACCACATCTGTTATAGCAGCTGCAAGTGGAGTCACCACCTGGTTAAGCTTATGATAGTCTACTATCATTCTCCAGGATCCATCTGTCTTCTGCACAGGCCAGATAGGCCAGCTGAATAGGACTCTGGTGGGAATCACCACCCCTGCAATTTTCCAGTATTTAATGGTAGTACTAATTTCTATAATCCCATCAGGGGGATGGTGTTGCCTTTGATTTATTATTTCCCTAGGTAGAGGCAGTTATAAGGGCTCTACTTGGCTTTTCCCATTAAAATAGTCTTCCCTCAGCAGGTCAGGGAACCTACGTAGGAATTCTGCCAGCTGCTAAATATGTCTGCACTAATCATGCACTCTAGAACTGAGGGAATAACCACAGGATGCGTTCAGAGACCCCCTGAGTCCACTGTGAGATAGACCTGAGCTAAAACTCCATTGATCACATGACACATAAGCTCCTACTCTGCTTGGAGGTCCACAGTGACATTGGGTCTCCTGGAATCAGTGTCAGATTGGAGCCAACGTCCAGTAGTCCCCTAAAGGTCAAATTATTTCCTTTTCCCCAGTGTACAGTTACCCTGGTCCAAGGTCATAGGTCCCTGTGGGGAAGGCTGGGAGAAAGATTAGTGGTATATATTTTCTGTAGTATATTGGGGTCATTCCTCAAGGGAACCTGGGACTCCCCATCATATAAGGGTAAACTAGTTCAAGTTTGAGAACTGATTGACGGACCATGACTCTCTGTTTTCTTGATTCAAGTTGGACTTGTGTTCATTTGACCTAGACCTTTTCTGCTTATACAGATCAAGTAAGAATTTAGTAGGCTTCCTAACTATTTTACTTCTAGGAACAATATGATTAACTAGCCCAAGGTGTAGGTCTGCACGTGTCAGAGTACCTGTTTGCTGCTTTGACTTTGTTGCCCATTATGGTAACCATGCCCACCTTGCCTTTGGTGATTGAGTGTCTCCCTTTGGCCCCTGCCACTCTGAGATGCACTTACTCCCACTGCATTTAGGTTTTCCAGCTGAGTGACTACAGTTTCCACTGTAAGGTCTGGCCTACAGAGACAAATGGATCACAGAGCACTTTAAGGAAACTGGGACCACCAATTATAACTTTAAGACACCTTAAAGATCCTGGGATTGAGTCCCACATAGGGTTCCCTGCTCAGCAGGAAGCCTGCTTCTCCCTCTGCCTGCCACGCCCCCTGCTTGTGCTCACACTCTCTTTCTCTGACAACAACAAAAAAAAAGACAGTGTAAAGAAACTGGTGAGTCTAGGGTGCCTGGGTGGCTCAGTTGGTTAAGCGACTGCCTTCGGCTCGGGTCATGATCCTGGAGTCCCGGGATCGAGTCCCGCATCGGGCTCCCTGCTCAGCGGGGAGTCTGCTTCTCCCTCTGACCCTCTTCCCTCTCATGCTCTCTATCTCTCATTCTCTCTCTCTCAAATAAATAAATAAAATCTTTAAAAAAATAAAATAAAATAAAAAAAAGAAGCTGGTGAGTCTTTAGACACACACACACACACACACACACACACAGTACAAAACTGAATGAAATTGTCAAAAATCATCCTTTCAGGTTTTGTAAATTACTAAAGGCAGATAACAAATAGAATATTCTTGGAAAACTATTAGAGCTTTGGTTAAGAACAGCATTCTGCACCAACTTGTGTGAATTTCCTCCCACCAACGGCTTCAGTTTGGTTAGATCACAAAGGTGGAGGTTACAGGGGCAAGGATAAGAGAGGAAGAGAGCAGAAACTTTGCTTCTAGAGGAGGGAAACTGATACGTGGTGGGACACAAAACCTTGTGGTGCTGTCAGGTACACAGGGCAAACTTGGTAGAAAATTAGAATGGGAAAAAAAAACCCCAAAAAACATTCTTGTTGTCCTAAGACAGCAGTCTCAGTTGGGGTAGGCAGACAAAAAAATTAGCAAGAAGTTTCTGGAAATGAGAGCCACAAAAGGGATGAAAATGTTTGAATACAAGCTCTGTACAAACCACTGACCACTAATCTATGCAACCACTAGTAAGCCAGGCTAAAAAGCAATAATAATATAAAGAAGAAGAAGAAGAAAAAAAAAAAAAAAAAAACCCTGAGCAGAGACATCAGCAACCATACACCATAAGATGGATACATTCTGCAGTTCCAGTCGAGGTTAAAAAAAAAAAAAAAACAAGAAAGAACAACAAAAACAACAAAAAAACAGAATATAGATATATCATGTGCATTATAGTATCTAAGATTTCCAGCTTTCAATTAAAAATTATAAGGCACACAAGGAAATATAAAAATGTGACCCATATTCAAGAATAAATGCAGTCAAGAAACTGACTCTGCTGGATTTGGTTGTCAAGGACCTCAAAGAAGTTATTATAAATAAATTCCAAAAATTAAAGCAAGTTATAATGATAATAACTCAACAAATAGGAAATTTCAGCAGAAAAAAAAAAAAACTGCTAAGAAAACCAAATAGGAATTCTGGAGTTGAAGAGAACTAAAACAAAAATGAAAAATTTAGAAGATTGACTCAGCAGTAGACATGATACTGCAGAAGAAAAATCAGTGTACTTGTAGACTGATCAATAGAAATCAGTCAGTTCATAAAATAGAGAGGATAAAAGATTGAAGTAAAATCAACAAAGCTTCCATGACCCGTATAACAATCGTAAGCATTATGACACAGATGTCATGGGAGGCCTAGAAAGACAGGAAAGAGAGAAAGGGACTGAAGAAACTATCTGAATAAACAATGGCTAAAGATTTCCTGAATTCGATTTTGAAAGCACATTATTCCAAATAATTTCTGTAAATTCTCTCCCTCAGAGAGGTGGAAAATAACTTCTCCTGCCCTAAGTGTAGGCTACCTGTAGCAGTGTTCTTCCAAAGCACACAAAGGGAAGGGGGAAAGAGTAACTTTACAGTGCAGAAACTTTGTAAACATTTCCTAAAGCCAGGTGATCAAGGTTAATAACAACAGTGACAAATCATATTGATAATTTATACCCTTAATACAATGTGATAAGAATGGTAACTTATCTCTGTACTTTTTCTCCACAAGCTATATTATTCCAGTCTAATCATGGGAAAAGCATCAGACAAATCTAAACTGAAGGACATTTTACAAAATATCTGATGAGTAACTCTTGAAAATGTCAGTCATCAAAACAAAAAAAGCCTAAGAAATTGTCAAAACCAAAAAGTCTGAAGGAGACATAACTGCTAAATGTGTATAGTATCTTGAATAGGAGATAACCAAAGAACATTAAAGAAAAACAGAGGAAATCTGAATAAGGTTTGGACTTTAGTTAATAATAATAATGTGTCAATATCGGCTCACTAATTGTGACAAATGCATCATATAAGATATTAATAATAAGGGAAACTGGGTGTGGGCTGTAGGGAACGAAAAATACTTCCTCTATCCTTCAAGGTCTTCCAACTGGACTAATAATTACATTTTAAATGAGACAGATTAACAGAAGAAAAAAACCCAATGTTTTATTATGTGCACATAGAGGCTCAATAGAAATTGAGACCTAAAGAAATGAGCAAGGCAGGCATTTCTTACAGTGTTTAGGCAATGAGGCAATAAATTTTTGAGAAATTGATAGGATCAAGAAAATAGGTGTTTGGAAACTTTAATTATCAGGGGATTCTAGGTAGAATTTCAGCTGAGGTAGGAAAAAAATAAGGTTTGTTTCTATAGCTTTCTTGGTTTTGAAGTTTCTATCTCTGGTGATAAGGATCTCTTTTTACTTCTTAGAACCTGAGGGGTATTTTTCATATGAAAGATTTATTTCCTGCTTTCACAGGGACAGAGGAAGGTCTGAGTGTTCTTGCATTGATGGTTTTTTAAGTAACTTTTATTACAATAATCGATATGTCAAGGTGGTACAGTTTGGAGCAGCCTGTCCTTGGCCCCTATAGTGCTATTTGAGAATATTCTGCACTATCTTCCCAATATTTTTTTTTCAATCTAAAACTGGTCTAAAATTAAATGTTCACTTTAAAGTGGAGGAAAAAATTGATCTACAGATCCAAGCATCTCAAAAACTTCCAGAAAGGACAGAGTGATCCACATCATGACAATTATATTCAAACTGCTGGATGACAAAGATAAAATTTTGATAGCAGCAAAAGGAGAAAAAAAGAAAAAAGGAAACTTCATTACATTTAAGGCAATAGGAAGTGATTAACAGCTATTAAAAATTTTATATGCAGAAAAACTATTTATCTTCATAATTGGTCTTCTTAAATTTAAAGTAGTAAAATAAGTTAACTGAAAACACTTGTATTACTCGTGCCAAGAAGGAAAAGACCTAATAATGAGCCTTAATCCCAAAGTAGTTTAGGAAGTTAAATATTCTCTTAATAAACCTTTCAAACCTTGGGTTTATAATTTTTTTTTCTTTACAAATTCTGCCCTCTTCACGATATGTCTTCAACTAGTTTGACATAAAGAATAAATGTACCTTAAGGATAAATAATCACTCTTTTAAAATATTACTCCATTATATTTCTCCCAGTTCAATAATTTTTTGCAGTTCATTTTATTCAGGCAAATGTAGATAAAGGAAAAGAAAAAGTAGGAATCAATTAACCCAGCTTGTATTGTGCAGATAATAGAGAATCATTAGGGTTCTTTAGCGCAAAGAACGATAAGAGATGTTCTGTGGGGAGATTAGTCTAGTAGTCTGTGTATATGGGATAAATTAATGAGAATCAGTTAATAGATATCTGTTAAAAAGTAATTTTGTGACAATAACAGAATGACCTGATCTATACAGGCAGATCAAGTTAGAAGGAATAACAGATGTTTTATTGAATTCAAAA
Source organism: Callorhinus ursinus (assembly GCF_003265705.2). NCBI lineage: Eukaryota > Metazoa > Chordata > Mammalia > Carnivora > Otariidae > Callorhinus > Callorhinus ursinus. Next base: position 90,274,613 of record NW_027397063.1, on the reverse strand, counting down.
AATGGTGTAGAGAATGCTTGGACCAAAGTAAAAAAGAGACTGAATGATAGGAAAAATGGGAAACTGGGTACAGATATTACCATGCAAAATTCTCTGCGATCTGATCCCAAATAACCCCTCTTGTCCTGTCCTTATTCTTTACTCGGTTCCTACCAAACAGAATTATGTGCTGTTTTATAATTATGTCATGAACTTGTCATCTCTAAGGACATTTACTTGAGACATTCCCTACACTTTTTTTTTTAAAGATTTTATTTATTTATTTAACAGAGAGAGAGACAGCGAGAGAGGGCACACAAGCAGGGGGAGCGGGAGAGGGAGACGCAGGCTTCCCGCCAAGGAGGAAGCCCAATGTGGGACTCTATCCCAGGACCCCGGGATCATGACCTGAGCCGAAGGCAGACGCTTAACAACTGAGCCACCCAGGTGCCCGATTCCCTACACTTTTGAGTGCACAGTACTGCTATATTCAACTGGGTTATTCACTCTTTTAGTAACATTAAATAGGTATTTATTAAGTTACTATTTGAAACGATAGTAGTATATTCTGTGGCTGACAGCTTAGTAAGGAAATAAACCCATAAACAAATGATTTGGGTAGAGCATGGCCAGTGAATCATAAAGGTATGCAAAAGTGCCATTGCTGTTACGATAGGCGGGCAAGGACCAGTGAACCTGGAGACAAAGAAAAAGAATAGAGAGAGTTTGCTTCAATAAAAAATAAGTTAGATTTTATCCTTCAAGACCCATTTTTCTAAATTTGACTGATAACAAATATCACCAAGGCTACTTAAGAAGAATATGACTTTCAGAAAGATTATGTTGATGGGGCTTTGAAGAATTTTAAACAAGGAAAACTGTATTAACAAGTTTGGATGTCAGAAAATTGTTTGGCAGATTTATAGGAAGAATTGAGAGGGTATTGACTTCAGCAGCAGATGGAATAGTTGGGAGAAATGGTTTAAGCGTCTAGAATTGTAGGGCTGAAGATAAAAGGTGGAGATTTTTACAAAATATGAAGAATCCGAATGGCACCAGCTCATTGAGAATTTCATTGATCATTTTTAGGTAGAAGGCATCTCTTTCTTGAATCATTTCATCCTGCTTATGTACCTTAAAACACATTGCTATGAATGATCATTTGTTTGCATTTTACATCACAACCATCTTCCAGACACACATGCACACACACACACATACACACACATGCATGTCTCTGTGCTTCTGCACAAACACACCTGTGTGTATTACTTTATAACTACTTTGTGGATGCAAGATCAAATTTCTCCAGAAATTAAGTGTTGTATCAAATTGTTACTCAACTACTACTTAGTGAATATTTGAATTAACTAAACCTACATGATTATAAGGGTAGCTATTAAAAGAAAACTTTGATTGAGGATAGGTCTGTGTAATAGGCTAGAATTCAGCTTCAGGGCTCTGGCTGAGTCACTATTCTTTTTTAACCATTTTACCCTTTTTTCCTAAGTGTAAAATGGGAATAATAATGGTTACCTGCCTCAAAGGGGTATTGTGAGGATTAGCTGGTTGACAGTTTTAAACTATTTTGAAGATGGAATGTACTATAAATGCTCCATGGAAAGTTTTTAAAAGCACAATGGAATAAAACCCTTGAACCATAGCATTAGGAAAGTTAGTATGTCTTTTAGGCTGGCAATCTTCAACCGATAAAGAATTCTATGGGAAATTAACTCCACAACATTCTTTATTTTCTTGCCTCTTTTCTACTTTTTTTTGTAGCTCTTATCTGGCTAGTGACTCAATTCAACAAGAGAGTTCCAGTTATGCCATATTTTGAAGATTTTATTTATTTATTTGAGAGAAAGAGAGAATGAGAGAGAGAGAGCACATGAGAGGGGGGAGGGTCAGAGGGAGAAACAGACTCCCTGCTGAGCAGGGACCCCGATGCGGGACTCGATCCCGGGATTCCAGGATCATGACCTGAGCCGAAGGCAGTCACTTAACCGACTGAGCCACCCAGGCGCCCCAGTTATGCCATATTTTGAAATAGATGTTGCTCATAAAGAAAGAAATGCAATAAAGATTATAAAATGGTCATTAATCACACTGGAAAATGTGGTCTTTTCAATATAGCAATATATTCAGACTTCACCAGAACTATTTTAAAATTCACTTTATCATTAGGAATTCAAGGGTATTTTGAAGTTGCCTAGAAGCAAATGTTCATTTTTGTGTGGAAATATACTTTAATAATTTTCCTTAAAACATAAATATCAGAACTAGGTCAGAACATCATTTTGCAAAACAGTTGCTTGTTGTTTTTTTCCAAATGCCAAATGACATATTCAAAACTCTGAAAAAGAAATTGTTTACTCTCGTCATTCTTATTAAGAATATTTACACATTTACATACCCTATTTTAAAAACAAAAATCCACATGCATATAGGTTAAAACAGAACTGCACACTGGGCAATTTTTGTGAGAAGGAAATGTTTACAAATGAGACATCATAACCAAGTTCACGTGGGCTTTAACAAAGCTGAGACACATCCTCACTAGTCTACGTTCAGTAATATAGGATATGAGCCCATGAATCTGATTTTCAATCTTTACTAAAAACAAGCAAGCAAAAACTCTAAGATTAACAACAAACAAAACCCAACTTCCTATGAGATACCACTCAGCGATGTGAAAGGAAGACATCCTCCTGTTTGCAACAACATGGACGCACCTTGAAAGCATTAAGCTAAGTGAAATAAGCCAGACACAGAAAAACAAATACTTCATGGTATCACTTATTTGGAATCTAAAAAAAAAAAAAAAAAAAAAATCAAACTCAAAGAAACAGAGAGTAGAAAGTGGTTGCCAAGGGCTGAGGGGTGGTGAGAAAAATAAGGAGAGATTGGGGAAAGGGTACACTTTCAGCTATTAGATGAATAAGATCTGATCTGATGTATAACATGGTGACTATAGTTGATAACACTATATTATGTAATTGAAATTTGCTAAGACAGTAGAACTTAAGTGTTCTCTCACACACACACAAACATAAATAGGTGAGAGGCGATGGATGTGTTAATTAACTTAATGGAGAGATTCCTTCACAATGTATACATATATTAAATAATCATGATGTAAATATTAAATATCTTACAATTTTGTCAATTATACATTGTAGGGGCCAAGGGGCAAAATGTCCTGCTCCAAGTTTGCCCCAAAATGTGTCATGTTGGCATATTGGTTATTTTAAATAAAAGTTACTTAAGGGACAGCCTGCACAAGAAGGACATTCAGAATGCCCTCAATCCCCTAAAAGCAGGAAATAATCTCCATTTATGAAAGTTACTTTCCCTGGACAATGAGGTAAAGAAACATCTTTATCACCAGAGATGGGAAACTCAGGGCCTAGAAGGCCATATAAACAACCCTTCTACTTTTCACTAATTTACCACCCCAGCCGAAATTCTGTTTAGAATTCCTTACCAACTGAAGCTCACAAAGTTGAGTTTTCTTTGCCCTGTCAATTCTTTACAGATTTATTGTCTCTTTATCTAAAAAGTATAAAAACTACCTGCCTTGGCAATTGCTTTAGTTCTCAATTTCATTATTGGGTCCCTGTGCTCATGTAATGAAATTTTGGGAGTTTTTTCCTCATGTTATTCTGCCTCATATACATTTAATTAATAGTCCAGCTGGAAGAACTTGAAGCGTCGTAGAAGAATTTTTTCCTTCACTTTAACTTCAATAAAGCTGCATTAAAAAAAAAGTTGAAAGTCAGAGAACTGAAAACAATCTACATTTTGTAAGTGGAGAGCAGTCAGGATTATACAAAGAATCAATGGACTAACTATAATAGACTTGAGTTAGGTATACTAGGTATAGAATCTGGAGAATCAGATAAATAGGATGCAAGGTTGTTGAGCATTTCTGTGTTATTCACCACCGTATTTCTAGCCCTTAAAATGGTTTCATCCTATAGTAGGAGCTCAATAAATATTTGTTGACTCAATAAATAAATGGAATATGGATTCGTAACTTGAAGTGGTAAGCAGTATGGATCAATTGTAGGTCCTTAAACAGCAGAGTGGCAGGATGAAATGTGTTTGGAAAGCTTATTTTGGCGGTGGTTATGTGAGGTGACACTAGAGGAATAATCACATGGCAACGTTGATGGAACCATTTCTATGGGAGATTGCTTGACTCAGCCATGTTTTGAACATCTCATCATCTGTGCTTTCAAATGCAAGAAAACCCAGCATTACAAATACTATCAATTGAATCAATCTGACATTTATGCCTTATGGTATCTTGCTGAGCTATCACAGCATTTGCATTAGACATAAGCAGTGAACCAAGAAGGAAATGCTTTGTATCCACTACATTTGGCAGCAAAGCTATATAAAACAAATCTGTTCTACATTTGTATTAAAGTTGACATCAGTGTGCCTGTGCCTGCAGAAAATGGAGACCCAAAAAAGAAAAGGTGTTTGCTCTTGAATTTTATTTTATGTATTTATTTTTCAGTGTTTCTGGTTTTTTAATGAGGGATGCAGGAAGATAAGCCCGGACCTCTTCCCAGAGTTCACAACATGGGTAAGAAAACAAGAGATACCACTTAACAGAGGCAAATAAGTCCAGGAGATAAATGTCCATGCATGTGTTTTTCAAAATACACGTTCTTATACAAATGTGTGACTAAATACTGACTTTATGGTATTTCTGTTATATCTGAAAGTGCTTTGAGAAATACGAAATCTTGTTATTGGGTAAAACTAGTGGTCCAGCTAGCCAAAGGTCCTTTCCAGTGGCACCAAATTAACTTGTAAGGAGAGCAGAGATAACTGCCAGGTAACTTTTAATCTGTGAATTTATCCAAAGTTTGAAAATGCCATGGGAAATCTTAGGAATCCCAGCAATCAGTGAATGGGTTCTTCATATACCTGCAGGTGCTGTATGTTGCCACTCAGAATGCTCCTCAAAGTGGCACCGTATGAGAAGTTAACAATCTCCTTCTGCCTGAATTCCTCTGTCTTTGTCCTTCCCTCTTATATCTTCAATCACCTGTGTCACAGGACATATGTAAGGAGTTGGGAAGGTTAGACTCTGATAGTAAAGTGAAATCAGAGTTAAAGGCAAATGTTTAACTGGTCACGTTCAAACACAAGCTAGTGAATGAAGAACTTTAAGTTCAAGTGGCCAAATATTCTGCATTCCTGAGAAATCTCAATCAGTTTCTCATTCTGGTGAGTATTTTCACATTGCACTTTGCTACCACAAATTAAGTGCGTGTATATTTTTCAGTGCAGATTCATCACTGACAGATCTGAAATAGGAGACTGGAAGAAAATATTTTGTATCTATCTATTTTTAAAATTTCCATCCATGGAAAAGGAGCCAGGTGTTTCCTATGGGGAGAATGTCCTCATGGAGTTATTATGAGGCTAAGTCGGTTCACTCCATTTCTAGTTCTTTAGCAGATTCTGTGGTGCCACCATTGTCTTGTTCAGGTTCAGGAAGCTCATTCAGCGGTATTGCAACATCCTCATATGGCAGTTTGTCTTCTTGCCAAGTACCATCAATCAAATCCAAGATCCCTCTGTCTCTCAGTACCTCACTGTCCATTCTCCTGCAGCTAATCTTGTCAGATAGTGCCGGACACAGCGTTGCCCCCTGCTCTTCAATTTTAATATTAAAATGAACAAAAATAAAGCCAAGACAAATGACAAAAAGAATAAAACAAATATTTTTCACTTTTATTATAAATATGCTTGTCAACATAGAGCCTGATTTTGAAACATCAAGAAGCAAGAGGGTTAATTTTCAAGTATTTGTTTTGATGGTTTAAAAAAGCTAATAAAGAATTACTTTCTACTTACCCTAGTTTCATCTCATTTTCCTGTCACTAAATAAGTTTGGAGTTGTGATAATCAAAATGTCCTAATTTTATTATCATTATTATGAGTAAAAATATTGTGAATACTATTATTATATTAGTAAAAATTTATTTTTGTACTATAATAATGTATAATATATAAGTTATAAAATGTATAATAATAATGCATTTCACTAACATTTGTATAAGTCTTTATTTTCACTTACACTGTTTCAACTAGCCACAACAGGCAGGTGTTTGGATGGTTCACTGGTTATTACCTTTATTTTATGTTGGGGAATCTACTAATCTGAAATGCTAGGTAACTCCAGGTCAACCAGTCATTACAGAACTAAAGTCTTTTGGGCGCCTGGGTGGCTCAGTCGCTAAGCGTCTGCCTTAGGCTCAGGGATTGAGCCCCCGCATCGGGCTCCCTGCTAGGCGGGGAGTCTGCTTCTCCCTCTGCCACTCCCCCTGCCTGCGTTCCCTCTCTCACTGGGTCTCTCTCTGTCAAATAAATATATAAAATCTTTAAAAAAATACTTTACTGTATAAAATACTATTTTTCTGACTGTTTCACAGTCAGATATAACTAAAATGTGTTTGGTCAGATTTATGAGTTCCAAGAAATTATTCTTGCTTCAATTTTCCCTCCTAGTCAATAGCACTCAAGATGCAAGTGCCAAGGGGCGCCTGGGTGGTTCAGATGGTTGAGCGTCTGCCTTCCGCTGGGGTCATGATCCCGGCATCTTGGGATCGAGCCCCGCATTGGGTCCCTGCTCCGCAGGAGCCTGCCTCTCTCTCTCTCTCCCCCCCACCCCTGTCGCTCATGAATAAATAAATAAAAATCTTTAAAAAAAAAAAAGGAACTGAAGTCTTTTATGTCCTATTTCTTTTACTCCACCACACTTCTATTCTTCCTGCTGTTTCCTTTCTCTAGGGACTAATTTTTTTTTTTCTTTAATCTCTGGCCAAAATTAAAATTTATCACTGCAATACTGAACTTGTCCAAATTCATGATTGACCTTGCTGAGACTAAAACATTCCATCTAAGCTTACAGGATGAAATTCTACTTTATTTTTAACTTGGCAATAGAATAACTATATTAGATGACCTAATTATTATCCTGTATAAATATGTACACTATAATATAGCGACCACTCTTCTCACTCTTGTGATAAAAGGAAAGTTAGAAGCAAGAAGGATCAACTGTCTAATTTTCAAGAGTTTTTCTGGAAGCCTTATTTTCAATCTACATATATCTCTAAGTCTTTGCATAGGTGGTTCTGTGCTTTCTTAACTATTAACAAATTGAGATAATTAATATTCAATAAATAATGTGCTACCCTATAGAGAACTTCTTTCCCTCACTCTTCATCTATCTGAGTAATTAATACCATTACCCAATATTAGCTCCTAACACAAGGATTCAAAAGATATTGTCTACTATACAATGGAATTGTCACTATCAAGTGTTAGAGTTTAATCACTACACAGTGGTTTAAAAAAAATAACAAAAATTAGCTTCCACCCAAATAATAAGCTTCCCTTCCCTGAAATAACAGAAATAACATAAACATCTTGAGCTAAATAATTAAATTATCATAAAGAGAGTCAGGTCATAGATTGGGGAAAATCATTCTAAAGGCATGAAATTACTCTAGCAAGAATTGACTAAAACCTCATTAAAGTCATTAACATAATTAAGAAAAAATGTATTTCTTTAATGAGGACCCTGCTTGAATCTGGAAACATCAGGAAAGCATATTTTGCACATTTTTATTTAAGCACCAAGATACTTGTTGTCTGATCTTAATAAGCAGAAAAACCCATATTTTGGATATGAATGAATCAGGTTGTCTTAGTAGAAGGATGCTTTTACACATGCAGACCACAGCGACTTTCCTTTTTTTTTTCGTTCTGTGCTTACCAAACACATTTCTGATTGTAATTTGACTTGTAGACTAGCACATGTTCAGATAGCATCTTAGTCATATTTAGGCCTTTAGTATAGCTTGCTGAAGGAGAGAAAATGTGCTGATCTACCTTTAAGTTCAGGCATTAAACATCTGTCTCTGGGGGCTTGCTTAATATGAGCCTGCTCTCATGAGACAAATCTATTCTTAGTGTGTTGATACATCCAGTCCTTATGCTTGCTGCGGCAAAGGAACTGACTCCAGGCAGCTGCAGTGAACGCTCAGAAATGATGAGGGCAGATGAGGCCTCCTGGAGAGAGCCAAAGCCTTTCCGGCCACTCACATGCCCAAAGCAACTTTTATTTTAACTTCGGTATCCAGCCTTTTCTATGTATTCAGAATCGAGATAATAGCTCCTGAGAATTCGGAGGCTCCTGGATGGCTCAGCCATCCTTGGGCAGAGCCCAAGCATCTGCCTTGGGCTCAGGTCATGATCCCAGGGGGATCCCAGGATCAAGGCCCACAAAGGGCCGAGCATCAGCTGGGAGCCTGCTTCTCCCTCTCTCTGCCCCTCCGCCCACGTGTGCTCTCTCTCTCAAATAAATAAATAAAATCTTAAAAAAAAAATTAGCTCCTGAGAATTCAGAGTTAGAACTTGAACTTTTTCCAAAGAACTTGAAACCTCATTTATGAAATAATTTTATTCTTGTTCTAAGAAAGGCAATGACTGAGAATTCTAAGTATGAAGGACCACAGGGTGTTAAAATTATAATATCATCATGACAGGAAAGGAATGCCAATTCCTTTATTTTACATCCATATGTGGGAAGAAAGCTTTGCCCATTTTATTTCCATACAGTGTCCAGGGTGATTATTTTAAATCATATTTGGTAAGTCCTCTGTTAAAAACCCCAATGCGTTACCTTAAGCATGGGCTTGTGTCTGTGTTTGCCTGTCTGTGCCCACATCTCCTACTGTTCTAACCCTTTCTAACCCCCCTCTGGTAAAAATGAATTATTTCCTGTCTTGGGTCAGGATTCCTGGAAATAGGTTCTTGAGAGAGAGGCATGTGCTTCGAAGGTTTATTGGAGCTGAAAGGAAGTAAAGGAAGCACAAAGTTAGGCAAAAGAAGTTGAACTGGGATACTTTTAAAACCAAAGCCTACAGTGGTCCAAACGGGAGCTTGAAAGGCCCTTCCGGGTGGTACCAAATTGAGACAAAAGGCGCAGGCCTGTGCCTCCATCCTGAAGGGGAAATCTAGATAGTGCCTCATAGCATCTACTCTGGTTTTTCTGAGCAGATGAACATCTTTCCCTACGGAGGGGTTTTTCACGTTTTTCTGTTCCTTTTGTCTGGAATGTTCCACTCCTCCACCACTCTACCGCTATTTAACTTAAACTTAATTATACCTAACTGAGGTGTTACAATTATAAGGCATATATTTGATAGTAGAGATTTATTTTAGAATCATGAGAAACTGGGGTTCCTGGGTGGCCCAGTTGGTTAAGTGTCCAGCTCTTGGTTTTGGCTCAGGTCATGATCTCAGGGTCGTGAGATCAAGCCCTGTGTCAGGCTCCATGCTCAGTGTGGAGATGGCTTGGGATTCTCTCACCCCTCCATTCCTCTCCCCACTGCCTGCCCCTTGCGTGCGTGCACACTCTTTCTTACTCTCTCAAATAAGTAAACAAATCTTTAAAAAAAAAAAAAAGAAAAGAACCATGAGAAACTAACAAAATAGGATAGTCTTATTTTGGTATATGCCGAACATGGTTAAGAGTAAGTGTGGCATATTAAAATTGCAATTGTATTTTTAAGCTCCATTTCCAGAGAACACATGTATTACTTGGCAACATATAAAATGCTAACTACAGGTAAATATTTCATCTTTCTACGTTTTCACTTAACATACTACAATATTTTCTACTAAACACAACTAAATATTCCTCCTAAATATCAATGATGAATTCCTATTAATAAGTAATTGCTAATTAACAAATGAACACAAATCTCATGACATATTTAAGTTTATAGTGTGGTGAAATGAGCTAGAAAACAAAGAAACAAATAAATAAAATACATTTGTAAATTAATGTGTTGAAATAAGAAATAAAGTGTTATGCTGACTTAGATGATGCTTTCATTAAAACTCTTCTCTAACTTGCTGGTATTTAAACAGACAAAAGATTGAAAAATACAGAGGGAGATTATAGCAGGCAAAGGGAACCACAGCATGGAACAGTATGAGGCTGGAAAAATCAATGTGTCTTCATAACCCATAAGCAGTGTGAATAGGTGGTAGCCATTGTAGGTTGAGGATGTTCGGGACAGATAACACTGGTGTTAGAGGCAGTGGTGAGAGATTTTTATTCTATCTAACGGTAACAGGAAGCCATTGAAGTGGGAAAGCAGAAATATGACCATGTCCAATTCATTGTTTGTTACAAAGGAAGAGATCTCTCACTTCAAGGAAATTATAGTTGAAAGAGTCCCAGACTAGAGGAGGTATAAAATAAAACTCTCAAAAACACTCAGGAAGTAAAGAATAAGCATTTAGAATTTTGGAATACACTTTATCTTCAGGGCCCAAAAGCAGATGACAACTGTTCCAGTCACATAGGATTTTTCTCTTGCGCCTCTCTTCCCTACTACCTGCTCAAGCTTTCGAGCGGCCAGATACAGCCTGTGAATGGGGGGAAAGGAGTAAAGGAACAAGTTACAGAAACAGGCCTAAACTGCAGGGGGAGAAAACGTTTCAATTAGATGAGAATTTTTAATTTTTTTTCTTTTTTTTTTTTTTTTAGAGAAAGAGTATGTGCAAGTGGTGGGGGGAGGGGCAGAAGGAGAGAGAGAGAGAGAATCTTAAGCAGGCCCCATGCCCAGCATGGAGCCCAACTTGGGGCTTGATCTCACGACCCTGAGATCATAACCTTAGCCAGAATCAAGAGTCATTGCTTAACCAAATGAGTTATCCAGGTAACCCGAGAATTTTTTTTTATTTTTAATAAAATATTAGAGAGACATAATTTTCACTTGCCTGTGAGTGACAATAAAGCAATGGACCTATAATTGAGTCTGTTCTGGGAAGTGCATAGCTAGATATCAGAGATAACAATGAAAGTCATTTTTCCTGTGCCTTATATAAAGGCTATCTCTCCACTTGTATGCTGAAAGTGTAGGAAGGAATTGGTCATTTCACAAATTGAAATTTAAATAACTTTTTGTATCATGTAAGCATGAGCTAATCTTCTTTGAACCCTAGGTTCGGTATATTTGTAGCATGTGGCTGTCACAGCAAGTCCACTAAGACATAAGCCCGAAGACAGGCTTTGCCATTCATTCTCTCTTGCTGCACCTCCCATGCTCTGAAAAGTACCTGGAACACGGTATGTTAGTTAGAAATGAATCAGCTCAGGGCGCCTGGGTGGCTCAGTTGGTTAAGTGGCTGCCTTCGACTCAGGTCATGATCCCAGGGTCCTGGGATGGAATCCCTCATTGGTCTCCTTGCTCAGTGGGGAGCCTGCTTCTCTCTCTACCTGCTTTTCCCTCTGCCTGCCGTTCCCCCTGCTTGTGCTCGCTCTCTCTCTCTCTGACAAATAAAATCTTTAAAAAAATAAAAAACCAAAAATAAAATAAAATAAAATTGAATCAACTCAAGCAGACTACATAGGATTGCCTTATTCCTATCATCCTCAGCAATTTTCAAAAATGAAATCCTCTTACTGTGTAGTTGAATTTGGTAGTTCAAAATATAGCTGAGATCCTTTCAGGAAGAAATCTATACAAACTCGCCTCTAAAATATTTTAAGACAACATGATTATTATAGCAAAACAGAGAAAAACTGCTTCATCAGGAATTTATTCAGACATCTTCTGGGAAAAGCACTGTTTGTGATTTTATAGAAAATGTTAACTTACAAAAGCCAGAGTCCAAACTTTATGATCTAAGAATTTGTCTGACGGGAGTATTAAGACCGTTTTTAACTCATTGTGAGAAATTCATTCTGGTCCCTTTGGGAAAAGTACTTTGTATGATACCGTGAAACATATAAACATGTTCAAATCATAATGCTCAGGAGTTTAAGGATTTAACCGGAAAATTAGAGAGTTGTGAACATCTCTAGCAAATTGGCAAGGTAAGTTCATTTGATTGAGGGTCTTCTGTAAGAATTAGTCTTTAAGGCAGAGAAATCCAAGCAGACAAGCTGATTAAACAACAGTGCCTAACATCACAAGAGTGCAACTTGGTGATTGTCATTCAAAATTGTGTACAGCCCAGGTCCAGATTTGGAGAGAGTAGAGCTGATAAATAAAATGGAAAAGCCTTTTTTTTTTTAAAAGATTTTTTATTTATTTATTTGAGAGAGAGAGAGAATGAGAGATAGAGAGCACGAGAGGGAAGAGGGTCACAAGGAGAAGCAGACTCCCCACCAAGCAGGGAGCCCAATGCGGGACTCGATCCCGGGACTCCAGGATCATGACCTGAGCCGAAGGCAGTCGCTTAACCAACTAAAAAAAAAAAAAGCCCTGGAAAAGCCTTTTTACTAAACCTCTGTAAGTCACTGGTGCTGTGAGCAATACTTTTGTGCTCAAGTGGAAAAATCAGGTTCTCAAGGGAGAAAGCTCTGCCTTTTCACTTCTGCATCAAATAGAACATGGCTTTTGTACAAAAATACTGCTTCAATCGATATCGAAGGAATCTAGAACATTGACAGTAACAGAAGTGTTCAGTGCAGTTTGGCAACTGATGAAAGATTCAGCATAGTCCAGAGGAGGCAAAATGGATGACTGGAGAAAGTTATTTGCGGCAGAAGTCACAGTAGCTGTATCTCTTGGGATATTGCTCTGTCCCAAAATGGAAACCACACTTGGCATTTATGGAATATTCAGTGCAAGAGGTCTAAAGGGGGCGATTTCAGAAGAAAATTGGCTGAAAACATGATAGCTGCTGGGGATGTATGAGGAATGCTAAATATATTTACATGGGGACTTCACAGGGATTACTATGGTAGGTGGTGGCTAAAGGAGTAATTGAAATACAGGTTTCAGCTTAAACTGATAGGTATATCACTTGGAATATACAATTTATTTATTCTTTATATATGTTTTCTTTTTGAAATCCTTATTTCAATGAATGACACCATCAGCTACTGTATTCCTTAAGTCAGAAAACTTGTTAAACTCTTCTCCCACTCCACACCCAGTGCTAGCACCAAATACTATAAGTTCTACCTACTAAAAATGTCTTGGCAAAGCCTCATTTAAGCCTTTATTATTTCTTGTGTGAATTGCAACAGAATTCTGAGTAGCTTCCCTACCTCTAACACTTTTCTCTATCATGCTCCAGTGAGATCATTGTTAAAAAACCAATCCTCATAATTTGAGTTCCTTCCTCAAATCCTTTAAGATCTTCCTAATAATGTCAACATAAATTTCAAATTCTCAACATACTATCAAAATTCTTTCAAGAACTAGACCCTGCCTATATTTTATAGAATGCCTCAACATGTATAATTTTCTGATGTGCTTTACTCTTTCTTATTTAATAATTTATACAAATAGGTCACCCGTGTTTAGTTATCAAGTGTACACATGCCCACATCCTTCAGTTTTTAGCTTAAATATCTCTACATCTAAGAAAGTTCCATCTTTTTATCCCCGCCCACAATAATAGCAAGACACTTTCAATTATAAGTAGAAACACGAAGTAGTTATAAAAAACAGATTGGGGTTGAAATCAGAGCTCAAGTTTTAAGAAACTTGTTTCTCTATCTTTTTGGCACAGCTCACTTCTGCCTGGTTACTTCCATGAATTAATTTAGGCAATTAAAAATGTCATCAGAAGGCTCCTCCTCTGGACCTCTTGTCTTTGCTCGTCTCTGTTTGGTTTGATTCTTTTCCTATTGTGGGCAATATTACTGCTGGAAAACCCACATTCATATCACTCTAGCTTAGTAATGTCAGTTCTGTCCCAGTGCCCATGTCTCAATCCCAATACCAGGGAAGACTTGTATAGCCTGACAATCCTAGACCCAAATACGGTGTCCTTGGAATTGAAGGTGATTCTTGGCACTCTTAGGTCATAGGCCTACTCCTACGTGGTAAAGCAATGCAGTAACTGACAATGTCCTAAGAACCATATGGATTATAGATGGACTAAATAATAATCTAAATAAATCAGAAGATTAGATGGATTGACATACACATACAAAGTTACAATAGTCCAATGGCCCCTTTTTCCTCCCAAACCTGGGCTAGTCATATACTTATGCTCTTGTGGTAACTTACATACACCTTTATCATGGTGCATATGTCGTTGTGCCATGTTTTTAAATTTCTGAGACTCTCTGAAAATTCCTCAATGATAGATGATGATGATGATGATGATGACGACGATGATTTTATTTCTGTATCATCAATGCTTTGTATGGACTGGCAAAAAAATAGGCATTGCACAAATGTTTGGTAGATAAATAAGTGCCAAAATCATAGCATCTGCACCATGTTTCTCTCTTAAATTATACTTAATTGTGATCTTTCTATTTGATTTTTGTCTTTTATTGAACAATGGAAAGGGTTAATTTTGTACTTATAAAAGTAATTTATGTATGAATTATATACTACATTTAACATAATCAATTCCATCATATTTAACAGTGACTTTCACCATAGACAAACATCCTTACAGACCCTAATATTAAAAATGTTCTTTTTATTAATCTCAGGACATCAGGGTAGGAAAATATGCATATTGCCATTTAATTTACATGATATAATGCATATTAGTTTTGTTTCTTTGTCAGTATTTACTTTGGATAACTCTAAAAAAGAACATGAGACTAGCCAAAGCCACATCAATTTTTTTGATTTGGGGCGCCTGGATGGCTCAGTCGTTAAGCGTCTGCCTTCAGCTCAGGTCATGATCCTAGGGTCCTGGGATCGAGCCCCGCATCGGGCTCTCTGCTCGGTGGGAGGCCTGCTTCTCCCTCTCCCACTCCCCCTGCTTGTGTTCCCTCTCTCGCTGTGTCTCCCTCTGTCAAACAAATAAAATCTTTAAAAAAAAATTTTTTATTATATGACAGGAAAAATGCTTGTGCATTAATAATTATTGAGTACATTTAAATCATTATTCATTTACGGAATAGCATTAATTTCTGAATTGTGTGACACCACATATGAATGCTTCAAGGCAAAGCAGAGTCTCTTGAAATCATTTAGTTCCTCATTATATCAATCTGTCATTCACTATTGCCACCCACAGATACTTCTCAATCTGAAAAAAAGCCATTATCTGTCAGATAACTGGATGAGTAAAACAAATAAGATGACAATTTTAGAAAGTTTAAAGTATTAAATTCTCAGAAGACAAAAAAATGATTTATAGCTATTTTGAGGCTATTAGCTATGGAAATTTTTCAATTATTTTTCCCATTCAGAACAAATTCTGTTTTTCACTTTTTAATGTCTCGTTTACTTTAAGGGAAACTAGCCTTATACCAACAAAAAAGTTTTTCTTAAAATATGAGAACATTTTGGAGCACCTGAGTGGCTCAGTCTGTTTAGCATCCCGCCCTTGATTTCGGTTCAGGTCACAGTCTTGGCTCAGGTCATGGTCTCAGGGTTGTGAGATCAAGCTCCACATAAGGCTCCATGCTCAGTGGGGAGTCTGCTTGAGGTTCTCTCTCTCCCTCTCCCACTGCCCCTCCCCTCCTCACTCTCAAGTAAATAAATTTTTAAAAATATATTTAAGAACATCTATTATCTGTTTAATGATAAACTCCTAAACATGTTTAATGTATTTTCTGGCTTAGATTGTAATCACTGATTCATCCATTTGTGTCATGTACATTTACTAAGCAAGAAGTAAATTGTACTATTAAATGTTGGGCTATTTAGTTGATATAAAATGTAATATCTATTGAGTATGTGTAATAGTTACTTTCAGTAATGCTTATCTAATTTTGTAATGATTATAATAAAATAATAGGTATTCATTAATATATTTAAAAAGGCAGTCCAATGTAATGGATTAGTTAAGAGCTTGTCTCTAGAACTCTGGAGACAAAGAATCTTCTTCCTCTTATCCATGTGCAAGACACTGAGAAACATTCTGTACTTCAAATTATTCCTCTGTCAAACTAGAATGGTAATAATGATAGCTAACTCTAAGATTATTGTGAAAATTAGGTTTCAATTAATATTGGTATATTTTTCTGTCACTGTATATGATGAAGATAGATAAGGTAAACATTTTCTACTAATTACCAAAAGAGGAAAATGTGGGGCATTCTTTACAATTGCAAATGTCTAATACAATAAGCAATTATCTCATTTAGTATGAATTATTTTACAAAGTAGATGGTTGCCATGGTCTCATTTTAAGCCTCAATTTAAAAATGAAATTAAGGGACACCTGGGTGGCTTAGTCAGTTAAGCGCCCAACTCTGATTTCATCTCAGGTCATGATCTCAGGGTTGTGAGATCCAGCCCTGAGCTGGGTGTGAAGCCTACTTAAAATTCTCTCTCTCTCCCTCTGGGCCCCACTCCTCCCTCCTTGTCTGAAAATAAAAAAATAAAATTAAATAAATAAATAAATAAATAAAAATGAAATTAAAATATTTCCAAAGTGAATTTTAAGGATCAAAATGAGTGACTTTTTTTTTAAACTGCATTTGTTTCTCTTTATTCTATCTACCGATTAAAATCTTCCCTCAAGAGTCACTGACAGAATTCACTAACATCTGAATCTCCTTGGGAATTCTGGTTTAGGATTAAGATGATATTAAGCCATGTCTTTGACCATGTTCATGAACTCTGAGGGACATATGACTGAGAAAAACAATAACAACAACAACAAACAAGGTACCTATAGAATTATAGATTTATGTAGGACAGTGTGAAAACTGATTTTATCTAGTCTGGAGAAGTCTATGCATTAAAAAAGCTATGAATCAATTATATATATGGACTAATTAGTACACAAAGTGGCTCAAAATAAACATGTACACAGTTTTGGCTTCAGGCTTCATATTGGATGATGAAAAAACTGTTATTAGAGGCTGGAAGGGCAGTGATTTATATGATTCAGTGGTAAAACATTTTGTAAAAAGTATCACTTGTGATGATTTGGAAGGCAGACAACATTCTTGAATAAGCTTTTAACTATATTCAAAGAGTCTGGGAAACAAGATAAAAGGAATGCTTCTAAGTTGCCATGAGTATCATTTGACAAAGTATTATCAGAAAGAAATGAACTTAGAAAATAATTGCAAGAAAAAAATAAAAGGACATTAGAATTATTCTAGAAATTACAGAAATATGGAAAGTTGGAATATGAAACTGATTCTTCTCTCCATCCAGTACCAGATAAAACTGAGATCTTTGAGCAAGAAAGGCCAATTCACTTCATGGAAAAGATGTTTGAATCAATTAAGCTTGTGCTTAATAGATCTTTTCTATTGTACAAAATAGTTCAATTAAAAAGAAACTAAAGCAATGGCTCTTCCACATTGGCTCACAGGTTGCTTCAGGATCCAGAGAGGTGACCAAGGGCAGCAAGCATATTACTACTCAAGGCACCAACAGGCATGACTTCTCCCGGGTCCCATGGCGGGTGGTGCTGGTGATAGGACCAAGGCCAAAGGAGACTGTAGCCAACCCCATAGGGAAACAGAGCTGTTTCTGGGTCAGTGATCTTGCTACCTAGGCACAGACCTGCTTTCTTAAAACAGCTCTCTTCAGTCTCAGGCTCCATCAGGGCTTCATAACCTCCTACTTGGATCCCAAAGATCCCACAAACCACTTTTATCTGTGGATGGCTGCCACATTATTGTTGCTATTGGGGTCTCCAATTTCACCATCTTGCTGATGTCCTAATTGTTCAAAATTATTTTCTTTATCATTCTAAGGAGGATTATATATATCCACCTTTAATATCAGACTTGGACGTGTAACTTGCTTCGGTTAAGAAAAGGTAAGCTGCGATGACCTGTATTACTTCAATGCAGAATGTTAAAGGCCAACACATAGCTTACCAGAGTCTTCTTTATTTTCCTAAGATTGACAGTGTTAAGAGACAGTTCTTATTTTAGCCTGGGTCCTGAAGTGGACATAAATGACAAAAGCCATTGCAGATTTTTTTCATTCTTTTTAAGACAATATAACTTAAACTTAGTTAATTGACACTCAGGGAAAACAGCCTATATTGCCCACTATTATGCCAAGCCTAAATCCAAATCTTACATAGTTTCGGTCTCATATAACGAGATAAATCCATATCACAATAGCCAAAGAGAAGAACCAAATGAAAATCACTTAACTAGACTTTTGTCCAATCCAGCCTTGTTAAGGTTACACTCTAGAAAATGTGGCCAAATCTGTGAAATTGTACTTGATCAGCCAATATGGCTTCCTTGCAATAAAATATGGTTTCAGTTAACAGGGAGGAGAAGAGAAATGCCATACAAGCCACACTTATCATTAATAATCTCAAGTACAGACTTTCCATATAAATACCAGTATAGTGTCTCCAAACAAACAATTTGAAATATTTTCTACATTTTGGATTATTAAAATTACTTATATTCATGCTTCCTAATTTTAATGCAATTTTAATTGTGAAAGGCATTTTCTATTGGTTACTTGATCAAAGTCAGTGCAAGCTCTCAATAAAAATTCTTAGCACCAACTAGTACAGGAGTTTTATTAAATGGTTTATAAATTCACAGATGCTCATTATTAAGGCCTCACGGGCTCTCTTTTTCTCCTCTACTCTATATTCCATTTAGTAGAGATTTCTCCTGCCTGCACACTTTGCTACCACTATTCAAGACCTCCATATTTTTATACTGAGACTTAGCACTCTCTGAAGTCTGCATATTTTTTTCTTTATTAACTCTAATGGGATGAACCTGTCACAAAATCCTAAGAATATTTTCTTTATTCGACCTTCAATAGTGGAAGATGTGGGTGGTACGATTCATAAACATTGATCTTTACTGTTACTCAGTCAAACCAAGAAATCCAGAAGAATATGAAAAATTGTCCTTAATTTCAGATTTGATTTAAAAGTTTAAGCCTTGGGGCACCTAGGGTGGCTCAGTTGTTAAGCGTCTGCCTTGGCTCAGGTCATGATCCCAGTGTCCTGGGATTGAGCCCCACATTGGGCTCCCGGTTCAGCAGGAAGCCTGCTTCTCCCTCTCCCACTCCCCCTGCTTGTGTTCACTCTCTTGCTATATCTCTCTCTGTCAAATAAATAAATAAAATCTTTAAAAAAAAAGTTTAAGCCTTGTATAGTCTATAGATGGTAAAAGTCAGTCATGGCTCTTTACCATATTTAAATGAATGGGCATAGGACTTTGGTTCTAATAGAGAAAATAATGATTTACATTTATAAAGGACTGATAATAGGTGTGGAAAGGCCTGCAAGTGAGAATCACTATAGTGTTCTCTTCTTCCTTCAAGAGTCACAGCAGGACACGGTTTTTCTGCCTTCCTTCAAGTTAATGTAGCCATTAAAAAGAAAAGTTAATATGGCCATTTTCCTGGGTTCTGCCAAACGGAATCTGACTAGAATTGAAGTGGCCTGTTCCAGATAACCTGTAAAAAATGTTCTATGCAGGGCGCCTGGGTGGCTCAGTTGGTTAAGCAACTGCCTTCGGCTCAGGTCATGATCCTGGAGTCCCTGGATCGAGTCCCACATTGGGCTCCCTGCTCGGGGGGAGTCCGCTTCTCCCTCTAACCCTCTTCCCTTTCATGCTATCTCTCATTCTCTCTCTCTCAATAAATAAATAAAATCTTTAAAAAAAATGTTCTATGCGGTGCTCAGTTTCTTTCCTCATCTGCTTGTGGATTTTCATGACACTAAGGTGGGCAAAGCAATAACAGAACTAACAGAACAAAAAAACCTAAGAGGTACTGAGCCACCTTCTACAAGTCACTTACTCCATCTGCATCGAATTAAAGTGTAATTGAGAAATAAGCTTTAATTATTAAGGTACTAATGGCCATTGGAATTTTGAAATTGTTAAGAAATCAACCTTCTCTGATTAATAGAATGCTAGAAACTGTTCTTAAATTACTTTACTGCTCACAGCAATCAAATGAAGTAGAGGCTCCATTTGCAGATACGGAAACCAAAGCAAAAAGAAGTTGTTTTCCAAAGTGCCAGAGATAAAGAGTGCCAAAATTGGACTTGAACCCAAGAAACTTGTTTCCAGATCCAGCTTTTTTAAACATTACACCATCTCTTGAGATATTCCCAAAACACCAACTCTTGTAACTGGCAGGGAAATTTCTATTTAGTACCCTTTCTCCCTTTTACCTCCCCACCCTTATAGTCCCTAAATCACTTTAACCACTCTGTTTCCTTTGTTGTATGCCACATCATTTGCTACTTGGTCATAGGCATTCTGCTCTGTCAGATTCCAATGTTGGAAGAAGCTGAGGCAAGACAGGAAGGACTGGGAATTCTTTAGATGCAGAAAAGCAGTCTCAACATCACATTTCTTCGCTGGGTCAGGAATTTATAACACTTACTTGGCATAGTTTCCAAAATTTTTTCTCTGTATCTTTCTATATGTAAAGATGAGATTTACCATAATCTCTTTCCCTCATGAAGGGAATGTATATACAAACATAATTAACTTATGTTTCACTTGAGAAGCTTTTCCTCATTACCGTTCCAGACCAAAATGCAGTCAGTTGCCCATGTCTGGCTAATTATTATTCTAACCCTCACCCACAATTATTGGTTTGCTGATAGACACTTAAAACCAAGTGGGTCAATCTGTATTCCTGAAACTTTTGCCAAAGGATTATTTTTTCAGAAAAGTGTTGGAAGGGCAATAGAGGAATATACTTACCAGTGTTAATCTTGCTAGTGATGATGCAGAGAGCGTCCCTGAAAACAACACCAACAAGAGAATCTAGAAATGAAGATTGTTGACCTCGGATCAAGATATGTTTGAAGCTGCCCACACCTCCTTAGCATTCTAGCAGATTAACATCTACTTGGTAATATTTGCTAGATATCTACTAATATCCATAGCTTGATAGCGAAGTATAAAAGTCAATACCTTGAACTTGGTGCTGGGAGAATGCAATCTTAGACCTTGAAGGTAGACCTCTTCTCTTTTTGTAGGAACTTCCAATTTTGCTTTTCTCTTCACTTTTCAAATTTTATTCAGGGTGATTCATTCCCAAAAGTTCTGATTCAAAAATGCATATAAGAGGCATATTTCTGAAGTAGTAACAACAATGAAGCTAGAGAACTATCAATCTTTTGAGTTTGAATCTTTCAGGAATGGGGAAATCTACCTGCATTTTGACAACATTAGACAGACAATTGCTGGATTTAGATTGACAAATAGACATGTTTTCTGTGGGCAAATGACAAAAAAATATGACAAACATTTTGCTTTGCTTTTTTGCTTTGCTTTTTGTTTTTCTTTTGATTTTGCTTTTCTTGCTTTTAACCCCAGGCTGTCTCATTCCTTTACCTTGTGTTCTAGGCTATAAACTAGAACCCAACTCATGCATTTTTTTCCCTTGCAAATCAAACATTTTCAAAAAGTAAATGAAAATAGGGCACCATGGAAAGTTAAAAGGATTTTTTATCAAGTGTCTTTTGCTTTCAAAGTGATGAGGACATATATGTTAGACCAGGTGTTGGAACTTCTCAGAGGTTTTGCAAACACAAATTAATAAGCGTGATAAACTATTACTAATATTATAGACTCTACCCACAACAAGACCAGTGCCCTTGCCGAGTCATTAGCAAGCCCCAACTTATCCCTGGTTTCTACCTTTTCACTGGGGACAGTCTTTGTCAATTTCCTTATCCTTAGAAAGGGAGGTGATTGAGATCACAATAAGCTAGTAATGCATCATAGTGTCCACAGGCCAGTGCAGTTCCTTTTGCCCATAGACTGCTATCTGTACAGAAGTCGACATTGCAGGAACTGTGGCATCATAGAGGATGGAGTTCTTCTGTTCCTTCTCAGGCCAAGCCTACTCAGGATGCTATCTTGTCCCCCCGTGTAATTCTTTCCAGTGCTCCATGACTTAACAGATCTTACCATGGCATGAAGACCTCTTTGGATCTGTGTGGTGGATGTGAGGAATGACAATGCGCATTCTGGAAGTTGACTTGCATGTACACTTGCATGTGCCAGTGCCTGCTACCTCCTCAGGGACCTTTCTATCTTCTAGCTTACTTGTCACTTGGCTTCACTTACTTTTCTATCATACTTTTTAGCCTTTTATTATGTATTGTCTTATATTTTTTGCTTATTATTTTACATGAAATATTTAACCTTTCCAATTAAAATGTTAGATATTTGATTGTATAAATCACATCTGACTTCTCTAATGTTCATTTGAAGTGCTTAAGACAGAGTTTAAATTAAGAATGATATGAGGGGAGAAAAGAGTAATGAGCACTTACAGTCCTCACACTACTGATGGGCACATACAGAAGGATGGTAAAGGTTAGTGCATTTTGCTATTCTTTTATTTTATTTAATATCCATTCTCAAGAAAACTATAGAACATTTCTTGACCATAGAAAGTCAAAATTTTGATATGAAAAATTTTTTAAAGATTTATTTATTGGGGCACCTGGATAGCTCAGTTGGTTAAGTGTGAGACTCTTGGTTTCTTCTCAGGTCATTATCTCCCAGTCCTGGGATTGATCCTCATGTCGGGCTCAATTACTATAATTTTGTGTAATTTTTTATATTTATTAAATTAAGGGGCACCTGGGTGGCTCAATCGTTAAGCATCTGCCTTCGGCTCAGGTCATGATCCCAGGGTCCTGGGATCGAGCCCCGCATCGGGCTTCCTGCTCTGCGGGAGGCCTGCTTCTCCCTCTCCCACTCCCCCTGCTTGTGTTCCCTCTCTCGCTGTGTCTCTCTCTGTCAAATAAATAAAATCTTTAAAAAAAAATAATAAATTAAACAGAATTATCACTAATCTTCAAAATATCAGCCTAACAACCCATTCAGTCAACAGAAATATTCAATTTTACTGGCAGTATGACTTATATATTTAGCTTTGCTTATTTCTAAAATTATGTCTATCCAATAAGTAATATTAAAATGTATGATATATACCTACATATCTAATATCTAATGTATATAATATATATGATGTATATATGTATATAACTTAACACTAAATTTAAAAAGAGATTTTTTAAAGCCACAATATAATAAAATAATACCCATTTTTAAAATGCTTTTAAATAGAAAATCTTAGGTTTTAATACGTACATTGTGGTAAACATTACACTAAAACATTTTCCCAGATTTGTAGATATACTATTTAAATATGTCTAGAATATATTCTTTATCCTTAGGCAATACATTTCTTGAGGGCAAATTTTTCATAATTTAAATATCATTAGAATAATTTACAATAAAAGGAGCCCTGGGCAGAAAAGTAATTAATGAGTATAGTTCACTCATGGAACTAATGTTGAGATAAGTAGAAATCTCAGAAAAAACTGAAATACAAATTTTCATATTCATTTCAATGTCTCATGACTTCTAATTTTCAATGTGAATTTATCATTATCTGTCTAATACTCAAAGGCACAGTTCATTTATTCAACTTATATTTTCTGAAAGCAGAGCTCTAATACTGCACTATTTTAGTGAAGGTGGTTAGAGAAGATGCCTCTGAGAAAATGACATTGAACAAAGACCTGAATGAAGTAAGGAAAGAACCATCCAGATATCTGGGTAGAGAGTTCCTTGTAGAGAGAATACCAAGCAAAGAGTTTATCAGATGGAACAGTGTTAGGCAAGTTTGACTCTTATCAAAGACTAATGATTCACAGTGCTAAAGTACATTGCCTTCTGAATCTTTATTCATCTAGTCATTATTGTCTGAATTTTGTCTGATGTACTTATCACTGTTTTAGATATTATTTAGCAGTCATATAATATAGTTTGTTTTCTTTTACAGTGGAAAATAAAATAAGTAAAAATATTTTTACTTTTAAAAGGCTTGAAGGCTTAATTTTAAGTGGTATTTGAATATTATATTCAGTTATTAAATGAGGGAAATAAGTCTTATTCTCTACTCCTTTGATTCCCCTCAGTCATGACTCTGTTTCTTTATTCTCAGTTCTCTTACTTTGTCCTTATTTTGTCACTTCCTCTCTGAGTATCTTACATTCAATTTTCCTAAGAGACGAAGATTTGATTGGGTCAGTCACTATGGAATATCACTTATCTCTCATCTATTGATCCTGTAGTTGGCTGTCTTTGCACAGGAAGTTGATTCTTCTCTAATTCATTTTCCCTTAGATAAGAGGGTCATATCAGACCAAACAGGGCATGCTACCTAGAAATAATTGACAGTACAATTTGAAAAGATCTAGAAAAAGAGAAACTACAGGATCCATATAAGAGAGACACCTTTCCCAGACTGACAGAAAATAACCAAGTGGTGTCCTGAATTTCCTTCAATATAAATCACTCTCTCATATTTAAAAGATCTGTAAAGATTATTCTCTTTACTGGGAAAGCCTTTCTTTTCTTCTCTAATCATTGCCTGGAATTCCACAGTCAATTCTTGTTATTCATAGTAGTTGTATTCTATAATGACTCTGGAAACACTGGATTAGTGAATACTGAACTGTTGCTCCCAGAAGCAATGCAGGGTTAGTTTCCTGTGAGCCTTGGGTCACAATATTTTCATCAACTAATCAATACACAACATTCTTTTATATGTGTTTCTGTTTAAAGATATCTTATTTAATATACTTAAAACAAACAGGTCTATAACTTATTCCTAAATGAAGCTTATCAAAATAAATATTTTCTCCAGAAGCACATCAAAGCCTTCTTGTGCTTTGGTATGCTAGAAAACACTTCAACATTTGCTTGGAGGCCATTTTAAACAGTGAAATCAACAAAAAGCACAAAATTATGTAGAAATTTTGGCTCTAAACAGACCATGAAAAAGAAACTCGTTCACGATGTGAGAGCTACAAGAAGGTAGAGCATACCTTGTTTAACCTTGGTTAGGAAAACAGGTGCTAAGCATCTCAAATTTTTTGTCACTCTACATACAATCTTAAGTGACCACAAAATCATCATGTTAATTTTGGGATTACAAATAAATTTTAGTGAGTAGGCAAGTTTGCAAATATGAAATTAGCAAATAATGAGGATCGACGTTTCTTCATGACTTCCACTCAGTCTTCCCCGATTCTCTGTTTTTTGCTCTTCTTCCAGCCTCTTGTAAAATGAGTTGGCCTTTCCTACATGGGTCACAGCACCTTGCTCATACCTATTAGTATAACATTTAATTTCGTGTATGATTAATCTCCTTTTTCTGAAAATATACAGTCATCACTTTGAAAGCATAGGTCAAAGATAAAGAATTTTGATATTCTTAATGTGTATTCACATATATTCACATAGTATCTATTCATTTAACATCTGTGAAGAAAGAGAGGGTAAAAGAGAGACAGGGAAGAAGCTAGAATGGAAAATGAATAGTTCATTCTTCATAAGCTGTTAATACAAAACTCTCTCAGTGAATCTTTGTGTTTTACTGCTGTATCACAATGTGCTCTCCAAGAATTCATTTTAATTCTCTATTTCATTTTTCCGTCTTTGAAATAAGAAAAATAGTAATTTTTACTTATTTTTCAGAGATGTCTGAGGATATTCAAGAGGAAAATAAAATTCTTTTGAGCTCATTGGAAGGTCTTACTGAATTTGAAGCCAGTGATATTGTTAGTGTTACAATTATTTTTGCCAAGGGAACTTAAGAGACTATATAAATAAAATCTTCTGTAGTTGTTCATTTTGCTCAAAGTGGAATAAAATGTAATGAAAATTTTTCACGTGTAAGCAGAAAGTCTTAACAACATGAGCCTTCTTGGGTTGGGAAGGAAAAGAAAAAATAACACAAGCTTTTATATTACATCTTGGCACATAGGCAGCCCATCACTGACACCATACTGGTGTATCCTTTTCCGAATGCAGAGGCAAGTAGTTTGGTTTGGTTTGGTTCTCTGGACTGAGTTGGACTGCTCCCTTCTGAGGGTCCCTACCTAAAATATAAAACTTCATGCAAGATCTAATATGCATATATAGAGTACCAAACTACTTCTGTCTCTTTATTCCCTGTTTCACTAGAAATAAAGAGGGTAGAATAAGATCAGTAGAAGTCCCTGCCGTTCAACTATATCCTATTACGATCACAAAAAGGAAATGAACCAAAAAGTGGTTCAAAAAGGTGATAGCCGGGCACCTGGGTGGCTCAGTTGGTTAAGCGTCTGCCTTCCCCGCAGGTCATGATCCCAGGGTCCTGAGATTGAGCACCACATCCGGCTCCCTGCTCGGTGGGGAGTCTGCTTCTCCCTCTCCCTTTGCTCCTCATGCTAGCTCTCTCTCTCTCCTTCTCTCCCTCTCAAATAAAAAATTAAATCTTAAAAAAAATGATAGGGGCGCCTGGGTGGCTCAGTTGTTAAGCATCTGCCTTAGGCTTAGGTCATGATCTCAGGGTCCTGGGATCAAGCCCCGCATTGGGCTTCCTGCTCTGTGGGAAGCCTGCTTCTCCCTCTCCCACTCCCCCTGCTTATGCTCCGGCTCTTGCTGTGTCTCTCTCTGTCATATAAATAAATAAAATCTTAAAAAAAATAAAAAAGTCAGCAAAAGTAATCATAATTTCCCCCGACTATATTGCCTTGACTGTTTGAATAACACACAAGACTAATCTTGTTTCAAAACTTTTTCCTCAAATTTAGTGTTCCTATTATGTATTGCTGGATTTAAAACAAAAACCCCCCAAATGTAATATCAAAAATAATGACATTCATTTTGCTTAAGGATCTGCAATTTGAACAGGCTTCCATAGGAACCGCTCATTTTTGTTCCACTTGTCATCAGAGGCTCAGAGACTGAGGGTTGGAATCATCAGAGGCTCACTCACATGTCTGAAAGCTATTCATCAGTCGGGGTTACCACCAGAAAACCCACATGTCTTTCTATGTAGCACATGGCTTCTTTATATCATGGTGGCTGAGATCCAAGGGTGAGCCTCACGAGAAAAAGATAACTATGTGGTGCCTGCATTGTCTTTTATGACTTATCCTCGGAAGACATAAAGTGTCACTTCTGCTGTCTACTTATAAGAAGCAAGTTATGAAGGCTGGCCCATATTCAAGGGGAGAGGGATTAGGCTTTTTATTATAAGAGCATGCTAGAGGGCATACATAGGAGTGTGGCCATGTTTGGAAAATATAATTTACCACAGTTTCTTTAGCTTCACCAAGTACTGATCTACCCTAATTCTGCCTCTCCATCTTATGTTGTGGTGGCTGTTGGCCTTACTTTTGATCATTCAGTAGGTAGAAGGGAATTTATCTTCTTCTAATTACTTTAGGTGAGAAGAAAATATTTCCCTGGGAAATTGATGAGAAAACTATTTGTGGTCTATCAGCTAATAAAGCTAAACCTTATAAATGGTTATACTCACCTGGAGAAAACCATTATATATTTAAGGAAATCCCAATATTTCTTTCATTCATCTCTGATGTCTGAATAACATATTATTTATTGTAAAAAAAGGGACATAAAATTTAAATTCAATAATAATAAAATAACATTCCCAGGATTGTTAAGTAAATAAATCATTGTTCTTTGTGAATCAGTTTTTAGTTTGCACTTTTTTAAAGAGGTTTACATAAGTGCCTTTTGAAACTGATGATGAAATTACTTTGATGCTAAAATTATTTTCTAAAGAATATCTCAAACTAGCAATCTCTGTTGTTTCTTGTCACCTGTAGCTACGGCACAAGACTGCTCCCATACAAATGAATGAGAGAAGGCATCATAAAAGATTTATTTCTGCTGCCCCATTTTTCTTATTTATTTCTAACATTCTGCCCATTTACCATGAGCTTTCTCACATTTCAGAAACAGCTAGTCGTCTTTGAGAACAAATTGTGCTATTTACTTCTGTCCTCAGAGAAAACGAATGGTTTAGTGGGTGAGATGTCCAGAACAATAAGGAAAACTTGTGTTATGTATTCCCAGCAGAAGAAATAGACCGTCCATAAATAACTCCCAGCACAAGCATGGCAGATGTCAGCACTGCACAGAGTTACACATATATTTTTTCTTTGTATAACTTTAAAGCCTTTCAAAAGATGAAGCAACAGAATGTTGTCATGCAGATCCATAGACTTAACACAGAGTTATGGAAATAGAATATTCAAAACAATAGAAGTGTTTTAGTTATATTTCTATATAATGTAGTACACATACACACTGATTTTCAACTTCAATGACAGAAAATACTTTAGATGGAAGGAATACTAGGAATATAAAAATAATGTTATTTTTGTATAAATCAAAGTGAATTAATTATAAAGTTTAATAATTATATGATTTCAGTCAGAAAGAAGAGCTGGATTCTAATATTTACTGAATCCATCCCACATGCCTGACTTATTTCATGGGACATTTACTTATTTATAAAACTTAACTGTTACAGATATTTTTATGTGATAGACATTTTTATTCTCATTACACAGATGAGAAAATTCCCTCAACCCCCTAAAATGAAGTAAGGAAATTATTATTCCCAGCAAATGGCTTTAATTCATGATTCGTTCAGTTAAGAGGTCAAATGACATCTGTTGGTACAAGACCACCTTAACATCTGACACCAACTGCAAGTTTCAAGGTCCTCCAAACCATTTTTATGTTCAATATTTTGCTAGAAAGACTCATGGAACTCAGTAAAGGTATTTTACTCATTGTTAAGACTTACTGTAGTGAAAAGATACAGGTTAAAATCAGTGAAGAGTCCATAGGGCAGGGTCCAGGAGACATCAAGGCATAGAACTTCCAGTTGTCCACTCCTAGTGGGAGTGCAGACAGCACCTGTTTCTTCCAGCAATGATGTGTGGAAATATGCATAGAGTATTGCCAACCAAGAAAACTCATCTGAGCTATGATGAGCAGAACTTTTATTGGGGCTTAGTCGTATAGACATGATTGATCACCAACATGACTGACCTTAGTCTCCAACCCTTGCAGATGTTGAGCTGATACTGCGTGGTCCAAGGTCCCCCACCGCATTGTTAGCAGAGATTACTAGACATGGCCAAAGGCCACCAGGTGAAAAAAGACACTATTATCAGACAGGACATTCCAAGGACTTTGAAATTACCTTCTAGAAGCAAAGCACAAAGGCTAAACCTCTCTTTGGTCAAAGTTATCCCTTTGCTTTAATTATCCTAAAGCTAAGTAATGAATGGAGACATACTCAGTGATCTATATCTTACTGATTAAGCAACAACAACAAAGCTTGATAAAATTTCCAAATGGAATAGTTTGGTTGTATTTTCATTTTGAATTATAAAATGATCTATTGCACGATACTTTTCATTTTACTAAGGATTATTTCTTAAACTCGATTTTCTCCTAAATTATATAGCGGGGGAAGCGAATTGTCTAAATCTCACTGTGAAACTCTTTAATATAGTTCCTAACTTTCCCAAAACTTTATTTGAAAATTGAGTTTATATATTTTAGTTGAATTTATAATTATGGGAGAACAACTCCTAGTAGAACTAATAAATATAAAAAATTCTCTGTGACACTCTACAATGATGTTTTAGATCCATTTTTAGTTACAAGAACAAATTTAGAATATAGTCCTGACTGACTCGCTTGTTTCATCCTACAAAAACATCATGTCAGCAAAAATGTCATTCTTCATCATTATACACTGATCTATTATTGTGAATGTGAGCTCATGTTTCAAATAAAGCGAACACTTGGGTGTAATGGCTCTAATTATATAGAACATGTTTTGGTTAAAGAAGTATAGATTTCAAAGAGAAAGATCAAGTTTTCATAGGTAAACAGTGCTTGAAAATTTCCACTCTGAAGTGCCTTGGTAGAGAATTAAGGCACAATGGCATAAAGTTATGTTTTTATTTATTTTTTAGATGTTATCTCATTAAGTTAAATCATTATTATTACATTTAATGTTCACTGGGCGCCTGGGTGGCTCAGTTGTTAAGCGTCTGCCTTTGGCTCAGGTCATGATCCCAGGGTCCTGGGACCGAGCCCCACATCGGGCTCCCTGCTCCACGGGAAGCCTGCTTCTCCCTCTCCCACTCCCCTTGCTTGTGTTCCCTCTCTCACTGTGTCTCTCTCTGTCAAATAAATAAAATCTTTAAAAAATAAATAAATAAATAAGTTTAATGTTCAATAAGAAATATTAAATGAAGCTGTAAAACTATGGCTGCACATATATGCTTATGCATGTTCATAAGATTATTATTTCTGACATAAGATTTCTTTTTTATGGCAGAGTTATTAGTTTTAAAACTCAAAACTAGTTTCTTTCATACCTATCTCCTTTCTGATTACTCAGCAATAGAATTTTGTTGTATTCCTATTTATTTGAATTGTGAAGAAAGCAATTATTTGGGACAATGGAAGTACTAGGGAGATTTCTGGACTGAATGGAGATAAACCTGGCTGTTGCCAATGTCAGATTCCATCAAGTTATTCAGCATCATACTGTTTACAAGGATAATGGATCTTGATTCATTTTGACAATATGGTCTGAATCTAATCTGCAACGTGTGTCATGCTGCCTCTCAAATTTAATGGAACACCTTGTTTCCTTGGGAGTGGTACAGTATGCTTAATGAGCCTTTCCAGATATTTTATATTGTTCATTGTTAAATGATGAGCAGAATTTACGTTCCTCTGTGAGACTTTCCAGGAGGGACTTATTTAGAAAAGAAGAATGAGAGGAAGATTTGGTTCTAATATCTCAAATTCTTCAAGCTTCGTGTTAATTATAATTTTTAATTCCCCATATAATTAGTCCCATTTTAATCATACAGGAAGAAAACCATGATAGTAGGATAAGCAGATATTTTAGATCTCTGTAGATTCTTTATGACTTAGGAATCCAGGATATCCCTGGTTCTACCAAATGGTCGTGTGAAGAGCTTCTATATGAAATGAAGTTCTCAGGTCCATAAAGGTGGACTAGAAAGACTTCTCATACATAATTCAGACTTTAATTATATTTTAATTAAGTTGGTCCATCCAAAATTGTTGGTATTCAACTATTTTTGACCCACAAAAACTATAAATCCCATATGTTTTCACCTAATAAAACCATAGATAGATACTTGTCTACACAGCTTTTTTTCAGACATTTTACCCAAAACTGTGTCCAGTTGTTACGTTGTTAATAAATGATTTTCAACAATAAGGTCAGAACCTAGGTTAAGGTATTTCTTAGGAAAACTCACAGAAAAACTGGTTGGTGTGTAGTAACTTCTAACATTGTATTTTCTCTTTAAACCATACATGTCATAACTTTGTTATCAGTCATAAACAATAACAAAATATGGCTGGGGAAACAAGAAAGAAAAAAATCTTAAAGATATTTTTCTTAACTGAGGAGATTCATTTCTCTAAAATCTATGAATATCAAGACTCCAACTGCACACTGTGATTTAGGACATGTCATCATTCCATCTTCATCTTCAATAATATCAGCGTTGCCTCACAGTATGCAAGTTCCCCATTTTGGAAATCCAAAATGCTAGAAAATCCAAAACCTGTAACTGATAGAAATGAAAAGAAGGCAATTATTTATTTCAGGTCTTGATTACAAGCTTTTTATCATCCACAAAGAGAAATTTAGGTAAGTATATATATAAATAAACAATCAAATGCTAGGATACTCTATTGGATACAAATTATAAAAATTATAAAGGCACATATCAACATTATAATAACTATAGGGGTAATTGAGTTAAGACTGGAAAATTGCATTAAATTATACAAAAAATAAATATTGAAAATGAGGTTTATGAAAAAAGAGGAAGTAACACTCATATGCTGACTAGGTTAACAGTTCAGTGTTATTTAATCAGGTATTAAAGTCAGTGGGAATGGAGAAAAGAGGACTCAGTAACCAACTCCCTTGGCCTAAATATTTTGTCTAGAAAATAACTTACCTCATCTCCTATTTGGATATTTCTAATGATATCATTAAAACTCTAAATTGATTTTTACAATGGCAATGTTCATAGAATTCAAATCATTTGTTAAACTTTATTTATTTGTATTTAATTATTTGTTCTTTATTATTATGTTCAGTTAACTGACATATAGTACATCATTAGTTTTGATGTAGTGTTCAATAATTCATTAGTTGTGTATTACACCCAATGCTCATTGCAACATGTGCCCTTCTTAATACCCATATTTTAAATAATTATAATGTAAAGAATATTTAAGTTCTCAGATGATATTTTTAAGTCACAAACCAAAGCTAAAAGCCATTCTCTAAAGAGGTGATGAATATAACCCCTCCAGAAAATTTAAGCTTAAAAAAGATACAAAACTATCAATTATAGTGGAATATTTTCCAATATTATCTTCGGATTAGCATTGTATTATTCCACATATTTCATGGCTTCAGAGTGACTATTATATTTTTGTTACCTGCTGACAATAGTATTATACTTTATCTTATTATGTTGGTAGTATTTTTATTTACTAAATCTCAGGATTGCTTAAAAAGATAAAGTCAATTACGGTTCACCAGTCCCTGCCTCAAAGAACTTGAAGTTGATGTTTGGACCTATATTCTTCTTCCTTTACACTATTTTCAGGATGACCTTTGTCTTATCCATAAGGCGTTTTGTGATGTTTAATAAACATGACATTCTCCTCTTAGACATCTGTGTTTCCCTTGGTTGTACAGTATCTTGGGGATATCTCTAAACTTTAGAAACTTAAGATAGAAATGTGTTACATTCTACTTATTTATTATACAAAACTCTCAAACCAGGATCTTTAGGTTTGATGCATGGCTTCTGAAAGCACTTGAGCAGTACTTGGACAATATACCAAATTTGGGACTCATTGGTTGGGGCTGCTTTTCCAAAGATAGTAAAGCCCAACAAAAATATTAACATATGAAAACAACGCCTAAATCTACAC
Source organism: Callorhinus ursinus (assembly GCF_003265705.2). Classification (NCBI taxonomy): domain Eukaryota; kingdom Metazoa; phylum Chordata; class Mammalia; order Carnivora; family Otariidae; genus Callorhinus; species Callorhinus ursinus. The sequence continues at coordinate 90,241,825 of NW_027397063.1, read as the reverse complement.
TTTTCCTTTTCTTAATATAGTCCACATAACTTATGGAATATCGATTTTTATAGCATTGAGAAGGGGGACTAATTTGGAGTGTTGTAAATGGTAATTGGTAAGGGATTTGGACTACTTAAAATTAACTACTATTTTGTGAACAAAGCTTTAGAAGCAATAGGGGCTAATTCAATGATGCCAGAATATATGAAGAAGTAAACATTTCCAGATTCAGTTGACTATACTTGGTTTTTATTGCCAGAATATTACCTTCATAATCATTGTGTAGGCATAGGGATAATAAATCCTCTAACTAATATAATCATATAAGAATGAACTGTGAACTCAGCTTCTGGTATGGCCAAATAAGCTTCTATTATATCAAATCTCAGATAATAGCTATAAACTTTGATTTAAAAAATTAATTACTTGAAGGCCCTGAAAAATAAACAGAAAGAGGTATTTTCTATTGGTAATACAACTTTGGAAGAATGAAATAACATGGGGTGAGTTTTCCATCTTGAAAAAAAAGTCACAACTGGTATTGCCTGGAATAGCTAAAAAATGAGGGAAGAATCCAAGAAAGGGAACCAGAAAGACAGAATCTCAAGCTCTCTGTATAAACTCTGTTCACGTCTCTGGATGACAAATAGAATAAACATATCTGGACAACTCAAGAAGCCTAGATAAGCATAGAAAAATGAACCACAGTTTGAGCTTGCTGCCCAAAAGACAGTGTTTGCTAGCTGAATGCAGTTTGCGGTTAACCGCTTGTTAAAACAAACAAACAACACATCAAGATACTTCAGAGTAATATAATAGAATCCAGAGTTACCATAATATCACATTTTCCATGTCCAGGATGGAATTAAAAAAAAATTCTCAACATATGAAGAGCCAGGAAAATGTGACCATTATTAAGAGAAAAAACACTCAAGGGGCACCTGGGAGGCTCAGTCTTTAAGCGTCTGCCTTCAGCTCAGGTCATGGTCCCAGGGTCCTGGGATTGAGCCCCACATCAGGCTCCCTGCTCCGCAGGAAGCCTGCTCCTTCCTCCTCCACCTCCCCTGCTTGTGTTCCCTCTCTCGTTGTCTCTCTCTGTCAAATAAATAAAATCTTTAAAAAAGAGAGAGAGAAAAAACACTCAACACAGACCAACCCCCGAGAGAACATAGACTTAGCAGATGAGGATTTTAAAGCCTATATTATAACTACTCAAAAGTGAAAGAAAAACATGGTCAGAATGAATGTAAGAATTGAAAATTTTAGCAGAGAATTGGAAAATACAAAACAACCAAATGGATACAGCAAATTACAATATCTGAAATAAAAAATACTTTGCATGGGCTAAAAGTATAATGAAGATGACAAGAAAAAAATAAACATCAAAAGATTATTTACAGCAATTATCCAGTCTGAAGTAGGGTGAACAAAAGATTTAGAATTATTTTAAGAGAATTAAACTCAGAAAAGAAAGTGAGTGAAATGTTCCTATTTGATACTAAACATTAAAACATAGTGCTATTTCCTGGGTGTTGTATGTAAGTGATGAATCACTAAATTCTACACCTGAAACTAATATTACACTGGATATTAACTAACTGGAATTTAAATAAAAACTTGAAACTACAAACAAATCAAAATCAAACAAAGCCTGCATATACAATTAAATATATACATATATAGGGCTATTTCATTAAAAAATAAACAATAAGCAATATTTATTTTCTATGATCCATTTCTTAAATCATTCAGCAAATATATCCTTGTATATTTAAATGTGGTAAAAATTGTAGGAAAATTGTAATAAAAATTGTTGTAGGAAAAATTGTTCAAATACACCAAAAAGCTGCACTCTTTTTATATGAAATTGAAATAGTTTTGGCTGAAGGAAGCCCAGGAAAATACATAGCAAATACTTCCAAGTGCCAAGTACTATTTTCAGATATACGGAAAAAGTAATGAAGACTTAATTTAATATGAAATTGGAGTTTAATTAAATGCTTATTATTTGATCTTGCATTGCTCTTTTATTTTCTTGTAGCCAATTCTTTTCCATTTCTTTGTTTTTAACAGTTTATTTTGATTGATACAATATTATTTTATCATATTATTATCTAATATAATATTATGATCTAATTGATAGTCTACATGTAATTTAGAAGGAGATTTTAGGGGAAGCTTTGGTATTCTCTGAATCTCCTTCCCTTCCATCCCTATGAAGGAAAGATAAGGTCTATTTTTATTTTCAGCTCTAGCCTTGGAAAGATGTTCTAATGTGACACTCTGAGAAAACGATTTATATCTTGGAGCTTCTGATTTATGCTTATGAAATCTAAAGGATTGGGAACTGTGGCCCGCCAATGGCCGAATGATAAGGAGAGGTTGTTGAATTGGCAACCACCATTGTTTTTTTTGTGGGGAGTGGGGAGCAAACAGAAAAAAGGGTATACGTGTTGCTTCTTTTTTTTCCCCTGTTGATCACGTGTAGAGTACTCAAGACAGAGCTGGCAGGAAGTTCTTTTGGATCCCACCAAGCAGACTGCCCAGAGGTCAAGGAACTCAGTAAAAAGAAGCTGGATGCCAAGGAGGCAATTTTAAGTGACCAGACGGAGAAATTGTGTCCTTCCACATTAAAAACAAAACTGCAGGTGAGAAATGGCTGGTGGCGGATGTCTTCAAAGAACAGATAGCCGCAGACATGAGAGAAAAGATTTAGCTTGAAACATTAGCCAAGCTCAAGGAGCCCAAAAATCAGCTTATGATGGTATCAGTCGTTAAATACACTTTCTACTTCCTTACTGTTACACCCGCCTGGCTGCTCCAAACTTAACGCAGACAAAAGCAGCATATTAAGTGAGGGAGTGGGAGTGAAAACTCTTAATTTTACTGATTACAGTTTCAAAAAAGTTGTTATTGGATAAAATTGAGGATGTGGTAAAAAAAAAAAATCCCCATAATTACTCCAGTTATATGCGCTCTCAGTATTTTCAAATCCTCTGTACGAAATAGTTCATTGGCTATTCTCTGTCAAAGACCAGTGAACCAAATTACCTATTCCGAGGCAACTGTCTTCTGAGTATATGGATCACAGGCTTTGCAATTGTCTATGTACCACTGGCAAGCCTTCTCCTTTGTAGGATCTTAGCTTTTGCTGTTGATTACTGCAAATCCCATTAACCCTCCATGCTTTTCTGCTTAGATCACGCTCTCATTTTACAAGCACTTTAAAATTCCATTCCAGTACATTAGAATTGCTGTGCTACAATGCCCCTTTAAAAAGATTTTTGTGCTTTACAGTCAGTTTTCTTGACTTTTCTACCTTTTGCTTAACACTATGCCAATGTAGCATTCAGCCATATAAGAATTTTTCTGAGGTGATTTCTTTTCATCAAGAACATTGTATGCCTTTTGTACCCTGCTTCAAAAATTGACCTAGGGTGACCTTGGCCTTATCTTATTACATTGCTACATCAAAATTTCACCTATACTATTCAAATCATAAGACTTTAAGTATTGCTCTATTGAGTACTCCCTATGATACACTAAAGGTCGAACAGATAGTGTGTCATATTTCTAACCTGATGTCCAGTATTCAGATCTGTATATTTTTCAAAGCACGGTGTAAGTCACTTGAGGGATTCCATTATAAGTACATTGAATATACTAACCTTGATACTAACTGTGATCAAGGTTCATTAACATGTAAACTGGATAAATAGGTTGCGATTGGGAGTCAAGGACTAACTAAAAATATCAACACTAAATATATCGAAGTAAAACCATGATCAGCAATACTAAATGTACAGCTCAATCAATTTTGCCTGGATTTCTAACGGACTACCCATTGTATTTTCAAGAACTTATTTAATTCATTTTCCACTTTCCAACAGTCTGACCCTTTTTTCTATTCAGAGAACAGCCATCTTGTTACATTGATGGAATCAGGGAATTCATGTAAGTTCTCTCAAGTTTATTCTTTCCACTTCAAAATTTCTTTGCATTCTTCTTCTCACAAGAAGGATTTTTGCCTCACTTTTTCAGGAAGTGTGAATTCCATTTCTTCTGATTTTATTAATAATTTCCTTTCCCTTTTGCATGCTTTTCTATTTGTCCACCAAATCCTTTCCAACTTACAATTTTTTTTAAGTTTTGCCATCATAAGTGAGTCATTGAGGTTTGTTGGCTGAAATTACTCATCCATTTCTAAACCTTTACTTCTTGGCATCTGTCTCCACCACTTTATTAAATGGTGCCCAGTGATTTCTATTCTTGGCCCACTTTTTTTGACTACCAGGAGCCATTGACACTGCTGGTCATTTCCTTATAGTCTAGATCAGCAAATAGTAATTATCTGCTGGTTGTGTTCCTAGAACTGATTTATCCTTATGACCATTGGTTTTTGCTTGTTTGTTGGTTGGTTTTTTTGTTTTGTTTTGTTTTTGTTAGTTTGTTTTCTGTCATACCTCCTCAGGTTGCTGTGTTAATTTAGGGTTTCAGGGCAATTGAGTATCAACTGAAACCTTAACTACTCATGTTTAATTTCTTAGGGAGCAGGCGTCAACTTGTGCCTTCAAGATTGATATTTATAAGAATACTCCTGATGATACTTTCATGGCAAGGGATTCCCTTCTTCTGGTGGGCATCTCTAATTCACATGTCAGCTTTTCAATGGGGACAGCTTAGGAAAGGAAAGATTTCTGTTATACTTGTGCTGATATTTCTGAATCCCTAAGAATATAGAAAACACTTTGATGCTGTTTTCCAACATAGTGATTTACATACTTTTAATTTGACTATTACCTCTGGCCTAAGCCCCAACTCTTTGAAGTTTTATTTTTTTCTAAACATGCCTCAAAAATATCTTTAAACCAACTCAATTGCCTGCTTCTTAAAGAGAAAATGCATTAAAAAAATCTGTTTATCATGAAATTTACATAAAATCGCATAACTTAATGTAAACCTAACAAGGTTTCTAAAGGTTTTTTATAGTGTTCTTCACATAGGTCAATTAGATGATGTTAGCATATATTATCTAAAGGTTTAATTGATATTTAAAAAGTCAGATCCCTTCTTCCTTTTTATGGTATAAAGATTTATAAGAGCATGCCCAAGGGTAGGATTTTGCAAGTACTATTTATTGATTGTGTAAATTTAATAAGCTCCGGATCCATTTTAAGTATCTATGATAATTTTTGAATCTCACAACTATGAGCCACCAAGAGCACTTGCTCTCAAAAGAGTATGTGTGTAGAGTCTTTTTCTATACCTACCTACTTTCCCTTTGCAGGTTGAAATAAATGGGTTATTCAGACCTACAGCAGACACAGTATTTATCTAAACGTGTGCTGACTATGCAGGTGTCATTTGGAATTTTTGAAATGCTGATGTTAAAACAGGAAACCTACATAATCAATTTAAAAATCATCCTTCATTATTCCAAGTTTAAATTAAGAAAATAATGCCTAAAAGAAATTCAGACTAAAATCTGCTTCTTGGTCATACTGTTTCCACAGGGAATTTATATTCTATCAATTTCTTTAGGGCATCATTGTCTTAATTTAAATTTGAAGAGATGAAGGATGAGTTCTTAAAATTACACTGTGTATTTGCAGAACTGGGCATTTATTATTTTTTCCTCATGGAATAGAAGTAAAACTTCTCAAACACTGATCTGATTATATTTTTGAAATATTTTTTTTTTTACTCAAAGTTTAGGTTAAGAAACCCAACAAAGCAAATAAATGACATTCTTCTGATCCATTATAATGTCATTTTACCCACTTTTGAGGCCTCTTCAGTAAGTTTATTAGTAGACACATGCTATCTATTGTGACATGAGATAATGAACGCCAGCGAAATTGGTCAATTTAGAAGTCTCTGAGACCCAGAACTTCACATTTTCTATGAGGAGCATATGTTATTGGGAACAAGAATCGTCTCTCTAGTTAGGCATAATGTAATGTCTGGAAAGGATAGTGCCATAAAATGGGTAGAATTCCAGACAATATGCATAAGGGATGGCTAGCAAGACATGACAAAACACTTAGAAGAGAGGCTAATGGTATCCCAGCAACAGGAAGTCTAGAAGTGAGCAAGAAGCAGACTCAGTTGTCAGGCAGCAAGAGAGAAGAGGTACCACAGGGTCTGAGCTCAGTCACTTGGTTCTAAACCTGTAGGACACAAGCTAGAGATGAGAGAATGATCCTCAATGACAGGAGTACAGGGCAGAATGTCTAAATAAATGTAGGTAAATAAAGAAGCATTGAAGTAGCAAGCTGAAATGCAGAGCAAAATAATTATGTTTCTTAGAACAAGCAAAAGTTCAGTTAGAACGGGAACATGACAAAGAGAATAACAAGTTTAACTTAAATAGTCGTTTGAAAATGAATTTTTTTTTTTCCTGGGGTGCCTGGGTGGCTCATTTGGGCAAACGTCTGCCTTCAGCTCAGGTCATTATTCCGGGGTCCTGGGATTGAGTCCCGCATTGGGCGCCTTGCTCAGTGGGGAACCTGCTTCTCCATCTGCTCCTCCCCCCTACTTGGGCTCTCTCTCTCTCAAATAAATAAATAAAATCTTTAAAAAATAAATAATATTTTTTCCTAAAGATACTATTCTACCCAGATACTTGACATAGATAACCTACTAGTTAGTTATCAAATATGTATTGACTTGTTAATTTTAGGCATTCTGACTGGTGTGAGGTGGTATCTCATTGAGGTTTTGGGGGAAATCGGAGGGGAACACGAACCATGAGAAACTATGGACTCTGAGAAACAAACCGAAGGTTCTAGAGGGTAGGCGGGTGGGGGGATGGGTTAGCCTGGTGATGGGTATTAAAGAGGGCATGTATTGAATGGAGCACTAGGTGTTATACACAAACAATGCATCATGGATCACTACATCAAAAACTAATGATGTAATGTATGATGATTAACATAACATAATAAAATAAAATAAAATAAAATAAAATAAAGCAGTAAGTTCCAAAAAAATATGTTTTGACAATGAAAGGTAAAGGTCTGTGGGATAAAGATCTGTATAAGTTATTTTAGTGAAAATGTTAACATTTTAAACAGCACAACTGGATATAAAAAATATACGATGAAAAAATAAATTATTCTTATTCTCTTAGTAAAGGAATTTTAATTTTTAACAAATTTTAAAACTCTATTTTTGATATAAAACAAATTGCTCATATTAAAGGGTGCAATTATTACATTTTAATAAGTGTCTACCTCCATGAAACCACCAAAATGAAGATAATGCGTATATCCATCATGCCCCCAAAGTTTCTAAGTTTCTTTTTATTAACCCTCCTTCCTGCCACACCCTGCACATTCATACAGTCTTCAAGCAAACAATGATATCTTTTCTGTTACTGAAGATTTGTTTTCATCTTCTAGAGTTTTATATAAAGGATGTATAGAGTATGTATTCTTTTTTTTGATTTTTTTGACTCCACATAATTATTTTGAGATTCATCCATGTTGTTTCTATGTCAGTAATATATTCCTTTCAATTGTTGAGTAATATGGATAATACCAAAAAATGTTTTATGCACTCACCTGTTATTGGACATTTAGGCTGTTTCCGGTTTTCATGTGGACATATGCTGTGACATATGAGTGAAATACTGGGTCATATGGTATGTGTATGTATAATATTTCATGAAGCTGCTAAATTATTTTCCAAAGTAGTTGTGTCATTTTACTTCCCCATAAGCAGTATAAGAAAATTCCAGTTGGTATACATCATATCAATACTTGGCAAAATGAATATACTAGACATTCTTTTTTTGTCTCATGGTATCTCATAGTAATTTTAATTTGCATTTCCCTAATGAGTGATAACATTGAAAATATTTGCCTGTGCCTATTCTCCATTTGTATCCTTTTAGATAAAGTAGTTCAGTTTTTTGCCCATTTCTTAATTGGTCACTTTCAGGTGACTGATTTATTCTTAAATGAGCTTTAGCAGCCTTGTCTTTCTTTTTTTTAATAATTTTTATTGTTATGTTAATCACCATATATTACATCATTAGTTTTTGATGTAGTGTTCCATGATTCATTGTTTGTGCATAACACCCAGTACTCCACGCAGAATGTGCCCTCTTTAATACCCATCACCAGGTTACCCATTCCCCCACGCTCCTCCCCTCTAGAACCCTCAGTTTGTTTTTCAGAGTCCATCATCTCTAATGGTTCGTCTCACCCTCCGACTTACTCCCCTTCATTCTTCCCCACCTGCTATCTTCTTCTTTTTTTTTTTCTTAACATATATTGCATTATTTGCTTCAGAAGTACAGATATGTGATTCATCAGTCTTGTACAATTCACAGGGCTCACCATAGCACATACCCTCCCCAATGTCTATCACCCAGCCACCCAATACCTCCCACCTCCACCACTCCAGCAACCCTCAGTTTGTTTCCTGAGATTAAGAATTCCTCATATCAGTGAGGTCATATGATACATGTCTTTCTCTGATTGACTTATTTCACTCAGCATAACACCCTCCAGTTCCATCCACATCGTTGCAAATGGCAAGATCTCATTCCTTTTGATGGCTGCATAACATTCCATTGTGTATATATACCACATCTTCTTTATCCATTCATCTGTCGATGGACATCTTGGCTCTTTCCACAGTTTGGCTATTGTGGATATTGCTGCTATAATCATCGGGGTACACATACCCCTTCGGATCCCTACTTTTGTATCTTTGTGGTAAACACCCAGTAGTGCAATTGCTGGATCTTATGTTAGCTCTATTTTCAACTGTTTGAGGAACCTCCATACTGTTTTCCAGAGAGGTTGCACCAGCTTGCATTCCCACCAACAGTGTAGGAGGGTTCCCCTTTCTCCGCATCCCCGCCAACATCTGTCGTTTCCTGACTTGTTAATTTTAGCCATTCTGACGGGTGTGAGGTGGTATCTCATGGAGGTTTTGATTTGGATTTCCCTGATGCCAAGAGATGTTGAGCACTTTTTCATGTGTCTCTTAGCTATTTGGAAGTCTTCTTTGGAAAAAATATCTGTTCATGTATTCTGCCCATTTCTTGATTGGATTATTTGTTCTTTGGGTGTTGAGTTTGATAAGTTACTTATAGATTTTGGATACTAGCCCATTATCTGATATGTCATTTGCAAATATTTTCTCCCATTCTGTCGGTTGTCTTTTGGTTTTGTGGACTGTTTCTTTTGCTGTGCAAAAGCTTTTTATCTTGATGAAATCCCAATAGTTTATTTTTGCCCTTGCTTCCCTTGCCTTTGGCGATGTTTCTAGGAAGAAGTTGCTGCGGCTGAGGTCGAAGAGGTTGCTGCCTGTGTTCTCCTTTAGGGTATTGATGGACTCCTGTCTCACGTTTAGGTCTTTCAACCATTTGGAGTGTATTTTTGTGTGTGGTGTAAGGAAATGGTCCAGTTCCATTCTTCTGCATGTGGCTGTCCAATTTTCCCAACACAATTTGTTGAAGAGACTGTCTTTTTTCCATTGGACATTCTTTCCTGCTTTGTCAAAGATTAGTTGACCATAGAGTTGAGGGTCCATTTCTGGGCTCTCGATTCTGTTCCATTGATCTATGTGTCTGTTTTTGTGCCAGTACCATACTTTCTTGATGACGAAAGCTTTGTAATAGAGCTGGAAGTCTGGAATTGTGATGCCGCCAGCTTTGCTTTTCTTATTCAATATTCCTCTGGCTATTCGTGGTCTCTTCTGGTTCCATACAAATTTTAGGATTATTTGTTCCATTTCTTTGAAAAAAGTGGATGGTATTTTGATGGGAATTGCATTGAATGTGTAGATTGCTCTAGGTAGCATTGACATCTTCACAATGTTTGTTCTTCCAATCCATGAGCATGGAACGTTTTTCCATTTCTTTGTGTCTTCAATTTCTTTCATGAGTATTTTATAGTTTTCTGAGTACAAATCCTTTGCTGCTTTGGTTAAGTTTATTCCTAGGTATCTTATGGTTTTGGGTGCAATTGTAAATGGGATCGACTCCTTGATTTGTCTCTCTTCTGTCTTGCTGTTGGTGTATAGGAATGCCACTGATTTCTGTGCATTGATTTTATATCCTGTTACTTTACTGAATTCCTGTATGAGTTCTAGCAGTTTTGGGGTGGAGTCTTTTGGGTTTTCCACATACAGTATCATATCATCTGCCAAGAGTGAGAGTTTGACTTCCTCTTTGCCAATTTGGATGCCTTTGATTTCTTTTTGTTGTCTGATTGCTGTGGCTAGGACTTCTAATACTATGTTGAATAGCAGTGGTGAGAGTGGACATCCCTGCCGCGTTCCTGACCTTAGGGGAAAAGCTCTTAGCTTTTCCCCATTGAGAATGATATTCGCTGTAGGTTTTTCATAGATGGCTTTCATGATATTGAGGTATGTACCCTCTAGCCCTATACTCTGAAGAGTTTTGATTAAGAAAGGATGCTGTACTTTGTCAAATGCTTTTTCTGCATCTATTGAGAGGATCATATATTTCTTGTTCTTTTGTTAAGGTATTGTATCACGTTGATTGATTTGCAGATTTGTTGAACCAGCCTTGCAGCCCAGGGATAAATCCCACTTGGTCATGGTGAATAATCCTTTTAATGTACTGTTGGATCCTATTGGCTAGTATTTGGGTGAGAATTTTTGCATCCATGTCCATCAAGGATATTGGTCTGTAATTCTTTTTGATGGGGTCTTTGCTGGTTTTGGGATCAAGGTAATGGTGGCCTCATAAAATGAGTTTGGAAGTTTTCCTTCCATTTCTATTTTTTGGAACAGTTTCAGGAGACTAGGTATTAATTCTTTAAATGTCTGATAGAATTCCCCTGGGAAGCCATCTGGCCCTGGGATTTTGTTTTTTGGGAGATTTTTGATGACTGCTTCAATTTCCTTAGTGGTTATAGATCTGTTCAGGTTTTCTATTTCTTCCTGGTTCAATTTTGGTAGTTGATACATCTCTAGGAATGCACCCATTTCTTCCAGGTTATCTCATTTGCTGGCATAGAGTTTCTCATAATATGTTCTTATAATTGTTTGCATTTCTTTGATGTTGGTTGTGATCTCTCCTCTTTCATTCATAATTTTGTTGATTTTGGTCATTTCTCTTTTCTTTTTGATAAGTCTGGCCAGGTGTTTATCAATCTTTTTAATTCTTTCAAAGAACCAGCTCCTAGTTTCGTTGATCTGTTCTACTGTTTTTTGGTTTTTATTTCATTGATTTCTGTTCTGATCTTCATTATTTCTCTTCTCCTGCTGGGTTTAGGCTTTATTTGCTGTTTTTTCTCTAGCTCCTTTAGGTGTAGGGTTAGGTTGTGTATTTGAGACCTTTCTTGTTTCTTGAGAAAGGCTTGTATTGCTATATACTTTCCTCCCAGGACTGCCTTTGCTGCATCCCAAAGATTTTGAACAGTTGTGTTTTCATTTTCATTGGTTTCCATGAATTTTTTTAATTCTTCTTTAATTTCCTGGTTGACCCATTCATTCTTTAGTAGGATGCTCTTTAGCCTCCATGTATTTGAGTTCTTTCCGACTTTCCTCTTGTGATTGAGTTCTAGTTTCAAAGCATTGTGGTCTGAAAATATGCAGGGAATAATCCCAATCTTTTGGTACCAGTTGAGACCTGATTTGTGAACTAAGATGTGATCAATTCTGGAGAATGTTTCATGGGCACTAGAGAAGAATGTGTATTTCTTTGCTTTGGGATGAAATGTTCTGAATATGTCTGTAAAGTCCATTTGGTCCAGTGTTTCATTTAAAGTCTTTATTTCCTTGTTGATCTTTTGCTTAGATGATCTGTCCATTTCAGTTGCCAGGGGTGTTAATGTCCCCCACTATTATTGTATTGTTGTCAATGTGTTTCTTTGCTTTTGTTATTAATTGCCTTATATAATTGGCTGCTCCCATTTAGGGGCATAGATATTTACAATTGTTAGATCTTCTTGTTGGATAGACCCTTTAAGTAGGATATAGTGTCCTTCTTCATCTCTTATTACAGTCTTTGTTTTAAAATCTAATTTGTCTGATATAAGGATTGCCACCCCAGCTTTCTTTTGGTGTCCATGAGCATGGTAAATGGTTTTCCACTCCTCATTTTCAATCTGGGGGTGTCTTTGGGTCTAAAATGAGTCTCCTGCAGACAGCATATTGATGGGTCTTGTTTATTAATCCACTCTGATAGCCTGTGTCTTTTGATTTGGGGCATTTCGCCCATTTACATTCAGGGTAACTATTGAAAGGTATGAATTTATTTATTTTTTAAAGATTTTTATTTATTTATTATTTATTTATTTATTTATTTGAGAGGACGAGAATGAGAGAGAGAGAGCACATGAGATGGGGGAGGGTCAGAGGGCGAAGCAGACTCCAGCTGAGCAGCAGGGAGCCAAATGCGGGACTCGATCCCAGGACTTCAGGGTCATGACATGAGCCGAAGGCAGTCGCTTAACCAACTGAGCCACCCAGGCGCCCGAAAGGTATGAATTTAGTGCCATTGTATTGCCTGTAAGGTGACGGTTACTGTATATTGTCTGTGTTCCTTTCTGATCTATGCTGCTTTTAGGCTCTCTCTTTGCTTAGAGGACCCCTTTCAATATTTCTTGTAGGGCTGGTTTCATGTTTGCAAATTCCTTTCATTTTTGTTTGTCCTGGAAACTTTTTATCTCTCCTATTTTCAATGACAGCCTAGCTGGATATAGTAATCCTGGCTGCATATTTTTCTCATTTTGTGCTCTGAAGATATCATGCCAGTCCTTTCTGGCCTGCCAGGTCTCTGTGGATATGTCTGTTGCCAATCTAATGTTTCTACCATTGTAGGATACATATCTCTTCTCCCGAGCTAGCAGCTTTGTCTTTCAAAGAATATGTTTGTTTAGTTGAAGGTGAATTTATTGACATGAAGTTATTTATATTATTCCCTTATTATCATTTTCCCATCTGTGGAATCTGAAATGATTTCACCTCTGTCATCCCAAGTATTAGTAACATGTTTGTTCCCTTTTCTTTCTTGATCATTCTGGACAGTTTTCCAATTTTATTTGTCTTTTCTAAAAACCTGTATTTTTGTATAATTTATTTTATTTATTGCTTTTCTTTTACCTATTTCAATTACTTATGCTTTTATCTTTATTGGTCCCTTTATTCTGCTTATTTTGAATATATGTTGATTTTCTTTTTGTACTTTCTTTAAATCAAAACTAGATCATTGATCTCTGGGCTTTTTTCTTCTATTTATTTATTTGAGAGTGTGCATGAGAAGAGCGGAGGAGGGGAAGGAGAGGGACAAGCAGACTCCCCACTGAGCAGGGAGCTCAATGCGATCATGACCCCGGGATCATGACCTGAGCAGAAGGCAGACATTTAACCGACTGAGTCACCCAGGTATCCCACTTTCCTCTTTACTAATACAGGTCTCTGCATGGCATGCACTATTTAAATTCCTCCCCACACATTTTGAAATAGTATGTTTTTATTTTCATTAAGTTCATAATGAATTCTAATTTCCCATTTTATTTCTTCTTTAACCCATGGGTTATTTGGTAATGTAAAAATTTGGTTTGCAAATATTTTAATATGTTATGGATGTCCTTCTGTTATTGATTTTAATTTAATTCCTGGTGATTTGAGAATGTACATTGTTTGATTTTAATCTTTTTAGATGTGCTAATGTTTTTTACATCACAGAATATATTCTATCTTGGTAAATGTAACATTAGAACTTTGACAAATGTATAATTTTTATTGACTTTTTTAACTTCATTTTTTAGAATAATTTTAGAGCATTAGTTTTTTAGAACATTTTTTAGAGTCATTAGAGTCACAGAAAAATTAAGAAAATACAGAGATTTTTCCATACACCCCCTGCCCACACATATGCACTGCTTCCCCATTATCCATATTCTCCACCACAGGGGTACATGTGTTACAATTAATGAACCTAGGGCGCCTGGGTGGCTCAGTTGGTTAAGCGACTGCCTTCGGCTCAGGTCATGATCCTGGAGTCCCGGGATCGAGTCCCGCATCGGGCTCCCCGCTCAGTGGGGAGTCTGCTTCTCCCTCTGACCCTCTTCCCTCTCGTGCTCTCTATCTCTCATTCTCTCTCTCTCAAATAAATAAATAAAATTAAAAAAAAAACAATTAATGAACCTATATTAACACATCATAATCACCGAAATCCCTAGTTTACATCACAGTCCAGTCTTGGTATTGTATGTTCTATAGGTTTTGACAAATGTATAATGACACATATCCATCATTATCAGATCATACAGAGCATATTCACTGCCCTCCAAATCCTCTGTGTTCTGCCTTTTATTTCCCCCCTCCATTCCCCAACCCCAGGCAACCACTGATTTTTTTACTGTCTCCATAATTTTGTCTTTAACATGATGTCATAGAGTTGAAATCATGTAGTATGAAGCCTTTTCAAATTGGCTTCTTTCACTTAGTAATATGCCTTTAAGATTCCTCCATGCCTTTCATGGCTTGATAGCTCATTTCTTTTTAGTACCAATTAATATTCTATTGTCTGGATGTATCAGTTTACCCATTCGCCTACTGGAGTACATCTTGGTTGTTTCCAAGTTTTGGCAATTATGAATAAAGCTGTTATAAACATCTGTGTGCAGCTTTTGAGGAGCATAAATTTTTAACACTTTTGGCTAAATACTAAGGAGTGTAATTACTGGATCATATGGCAAGGGTGTGTTTAGTTTTGTAAAAATCTGTCAAACTGTATTCCAAAGTGACTGTACCACTTTGCATTTCCACCAACAATAAATGAGAGCTCCTAGGGGGACCTGGGTGGCTCAGTCATTAAACATCTGCCTTCGGCTCCCGTCATGATCCCAGGGTCCTGGGATCGAGCCCCACATCTGGCTCTCTGCTCAGCAGGAAGCCTGCTTCTCCCTCTCCCACTCCCCCTGCTTGTGTTCTCTCTTGCTGTATCTCTCTCTGTCAAATAAAGAAATAAAATATTTTTAATAAATAAATAAATAAATAAATAAATAAATAAATAAATAAATGAGAGTTCCTATTGCTCCACATCCTCACTAGTACTTGGTGTTGTCAGTGTTTTGTATTTTAATCACCTAATAGCTGTGTAAATAGTATCTCATTGTTGTTTTAATTTACATTTCCCCCATAATATATAATGTGGAACACCTTTCTACATGCTTATTTTTCATCTGTATATCTTCTTTGGTGAGGAATTTTTTAAGGACTTTAGCCTATTCTTAAAGCATATTTGTTTTCTTATTCTTGAGCTTTGAGAGTTCTTGTATATTTTAGATAACCCCTTTATCAGAAGTGTTTTTTACAAATCTTTTCTTCTAGCCTTTGGGTTGTCTTTTTATTCTCTTGACATTGTCTTTTGTAGAGCAAAAGTTTTAATTTGAATGATGTCCAGTTTGTCATTATTTATTTCATTGATTCTGCTTCTTGTGTCATAAAAAGTCATCTCCATATCCAAGGTCATCTAGATTTTCTCCTATTAGTTATCTTCTAGGAGTTTTATAGTTCTGCATTTTACATTTAGGTCTATGATCCATTTTGATTTAATTTTGTTAATTTGTAAATTGTCTATTGTTTTACCAAAATGTCTTGATGACTGCAACTTTTTATTTTTATTTTTATTTACTTTTTTAAAAGATTTTATTTATTTATTTGATAGAGAGAGACACAGTGAGAGAGGGAACACAAGCAGGGGGAGTGGGAGAGGGAGAAGCAGGCTTCCCGCCGAGCAGGGAGCCCGATGCGGGGCTCAATCCCAGGACCCTGGGATCATGACCTGAGCCGAAGGCAGACACTTAACGACTGAGCCACCCCGGCGCCCCTTGATGACTGTAACTTTTTAGAAAATCTTGAAGTTGGTTAGTGTCAGTTTTCCAACTTTTGTTTTTCTACTTCAATATTGTGTTTTATTGTCTGTGGGATCTGTAGAGATGTTCCTTCTTTTGTTTCTGATATTACTAACTCGTATTCTCTCCTTTGTTTTCTTAGTTAGCCTGGCTAGAAGCTTATTGATATTATTTTTCTTTTCAAAGAAACAGCTTTTGGTGTCATTGATTTTTCTCTATTGATTTTGTGTTTTCAATTCTATTGATTTGTGCTCTAATTCTTATTATTTCTTTTCTCCTGCTTACTTTGTATTTAGGTTGTTCTTTTTCTAATTTCCTAAGGTAGAAACGGATGATTGATTTTAGATTTTCCTTCCTTTCTAATATACGCATTTGATGCTATAAATTTCTAAGCACTGCTTTTGCTGCATTCAACAAATTCTGACAAATTGTGTTTTCTTTTTCATTAGTTCAAGATATTTTTATATTTCTCTTGAGATTTCATCTTTGACTCATGTATTATTCAGATATGTGTTGGTTTAATCTCAATATATTTTGGTATTTTCCAATTATTTTTCTGTTATTAATTTCTTATTTAATTACATTGTGATATGAGAACATAGTGTGATTTCTATTCTTTTAAATTTGTTAAGGTGTGTTCTATGCATCAGATTATGTTCTATCTTGGTGAATGTTCCTTGTGAGCTTGAGAAAAATATGTATTCTGCTGTTTTGTATGAAGTAATCTACACGTACCAATACATCAAGTTGATTGATGGTATCTTTGAGTTCAAATATTTTCTTACTGATTTTCTTCCTGCTAGATCTCCCCATTTCTAATACAGGAGTGTTGAAATCTCCAACTATGATAATGGATTCATCTTTTTCTCCTTGGTGTTCTATCTGTTTTGACTCACATAATCTGATACTCTGTTGTCAGTTGCATAGATTAAAGATTGTTATATCTTCTTGGAGAACTGTTGTCATTATATAATTGTTATCTTTGTCCCTGCTAATTTTCCTTGCTTTGAAGTCTGCTCTGTTTGATATTAATATAGTTTTTCCTGCTTTCTTTGATTATTGTTAGAATGCTATATTTTTCTCCATCCATCTACACTGAATTTATATATGTATTTGTATTTAAAATGACAACATATAGTTGGGTCCTGTTTTTTATTGAAATAGTTGGATTAATGTCTACCATGGTTGTTACTGTTTTCAATTTATTACCCTTCTTCTTTGTTCCTATTTTTGTCTTCTACTCTTTTCTGTCTTTTGTTGAGCATTTTATATGATTCAATTTTCCCTTCTTTCTTAGATTTACTTTTTTAGTGGTTACAGTGTAGTTTTCAATATATGTTTATAGCTAATTCAAGTCTGCTTTCAAATATCCCTGCACATGTGGTGTGTATACCTTATAATAACAAAATGTCCTAATTCTTTCTCTATTTCTTGTATCACTGATGTCATTCATTTCACTTATATATAAGCATGTATATACATATATATCCATAAAATATATACATAAGAACATATAATTTACTACATTTTTGCCATTATTATTTTGAATAAACTAAGATGTTAGATCCACCAAGAATCAGAAAAATGAAAGTTTTTATTTTACCTTTACTCATTCCTTCAATGCTCTTCCTTGTTTATGTAGATTCCAGTTTCTGACCTATATTATTTCTCTTCTCTCTAAGGAAACCTTTAACATTTATTGTAAGACAGGACTACTGGCAGTGAATTCTTTACATTTTTGTTTGTCTGAGAAAGTCTATTTCTTCTTCACCTTCGAATGACAATTTTGAAGGGTAAAGAATTCTAAGTTTTTTTTTTTTCTCAATACTCTAAGTACTTTGCTCCACTCTCTAAGATCCGAACCAAAATACTGACAAATAAATTTGGCAACATATATAAAGAATTCTACACAATGGCCAAATGGAATTTACCCAAGGGGTATAAGATGAGTTTAATATTTAAATATCAACTAATGTAATATGCTTTATTAGCAGAATAAAGAATATAATCATTTTAATAGATATAATAAACATTTGACAAAATACAACAGATATTTATGATAAACACTTGCAGCATTAAATTATTCAACCTGATAAAGGGTATCTACGAAAGGTATATAGTTAAAATTATACTTACTGAGAAAGACCCAATGTTTTACCCTACTAGAATTGCCAGATAAAATAGAAGATATTTAGACTGAAATATTAGATAAACAACAATGATTTTAGTATATCCTATTTGTAAGTATGTCTCAAATATTGTACATGGCAAATACTAAAAATAAAACTTATTATTTATCTGATATATCCAAATTTAACTTAAAATAACACTAAGTTATTTCTGTATTTTTATTTGCTAAATTTGGCAACTTATCCCCTAATTCAAGAATAAGACAACTATAGCCACTTTTGTCATTTCTATCTGATCTTGTACTGAAAGTTTTGCTGGTATCCTGGAAGTTTTTCTAGTATTAATACCAGGTACAGTATACCCATGCTAAGACAAGGTGGAAAAAAATAAGAGCATCTAGATTAGAAAAGAATAAATAATATTGTCTTTACTCACAGATGACATAATTTTGTATATAGATAATCCCAAGAAAACTAACAACAACAAAAGCTACCCTAACTCATAAATGGTTTTCAAAACTATGCAAAGGAAAAGATTAATATTTAAAAATCAGTTATTTTTCTATACTATCAATAAAAATAGGCCAAAAGATAAAATTGAGAAAACAGTTCCATTTTCTATAGCACCAAAAAGAAAAAATACACTTAATAACAAATTTAACAACAATAAAAAAAATACCTATACACTAAAATGCTGAAAGGAATTAATAAAATCTAAATGTCTAAATAAGTGGAAAGACATTTCATGTGTCGAATCAGTAAGATGGAAATTCCCTCCAAATTGATAAGCAGATTCAACATAATCCTAATCACAATTAAGCAGGCTAATTTGTAGCAATCAACAAGTCAGTCTTAATCTTAAAATTTATATAAACGTGCAAAAGAACTAGAAGAGCCAAAAAAAATAAAAACAAAGAACAAACTTTGAAGACTTACATTCCCCAATTTTAAAACTATATAAAGCTGCAGTAACCAAGACTTTGTGATGTTTGTGTAAGAATAGAAAAAGTCCAGAAATAAACTTTTACTTTTATTGTCGGTTGGCTTTTGTGTACCAAGGAAATTCAATGCAGAAAGGAAACTTTTGGAGAAATTAAACTTAAATCCTGGCCTTATAACATACAAAAATTAATTTTAAATGTAGCTTCGTCCTAAACATAAGCACTAAAACCATACAATTTTTAGAAGAAACAAGAGAAAATCACTGTGGCTTTGGATTAGACAACAATTTTTCTTATATAACAGAAAAAACATTATCTATTAAAAAATGACAAATTTGATCTCATCAAAACTAAAAATGTATTTTCATAAAAGCACGCAATTGAGAAAATAGTAAGACAAACTACAGATTGAGTGAAAATATTTGTAAATCATATATGTGGTAAAGAACTTGTATTCATAATATATAAAGAAAACTTACAACTCAACTTAAAAAAGTCCAGTTAAGAAATGGGCAAAAAAATTGAATAGATATTTCATCTAAGAAGACTTACAAATGATAAATAGCACATTTTATTGGATCATTTTAATTTTTTAAAAGATTTTATTTATTTATTTGGCAGAGAGAGAGAGCACAAGTAGGCAGAGAGTCAGGCAGAGAGAGAGGGGGAAGCAGATTCCCCGCTGAGCAGGAAGCCCAACGCAATGCGGGGCTCAATCCCAGAACCCTGGCATCATGACCTAAGCAGAAGGCAGACGTTTAACCATCTGAGCCATCCCGGTGCCTCTGGATCATTTTAATTTTTATGTCTTCAAGTTATCTAATCTTTTCCTCTGAATTTTCTAATCTGCTGTTAATCCTATTAAGTGAAGTTTTGAAAAATCTCAAACATATTTTCCTCTCTAGAAGTTCTGCTTAGATCTTTTCTATTTCTTCCATGTCTCTACTTAAATATGGTAAATGCCTCATATGCTTTCTTGAAAATATGTAATATAGTTATAATAACTTTTGGTATATTTATATACTAAATCTCTCATCTGTGTCATTATTGTGTCTGTTTCTAACCACGCGTTGATACTACCAACAATCATTGCCTGACAAAATATTTCACTGCTTTGTTTTTTCTCATCCATTTAATTTTTCTTCCTCTCCTTAGTCCTTAAATATAACAATCCTGCATCGTTTTTTCTTTAGCTCTATTTTTTTCTCTTAATAGAACATCTAAGTAATATTTATTTTCTTTTTTCAGAGATTTTCACTGTACTATTTGCTTTAACATTTCTGTGTCCCTAGAAGTTTGTTTGTTTTTAACTATATGTGCTCTCTCCTATTCACTCTTTCTTTGTGTTTCTGTCTGATCATCCATAACATCTATATGTTCATGTGTAAAATAGAACTGATTTTTATTCTTCTAAAACCATTCTTCCTCTTACACTAATTCTTGGCCTCTCTGATAAGTTATGGCATTTCTTATTTTCAGCCTTGTTCAATTGGAAAAAGTTGATTAACTTTTCTAATGCTTAGTTGCCTCATCTGTAATATTGATAAGTTTATATCATTTCACTCACTGAAACTTATATGAACTACTAGTACTTGACCATGCTAGGGTTCTATCCTCAGGTCTCTTCTCTGATGACACTCAATTCTTCATGTGACCTTATCCAGGATAATGGATTTAAATTACCCCTCTACCATTGCAATGCCCACTTTAGCATGACCCTGAATGCCAGACTCCTTTAAACACTTAGGATTATGATCATGATAGACATCCCAAAGTCTACAACTAACTCCTGACTTACTCTCATCAAATGTGCTCCTCCCATGGCTTCCTCATCTAACTAAATGCCAACTTTAGCTTTTTAGTTGCTCAGACCACAGATCTCAGGGACAATCTCTCTCTTCCCTTTCTGTCCCATCACAGGGCCAATTCAACAACAAAATGTATCCGTTCTACTTTCAAAGTACATTAGGAAACTTTTGACTTCTCACAACTTTTGTCTCTGTACTCTGATTTAAACCTTCTTGATCTCTCATTGAAATGGTTAGAAGAGCTTCTTAACTTGTCTCCATGGTTCCACTGTTGTTTATTTCCAGTGTCCAGTTATCCTTTTAAATCATTTATTAAAACTAAACACCTCCCCACCTGTCTGACTTCATCACCTACTGTTCTTCTTCCTTATTCATTCTTTTCTAGCCCCTTGGGCTCTGCTCTTATCTGCCTGGAATATTTTTAATTTAGGTATTGGCACTGCTCAATCCTTCACTTTCTTCCTGATTCTTCTCATGTTATTTTATCACTGAGGCCTTCCTTAGAGACCGTATATAACAATAATACCCTGATTTACAATACCATCCTGCAGAAGGAATATACGTGCCTGCTTTATTGAAATCACAATTTGCTACATGATTTGTTTGGCCAATGAAATGAGAACAGGCATGGTAGTATTCTAGTTAGGTCAAAGGTTTTACTACTCAGTTTATAGTTTTGTTCAGTTCCCTGCACTTTTTGGTCTGCCATGAGAATGCTTTGTCCCAGATTGTTAAGAGTAGGACCACATCTGACCTGAGTCCATGCGAGGCAGCGTGATTTCAGAATTATTATCGCAACATAATAGTTGAGGTTGACCATCTGGATATACTCTATACTTCATATTTTATTTTACTGTCTTCCCTACAAAAGTGTTACTAATATAGGGCAAGGACTCGGTCAGTTTTGTTTTCTCTAATATCCACAGAACCTAACACAGTGCCTGACACATGGTGACATTCAATCAATGTTTGCATAATGAATAATTAAATAAATAAGTGGATATACTTATATATCTATATATAAAATACTAAATTTTCAAATATGAAATTAGCATTGTTTAAAGTAGCACGTTTTTCAACTTTTATAGGCTCCGTTATGTAGAGATGAAAGCTTTGCACATAGTATGTGCTTAATATAAATTTTCTGAGTATAGTTAAATGATACTTACCATCAGTTTGTGTCAGAGGATAAGAAATTTCAAACATAGTTTTGATTTATTAATGACTTAAAGTAGTGTGAATTTTAATCTCTTTGCAGATTATGAAAGATATGTTATAATTGACTCAAGCTGTCTACTGATGATTTGAATACTAATGTCACTTCTATGCTCATATTGGAAAAATCATGAACTTTCAGTCTTAATAGACATTAACAATTAAGATCAGATTTGATTCATATGTCAACAAAGATATACTGAGTACTTATTATGTACAGGCATCATTCAAGGAGCTGTGAAAATAATTTAAAAGGTGATTTTAGATGCATATATAATATCACTATATTGAGTATGCTAGTTGAAAGGTCCAGGATAAAGTGAAAGATATTATATTTGAGCTAATATATGCAGTGGAATTTTTCTTTTACTTCTTGACAGGGATGAGAAAAGAAATTACATGAGGACTTTCAATTTTCTTTTGCATGGTATTTTTATTTACAGGATTCCAAAAGAGTTAATCATTAATTCATTCAACATATACTCATTGAGGGTGTATCAAGTTCAAGGCATCCTACTAGGATCCATGTACTAAGATGATGCAGAAAAAGTTCTTCCCTTTAAGAAATGCCAAAACAGCTATTTTCTATACAGATAGTGTTAAGAAAATAAAGAAAAATTCTATTAAAAAAAAGTAACCATGAAAGTGTTAATCACCTAATTTCAGGCTAAGGAAAGTGGATTTATTTTCTCCTAATGAAGAGGAAAGAGAAATTTGTGTAATCAGTGTACCTGGAAGACTGATGTTCCCAGGGAAACTGAACAGGTCCTAGGATGGCCAAATGTCCCAGTAGAATCACTACCAGCCCCAGGTAACCTCATTTGCTCATGTGCCATATAAATGTGATTATTTTCTACATGGAGGATAATATGAAAAAGTTTGGGGAATGCTGTCTTAGGGAGTTTTACACCGTCATTAGAACCACCAAAGGTTTTGGCTAGAAAGTTACATCCGTAGTTTCTTTATCTCAGAAATGTTACTTGCAGTTATTGAAAAACAATATGATAAGCAGCCAAAGACAGACAGCACTGAAATAGGCAATAGATTGCCCTGGGTTTCTCTATGTCTTCACAGATTTAAACTTCTGAATTCATGGTACTTTCTTTTTTATCTCCCATCTGTTTTTCTCTCTGACTTCAGAATTTTGAATTTTTTGTTTTAAAATTTTAGGTTACTAATAACAAATCTTTTACTTCATCTCTAAGTACTTCTGTGACCTTTAAAAATATACACACAGCTACTTTGAACATTTATCATGGAAACATGAATTAATATATGAGTAAGGTTTTTCAAACTTTGCTTCCTAGCTCCTCCAGAGAGAAAATATATATATATGTTTATTCCCTCCCCCAGGATCCAACTTCAGAAGTGTTCCATTATGCTAGGGAAACTGTTTTCCTTATTCTCACAGAAACTTCCAAGATCTGTAATATCTTAATGTGCCTATAATATTTTATATATTGCATCCAGGATTTTTCACATTTGTTTAGCCATATACATGGCTTTTGTTTCTTCCTTGAGCACTAGAACATTTCAAAAGAGTAATAATGTTCAATGAAACACTGTTTGGGAAATATGGATATTATCCTAAAATTGTAAAATTTTCAACTCTTTTAATATTGTTGTAAAAGATTAAATGCAATTCCAAGCCAAATCTAGTGATTTTTGTTGTTGTTGTTGTTTGGTGGAAACTGATAAGGGGAATCTAAAATTTATTTGGAAAAGCAAAGGGTCAGGAACAATCAGGGTACATTAATTATCAATTGTTACATTTTAAAAATACCCCCAAATTAGGAGCTTGAAACAATATTCATTGTTTTGTGAGTCAGCAACTTGGATGAGGTTAGCTGAGCACTTTAGTTGGTCTCAGCTGAACTTGTTACTGCTGTGAGAGTAAGCTGTTGGCTCTATAGACACTAGATGGTCCCCAAGGGTAGCAGTCCCTTGTTGGATGTTGGCACTGGAGGTAGGCTGAGCCTCTCTCTCTATGCGGTGTCTCATCCTCCAGGGAGCTGGTCCTCCTTACCTGGCTGTCGAAGGGCATCAAGAAAACAAGCATAGAAGCTACAAAGCCTCATGAGACCTGGGTTTGAACACACAGTAATGTCTTCCATGGTCTCTTCCACAGTCTCCTTAACAACATAACTCAAAGGCCAACCCAAGATTCAAACTTCAGGGCAATAGACTCCACCCCATTATGTGAAAATTTGAAAAGAATTTGTGACCATCTTTAATCTACCACAAAAGAGAATCTTCAAAAAAGATGGAAAAGGTGAAGGGCTATACTAGCAGATATGAAAATTTATCATCAAGGTATGGTAATTAAGACATTGTATATTAGTGCAAATACAGACAAATAGATCAAATGAACAGATTTAGAGTGTATAGAAAGAGATCCTCACTCAATTTATGATAAAGATGAGACTGGGGTTCAGTGGAGAAAGGTGGTACCTATCTGGATTTATCTTTATTTTGCCTTTACTTGTATAAGATTTTTCCATTTGATATAAAATTCTGTTTGAAATTCTTTTCTTTTTTTTTGAAGTTATTTTCTTTAAACTTTAAATTTCTTCTGTTTGTCTTTTGTCTTCAATGTATTTACTAAGCTATGTCTCGGTATGGTTTTCTTTAAATTTTTCCTTTTGGGGGTTCACAGCTAATGCCAAACCTGCAACAATCTTCCCTTCAAATTGAGGAAGGACAGTAGTAAATTATACAAGGACAGCAGTAAACAAGGACAGTAGTAAGTAGTAACTATAATTAGTAAACTCAAGCTAAACAAGACAGGAATAGTTTTAATAGTAGTAGTAAACTATAACTTTATAGTATAATAACAATGCTTAAGTCCACATTGATATTAAATAGTTAGCTAGAAAAGATAGAGAGAGAATTAGTCACTAGGGCTTCCATAACAAAATGCCACAGGCTGGGTGGCTTAAACAACAGAAATTTGTTTTCTCACCATTCTGGAGGCCAGATGCCTAAAATCAAGGCCTAAGTGGGTTTGGTTTCTTCTGAGGCCCCTCTTCTTGGCTTGCAAACAGCCACCTTCTTGATATGTGCTCACATGGGCTTTTTCTCTATGCATATAAAGTCCTCATGTCTCTTTCTTTTCTTATAAAGACAATAGTCTTATTAGCTCAGGGTCCCACTCTTAGGACCTCATTTAACCTTAATTATCTCTCTAAAGTCTCTGTATCTAAATACAGTCACATTGGGAGTTAGAGTTTCTTTTTTTTAAGATATTATTTATTTATTTGACAGAGAAAGAGAGCAAGCACAAGCAGGGGCAGAGGGAGAGGGAGAAGCAGGCTCCCCGCTGAGCAAAGTGCCTGATGTGGGGCTCAATCCCAGGACCCTGGGATCATAACCTGAGCCAAAGGCGGACACCTAACCAACTGAGCCACCCAGGCACCCTGAGAGTTAGAGCTTTAATATATGAATATTGGGGGAACATATTGAAGTCCATAAGAAGCAGATGATAGATAGATAGATTGATAGATAGATAGATACATACATACATACATACATACATACATACATACATACATTTGTTTAGCTTACAACCATCATAGTAAATTTGGGAAAAAAATAATCAGCAGTTGCTAAATCTCTGAGGGTTGATATTTTCATGGATAGTAGGCTGTTTGCATGGTCTCTAAGTACACCCCTAGAAACTGTTTATTAGGAGAAAAAAAGTAACTATATAATGGAGAAAACAACCATCTGACTGGGTGAGCAGAATTAACATCCCCAATGCAGAGCAGAGGCACGTGATGTGCCTTCCAGATGTGATACCCTGAAAAAAACACAATATCACTTTTATAATTTTCTGGTTGAGGATATTTCACCTGAATCTAGCCCTGAGGCAGAATCAGAAAATCCAACTAAATGACATTCTATGACATAACTGGTTTGCATTCTTCAAAAGTGTCAGTGGTGTGAAAGATCAAAAAATAATTGTTACTGTTCCAGATGAAAGAAAAATAAACAAAGATGACCCCCAGAAGCAACACATGATCCGGAACTGGATCCTGTACTCAAGGTGAAAAAAATATCAAAGGGATATTATTGAGATAATAGAAAAAAATTGGAATATAGACTATAAATTAGATAAAACTATTGTGTCACTTTTAAATTTCTGAATTTGTTTAGGATACTATAATTATGTAAAATAATTTCCTTGTTTATAGGAAATACACACTGAAACATTTAAGGATCAAGGGGCATGACATTTGTAATCCGAAGCTCTTCTCAGACTCAGCTAATCAGTCAGACTCACAAGAGCCTTATGGGCCACAATTGGCACCACTGTAACCAGAAGCCACAGGATGGGAATCACAGGCTGCCAAAAGGGGAGTCAGACATTGCTCTTTTCCAGGAGTCCTTGCTGCAGTCCAACATACCAAAGGCTGAGACATACTCCAAATCAGGAGGTTGCAGGAGCTGGTCGAGCCTAAAAGCATCAAGCTCCGCAGGCCTGATATCTCTAATAAAAACTCCATTAGCAGTGATTCCAGGGTCCCTGGAAAGGATGTGCCAGTCATAAGAGTGAACATATTCAAGTAGCCTGAGATATGGTTTACTATCAAGGATTCATGCAGTGAATCAATTAGAGGTCATTCTTTGCCATAAGCATCAAGTAACGTTGACATTTTGACATTTTTCAGGTAACTAGAGGAACAGTTAGGGAGTTCATCAAAGATCAAATTTTCATGCAAAGAGAAATATTTTTGCTAAAATTTTGATCATGGCAACCAATTCTCACATTGTTCATAAGGAATAATAATGGTAGTGTGTGTGTGTGTGTGTGTGTGTGTGTGTGTGTTCAGGACAGATAAAAGGAAAACATGTAACAAAATGATAACAACTGATGAATCTAGATAAAGGGTATATGGGAGTTATCTGTACTATTCTTGAATCCTTTCTGTAAGTTTGATAAATTTTCAAAGTAAAAAGTTTTTTTGCTAGTGGACTGTAATACCAAAGAAGAGGTAAAATCATTCATGTTGGAGACAATGCAACTTTATTTTTTAAAATTATCTTTGACCATTTTATTTCCAAATAACCCAGATACAGTATGTAATGTATGTTTTCAGGGAAAAATAATCTCTCTTAACTTCCATGGTTATCTATGCAATGTGCAAATTCTCTTCTAGAAAGCCTGCCTGCCTTTTTAAAAAAGACTGATAAAAGAGAAAATATAATCTATTTAGACCATGTCGAATGATGACATTCAATGAACATAATATGTGCTTTTAAAAAATCTGCTTCTTTTTTCTCTACAGTGGTTTGAACATTGTAAATAAGAGTCAAATTTAATTATACAGTTGACAAAAAACAAGACATATTCTGTCTTTCCTAACTGGTGCAGAAAGTTGCCTTTCAAGCTTTTCTGTCTGCAATCTACAAATCATTTGGAGTTCTAGACACTTTCATGGAGTTCAAAAGTGCAGTCCACTTCATTTCTCATCCATGAATATCTGGATTGCCCTTAAAGCTATTAAAGAAAATGACAATGAAAGCCTACATTCAAGTAGTGAGGCTGGTTGGAGATGGGTAGTAATGAAATGAGATGAATCCATTTTACCATTGTTGTTCCTGTATCCTCTTTACCAATCAAATGTAATAAAAACGTCGTGTATCAAAGAAATAAATGTGGAAGTAAAAAGAAATTGATGTTTTAAGTTCATTTTATATGGTCTGATTATTTAATAATCCCACTTAAGATTTTTGATTATGGACATTATTAAGGATTTTATTATTATATTGGACATTATGGACATTATTAAGGATATTATTATGGATATTGTTATACATTAAGGATTTTTACAATACATTAAAAGATAATTGTATTTTATATTTTCTTAGTACTTTATATTTTTTAAACATTTCACTACAAATTCTTAGTAAACATTCCTTGAACATGTATCATATTTCCACATGGGAGAAATTATTTAGAAGAAATCAGTTCTTCTGAGGTAGATGTTTTCATTCCCATTCTATAGATAAGTAAAGCTAAGAGTAAATATTAAAGTCTAACCAGATAGGAAAAGAATGATTTTTAATATAGAGAACAATACTTCTATTTTTCATGTTTTCTTTAAGATTTTATTTATTTATCTGAGAGAGAGAGAGAGCATGGTGGGGGAGGGTCAGAGGAGAAGCAGGTTCCCCACCTAACAGGGAGCCCGATGTGGGACTCGATTCCCGGACACCAGGATCAAGACCCTGCCGCAGGCAGTCACTAACCAACTGAGCCACCCAAGGGCACCTATTTTTCATGTTTTAATGCATGTTTATTTTCCTTTTATGTTGGCATTGTAGGACTACATACTAATGTTATGTAGCACAATGCATTTTGTTGATACTTTAGATGATCTTCACATGATGTATAAAAATCACCCTTAACTTTTTCAATGGCACCTCCTTCTTCTGGCCCTTGTTCAGTGAGATGTGGATGCACATTTGTCATCATTTTAAGTGAATCAGATGTAGACTCTGTTATTGTGTTATATTAAAATGCGTTTCTATTTAATATATAGCATTCTTTATTTGAAAAAAATATTTGAATATAGCCAACACTATGTCAACATGAATATTACATAACCATAACGAACACTTCCTACATTTCTATAAATTTTCAACAAATTGTTATTACAAATATTACTGTTTGTTATCCTCACATCAATCCTATGTTGTAGATATTATTATTTCTGAATTAAATGAGAGAAAACTAAGATTCATTCTTGCCCAGAGACATACAGTTAAGGAGGAAATAGATACAAAAGTCATATCATATTTATTTATTTATTTTATTTTTTTTTAAAGATTTTATTTATTTATTCATGAGAGACAGAGGAGGAGAGAGAGAGAGAGAGAAGCAGAGGGAGAAGCAGTCTCCCAAGGAGCAGGGAGCCCGATGCGGGACTCGATCCCAGGACCCTGGGATCATGACCTGAGCCGAAGGCAGACGCTTAACCATCTGAGCCACCCAGGCACCCGAAAAGTCATATCATATTTAGTTTCAAAGTCCAATATTCTTCTCACCTCACCAAAAATAAATAAATATTGTTTTACTCCCAAACCTTGTGAAGTAAAAAAGATGAGAAATTAGTTGTCTTATTTCCTCAGGTTCAGCTCCTCAGGAGAGAATAAAAATAGCCAAAGTTTGGAGTCTTAGAAAATTTGACTTTTATCCCAAGAGAGATTGGAAAGTTCTTACTTATTTAAGGGCTATGTTCATGGAAATTGCACAAAGTTATCCTTGAGTGCTGCCAAGAATTGGACAGCAAGTGGCCAGATCTCAGAGAAAGTTGAATCCTCCTAGACAAGGTGATGAGTGGCTGAAAATGTATCCCATTACCACAGAGGACACTGGCCTGAAAGCTGAGCTAAAGGCTGTGATTGTTGGTGACTGGTCATTAAACACCTTGAAAATTGTAATAAAAATGCTGGTTCTAAGAGTGGCATGTGGAGGAAGCAGATTCCTTGAGCTGTAGAACCACCTAATCCCCTATACACCACATAGACCCAAGCAATGAGCAGCTCAGTACTATCTTTCATGGACTGGAGACCAACGCACAACCTTAAAAATCACTCATACGGGGTATGTGTTGGAGTCTGTGGGAGCCTGATTTCCTCAGAAAGCATGGTCTGAAACAACTTTATTGTAAAATGTGATCCAGGGAGCAAGAGTGAGGAAGACATGTGCTGCAGGAACGGAGGGAGCCAGTACAAAGACATACAATGCAGTTGGCGAATAATTGCTTGTTCGTTCTAAAAGGACCTCTTGAAGAGCTATCTAAAATGCATCTCAGGACTGACTCTCAGGGAAATAAAAGAGAAAATTATACACCATTGGTCAACGTTGTCCTCATGGGGCATAAATATCACCAATGGAGGAAATGCAAGAACTGCATTTTAATATCAACAGCAAAGTCCAGGGGTGGAAGCAAGAGAAGCTTTGCAACATGGGTCACATCACTGGTCACAGGAGCAGCAGCTGAAGAAAGAAAACTGAGAGGCCAAGTGCATCTTAAATAGCTCACAGGAGAGGTTCCATATCAATTACTCTGATATAACTCAGATACACCCGTATGCTCTATGAAGTCTCATCTGCCACAGAATTGCCGCAAAGGGGAAGGTCCATATCAGTCTCTGAAAAGATTTAAAGTAAATCGATTATGGGAACAAATCTTCACTGCTGTATTTGTTTGCTAATATATTCATGTCTCTTTTCCATCACCCATTTGTATTTGTTTACACCCTCAGCCAGCATTCCAACTGTCCTGTGTTGTTTGTCTTTATCATCAAGGGATCTGAGTTGTTATGATCTTTACCCTTGTCAAACAGTGATTACTTTATTGGTACATTTGCCACTTAGTTCCTCTGTTTTAGAACATCGTTTTCTGTGCCCCTACTGTCTTAGAACATCGTTTTCTGTGCTCCTACTGTCTATCAGCAATCCTCGCTCCTGATGGAAATCAGGGTTCAATTATTCTTGCCAATATAGTAACTTTTTTTCTGTGCCTGTTGGATTATCAGCATTAAGAATCTCAACACGACTAGGTGTTAGTCGTGGCTTTGCATTCGGTGAAATCTTTATTGCATTCCCTTGAAGAGGAAGCTCTAATCCTGGACCTCATATTCTACTAGATTAGCTGCATCTGGGGTTTGGAATATACAAGAAAATTTAATGGATCCAATGGCCATGCATCCATTGTATCATCTCCTTTGCTGTAAAAATGTAGAGCTCTAGTAGGAGACAGTGTTGTTGGTGGTACTATTGTCAATATATTAGACTCCTGGGTGAACTAGGAGAGCAAGAGAGAGACGCTAGCAGAAATAGCACATTCAAGGAAGGCAAATCTATATCCATAGTAGATGTTAACTCAGAAACCCAGGAGTGAGAGAGACAGACAATCACAGGGCCTGATACTCAGATTATCCTCAGGCTGTACCTGTATGCAGCTAGTCCAAGCCCACACAGAATGGGGCTTGTGGCTTTATGTGTGTGAAATAGTAAATATTATATGTTTAATGCAAGGTTCTAGGTATACAGGGAGAGGAAGGAGGCTCTTAAAATCACTGAAATTTGATTTTTAGCCACCTATAAGGCACTCAAGTCATTCAGTTTTATTTAGAAATATGACATTCCTTGCAGTAAAGTATCTTATTAAAAAATCAGACTGTATTCAGTAACACTATACCTATGGGAAGTCATCAAATGGATCAAAGAACCTTTTATTTCAAGGGATAAGATAGAGTTTTGCTAGAATTTATATCCTAAACAATCCCCAAAGTAGTTGACAAAGGGTTGATGGAGCTTTTCCATAGCTGTTTGAGTATCAGATTTCTGACCCATTTGGTCATATTTGGACAAATATTTTATGTGGTCATTCCAGAGTGATAAGTTATATAATTTCCCTAGTCAGGGACAGTGCTCTGAAATGTAGCAGTCCCTGATTTTGTTCTCTAAGATGCTGCCTTCCCTATCAGGCGATCCCTCCTAACGGCTAAAGAAACAGAATAGCATTAAGCCTGAGGTGGACTGCCCTTACCTTGTTAAACTCTTGATCACTCGCTGTTGTAATTATGATTTTCTCTCCTTATTTATCATAAAATCAAAACAACCTGACATTTCAACAGCTGACATTTGTGTTTTCTATAGGGAGAATCCTGCCTACAGTAAAAATCAGACACCAAATGCTTCTCTCACACTGCTCAAAATCCTTTCTTTGGCTGACTCACTTATAAGAATATTGTGGAGCACATGCTTATTTAAGCTTGATCTCTGTTAAGATGCTTATAAGTGTGCATTCTCAAATGGAATCAATGAACCAAAAGAAAGTACATATGCACCTTTTAACCCCTGGAGTTTTCCTCTGTAATCGTAAGAACTGTGCATTTATACAAAAGGTGGTAAAATTGGAAATAAAATTTCAGCATTTCTCCTCTTTGGTGCCACATAAATTCCTTGGTAATTTGAAGAGGAAGAGCAAGGGGTCCTAGGAGTAATAGTTTAGATTGTTTAATATAAATACATTCCTGTTAGAAAATGAGAGGGAAATGATATATGATAGTAACATAATCTAAAATGCTTTGTAAGAAATAACATATATAGGATATATGAAAATAATGTTGTTTAAGAGCATAAAACAAAACCTGAACAAAAGAGGAACTGTAGCATGATGTTGGATAGGAAGATTTAAAGTAAAGATTTTCATCATTCTATATTTATTATATAAAATTAATACATTTTCAATCAGAATCTTTATAGTCTTGCTTTTGTTATTTGTTACTGTTGTTTTAACTCAATGAACTTATAATAAGATTAAAATCCAGTGACAGATGTTTAAAATAGCCAGAATGTTGAAAAAGAGTACATGCATACCATGTATTCAAATTAATATTAAAATTTCAGTAGTCAAGAGCATCTGGGTGGCTCAGGTGGTTAAGCGTCCCACTCTTGGTTTCGGCTCAGGTCATGATCTCAGGGTTGTGAGATCAAACCCTGAGAGGAGCCTGCTTGAGATTCTTCCCACTCCCTCCACCCCTCCCCCTCCTCCCTCTCTAATAAATAAATAAATAAAATAAAATTTCAGTAGTTAAAGCAATTGATTTGAGAGCTACAGTGCAAGAATAGATTAAAAAAAAAAAAAAAAGACTGGGTCTTCCAAAAGCTTGGGGTTGAAATGAGAGCCCTGACAATTGTTGTACATGAGAGTTGCCATTTGTATTGCACACGTTTGAAATTGTAAATTTCAGCATTAAGAACTGCTTTATCAACTTCCAGATTATGTATCTACCCTTTTGACATTCTGTTCAAGGAAAACTAAAGAGGAATGATAGGTGTTACACCATGCAGGTCCACTGATGTCACTATTTGTTGCATGGGGAAGGAAAGTCACTAACATAAATTCATGCTTCAGCAAATAACACTGACAGTATAAAATTTGAACATTAAGTTTGGGGCTATGTACTAATGGGTTATGCAAACTTGCAAGTTTGTGCGGCAAATTATGTGGTGCAATCTTGACTGAATAAGTAAAATCCCGCAATTTTAGGTTGGATTTTCAGAGAAGCTGATGATTATATGAGTTCACACAGTTGATTTGGGAAGCGACTCCTTGGAAGCACTGGTGGGAGAGTGTGGAAGTGAGACAGAGAAGTGCAAGAAGGCAATACAGGTGGCTAACGAGCAGATTCTGTTGTGGGCAACAAAGACTCAATCCAACTAGGAATTTCTGAGAAAGTGAGCAAACTCTGACTCTGAGCTGTCCCACCCTAGGGCAACGTATCTGAAGTGTTTATCTAGTAACCCTCATCTCTGATTTTTGAGGAATGCTTCTCGGGTCATTAACTCCTTGGCGCTTTCGGATAACTATATATGAACTGAAAATTTTGTAGATAGCAAAAGATCTTAGGCAAAGAGGTGTTGGTGTTTTCAGTAGAAGCCATTGCCCCATAAGGAACATGATTTTACATGATATGTAAAAGACCAGCGTCTGCTAAAGAATATGAGCAGGTCATAGATAGCATCTATTACCCATACTATATAAGGCTATTTTGTTGATATTTACAGTTCAAACAGTGTAGTCATATCTAGTCATTACCAAGGTGCCCAACAGAATCAACAACATTCCAACCTAGGAGAACAGTTTTTCTGAGCTTGGGGAAAGAAGTCCAACACATAGAAATTTAGTCTTTGTGCTAAATGTCATTTCAAACCAGTGTTAGAAATGGTTCATTGCATTTTAGAAGGGTGAAAGGATAATTAGTTTTTAGTAGTGGATAATTATTTTTCTTGCTGTTCAAATCCATTTTCTTTTCTCTTGTAAAATTACTCAAAATTTCTCCCAACTTTACTCTCATGCAGCTCTAGGGGTAGTGCATGCAGCTTAAGGGGGAGAAGCCCACTCAGCAACATCTCATGACCCAGACCATGTTTGCTTTGAGAATGAGCTTTGGACTTGATATGAGTCAATGAGAATTAATCCTGGGACTTTTGTTCAAACTATGGAAACAATCATTTCTTTTCCTTTGGATTTGAAACTAGAAGCTGTAAACTTAAGATTCATTAGCCAGGTTGACACGAGCCTAAAATGAAGCCAAGGCAAAACTAAGACATGAAATTTTTATTTTATTTTTTTGGATGTAATTATTTAGTGACACAGGAAAATAACATGTTGTGAAACAAGCTGGTTACAAGTAGGGGTAGAGGATGACTTCACTTCTGATAAAAAAAATTTAGAAGTATGTATTCAAAACACTGGATGGTTATGCACTAAAAGTATTTACATCTGTTCAGTGATTAAATATCCTTTCCTTTGCTTCAGTGTATTTTTTGAAGCATGATTACTTCTAAAACAAAAAAGAAAAACAAGTTACTGGATGTCTTAGATGAACAGTTATTAAATGACTGGAGTCCAGCCGTCAGGGTTCAACCCCCAGGACAGGTCCAGCCAGGGTGACAGTGGTCTAGCCCAAATGCAGATTATCACTCTTTTTACTAGTGGGATGCTATCTTTATCAGGCTGTTTCCTCCATATTTGATGTTCTCTGTGTACCTATATTTAACAGGAGTCTATGAAGATTAACTGGCACAATAGCAAAATGATGCTAGCAAATTTGGTTTCAAATTGATAAAAATGTATAACTATTTTATAGTTATAAAATGCACTAGAAATAAAACAAGACACATGAAACACCCAAGAGGTGAAAATTTTAAAAAAGACTTTTCTGATAGTGTTGTTTGAACCCTGAGAATGAAGGTCATTGGAACTCTGAAATGAAGGTCAGACTGAGATCAGACCCACCACTGGACTCTTAAAAGATGTAAGCCAAAAATGTTCTCTGAGTCATAAAAAGTTTAAACTGGGTTTTAAATTAGTTAAATATATAATATTGCTATAGGAGAGAAAGGAATATTAGATCGATTCTTTGCACCATTATTTTTATTCCTTCAATTTCTAAATTGGAGAATGTTGATTTAAATTTAGACCTCTGCTAATAACCAAAACAACTAACAAACAAAAATCCACAACAAAACAAACAAAAAGAGTTCTAGAAAAAAATGCAAGGATAGGGGCACCTGGGTGGCTCAGTTGGTTAAGCGACTGCCTTCGGCTCAGGTCATGATCCTGGAGTCCTGGGATCGAGTCCCACATCGGGCTCCCTGCTCAGCAGGAAGTCTGCTTCTCCCTCTGACCATCTTCCCTCTCCTGCTTTCTATCTCTCATTCTCTCTCTCTCTCTAATAAATAAATAAAATCTTTAAAGAAAAAAAATTCTCTATTTAAAAAAAAAAATGCAAGGATATTTTTATAATTAGAATTGTGGAAAGCTTTTCTTTGCCTGACGCTAAAGATTAAAACATAAAGGAAAATGATTATATTTAAACATCTTTTAAACTTAAAAAGATGCAATGAATAAATTTGAAAGACAGTTAACATATTGAAGAAAATATTTTAAAAAGACAAATTTTACTAGGAAAAAAAAGAGCTCCAGCAAATTCAGAAAAATTAAATGACTAGGTATAAAAGTGGCCAATTTATATTAAAAAACACAATAGTCAACAAAGATATAGATACAAATATAACTAAATAACTACACTTAATTTAAAACAAAATATATTATTTTAGCTGATCAGATTTATGAACAATTGTGGCAGAGTTTGGCAAAAATATCAAACTCATTTCTGGAGGATATGTAGTATGCTATAACCACTTAGAACAATTTAGCAATTATGTATCAAGATCTAAAACATTCATAACCTAATTAAGCATCTCTGTGTTTAAGCAGTGTCACATAGAAGCACTTGCAATAATTACAAAAGTTCATTTCAATATTGTTGGTAATAGCAAAATATTTAAAGGAAGCAAGTGTTCACCAGTTGGGAATTTTGTCATGAATTAACAGTGCTTTCAGTGAACTACTCTTTAATACATAAAATCATAGAGTTATAAGTACTTTAAACTTTATAAATAAAATTTACCAAAGAATAGAAACTAAAACACAAAACCAACAGCAAGATATTATGTTTAGTGTGGTACATTTGTACCAGAAAATAATATATGCTTATATACGAATGTAAGCATAAAAATATCAACAAAGACAAATAAGAATGGTTGTGAAAAATTCAGAAATATACTTTGAAGTAAATCAATGATTATTTTGCAAGTCTTACATGTATGCATTATTATAGTTTTATAAATTGTAACCAGCATGACATTTTTAATAATCAGAAATAAATTACTTACTTAACTAAAAAGGGAAGTAAAGGGAATTTGCACCTATTACTCTATGCCGAATGATAGCAAATAAACAAGCACTTTCTTTTCACAAACAGAATAGACCCCTTAGTGTTACAATTGAAAATTCTTAATGTAACTAGTTATACAGTGATTGATTTACATTCTCCCCAAATTTTAAGCTCCTCAAGTGCAGGAATCATATTATTAATAATTGTATACCCAAAGCATTGGGTCAAGTTTTTGATTCAGACAATAAATAATTCAATTATAAAGTGTAATTTGAAATATTTGATAAGTATTTAATAATTTTATATATTTATTTTTATCAAATAATTCACAGGGTTTTTTTTAATTTATTTATTTGACACAGAGAGACACAGCAAGAGAGGGAACACAAGCAGGGGGAGTGGGAGAGGGAGAAGCAGGCTTCCCACGGAGCAGGAAGCCTGATGTGGGGCTCGATCCCAGGACCCTGGGATCATGGCCTGAGCTGAAGGCAGACGCTTAACGACTGAGCCACCCTAGGCGACGCACAAGTATAATTTTAAAGGATCAGCAGCATTACAGATTTATAAGAAAAACAAGACTGCATTATTTCACAGCGCTGTTGTTCCCAAAATTTAATATTATAGTTACTTTCATATGTTCTTTTTCATATTTATCTCTATTTGTTAAAATTATAATATACTTTCAGAAAAATTTGTTAATTTAAAAAAATTGTATTGATGTTATTTTTTGATAGATGAAGATTAAGTTTACACTAATCCTTCCTTCATATTATCTTCCCAGTGTGTGTGTGTGGGGGGGGAGGTGGTGAGGGAAGGAGGATGTGTGTGTGTACGTGTGCATGTGTGCGTGTGTGTGTGTGTGTGTGTGTGTGTGTGTGTGTTCCCACTGATGGGATTTAGTGGGAGTAACATAGCCTATTAATGGAATTTGTAAGATATTACTCCATTGTCTTTCAGATGTTGAGACTAAAGATACCACTGCAATTTCTTTTAATATAATCCATTTATTTTTGTTTGTTTATTGTATAAATTCTGAAATAGTTTAGAATATTTTCTTTACTTCAGATGGTTTAAGATTTTTGATGCTGTGCCTTAGCTTGACTCCTTCTGCCTTCCTGCCTTCCTTCCTTCCTTCCTTCCTTCCTTCCTTCCTTCCTTCCTTCTTCCTTCCTTCTTTCCTTCCTTTCATCTTTCTTTCTTAAATGCTTAGAGGCTGGACAATTGGTAGGGACTTAAAATATGGAGATTCTTTCATTAGTTCTGGACATTTTAGAAATTATTTATTTACACATATACTCCTTCTGTTTATTTTTTCCCTAAGAGCTCCTTTAGTCAGATTGGTAGATGGCGCGCATAGAGCACAGAGCTGGGAAGGGTTTCCTCAGATACTGGCTTTATAACAGATTGTGACAAATTCAAAGTGAAATGTTGGTAAGGGTTCAAAGCCTGATAATCGCCTACACTCGGAGCTCAGATGGACTCCCCCTGGGCAGCAGCCACCTCTGGTCTCCACAAAGCTGACTCATACTGATCCTTTAAACTCTCCACGGGTCCCCCTAAACTGCCAGTCCGTTGGGCGGGCCTGAAACTTACCTCAGGAGGATTTTCTACTCTGGCCGCCTTAAAGACCCGCAGCCCAATTACATATCCTTTCTTTTTCTATTCTACATCTAGGGCACTTCCAACTCAATCCTAATGCCTAGGAGTACAAAAGCCTCATGTTGCTCCTTTTCCCCACAATAGAGGTTGATATCTCATCATCAGAAAAAAATGTCCCAGGACCTATAAGGATAAAAACCTCTTTAGCCTCCTCCGCCTCCAACTTGAAAGAGGAATGCTTTGCTTTCACTATTAAGTAGAAGTTTAAAGAGTCAGTTTCTGTCTCTTTCAATCTGAGGAAACAAGTCAGGTAGAACTGCTGGGACCTTTTTTTTCTTTTCTATTTCAAACGTTCATTTGAATGAACAAGAGCATGTATGCTTGAACGGAAAAACTATGAAGCAGGAAACCAGGGAATTACATGTACTAAAATATTGGCACAGAAAAACAGTATAGAAATCAGAGTTGTTAGTACTTACAGAGAAAAAAGGCATTAAATTATGGAAGAATTTATAGCACAGTAAACACAAAGCAGCCCACAAACCTCTGCAAATAGTTAAAAGTACTCCATGAATGGAAGTTTTCTTTCTATCTGATTATATGCCACCTAAAGTATATATATATTAAAGCAATAACCACAAAAACAGTAAAAGAGCTTCTTTATTAAATATCAGTATATCTAAACTAAATCTAATACATTCATCAACATTTCTAAAATTATAAATGGTATGAAGAGAGCCCTTATACTCAGTTTTGAATTAACAACTCAATGCACTTTTTAAAATGTTTACCTAAAGACACAGCCAGTTGTTGATTGTGAAGCTGAGTTGTATCTGTAGTCATGGCCCCACTGTCAAATAAGTAAGTTTGGTGCTAAAAACAGAAAAAAATAAATTATTCATTCATAAACCCATTCTTTATCAAATATTCATTAAGTATTTATTTTTGCTAGGCATTGTATTAACCAAATTGATTTCAGCTCTTACAGAAGTCTGTTTCAGTGTTGAAAATTATAAACTCCAATTAAGTATAATTAAGATTTTAATATATGTAATCTATATACAGACATAAACAAACATTAACATATATACATATATACAAATACACATATAGGAGAATTTAACTGTAACATTATAAAGAAAAGGTACATTGTCCTAAAATCTTTAAAAAGGGTTGCAAATTGGTGACATTTGGGCTGAAATCTGAATTATAGATTGGCACTACTTAGGATAGGAATCTGTAAATATTTGCATAATTCATGAATGATAAAAGAAACAAAGTAACGTTTTCTGTCTGCTTCAAATGTATTGGTGCCCCAAAGGGTCTTTACCATTGTCTGAATATCACCTTTTGAAGAAAGAAAGACCTCAGACTATCCAGACATAATACACATCAAAATAGACTATCCAGATATAATACACATCAAAATTAGACAGTTTCTCTTAACTTTACAAGCATTAGTTCAATGAAATCCATTTGCTACCAAATTCCTGGTAAAGTTGATTAGGGAGAACTTCCTATGCTTACCTTGGGAGTAAAGATTCTGCAACAAAAATTCTGTAAAAATTCAAACAAATGTCTCTTTCCCATCTTGCAAGATGGCGGGCGAAAAGCTGAGAAGCCGGATACTAAGGAGAAGAAACCTGAAGCTAAGAAGGATGATGCCCCGGTGGCAAGGCTAAGAAAGGTAACCCCAAGGCTAAAACGCCAAAGAAGGGGAAGCCCCACTGCAGCCGAAACCCTGTACTTGTCAGAGGAATTGGCAGATATTCCCGATCGGCTATGTATTCCAGAAAGGCCATGTACAAGAGGAAGTATTCGGCAGCCAAGTCTAGGGTTGAAAAGAAAAAGAAGGAGAAAGTTCTTGCTACTGTCACAAAACCAGTTGGTGGTGACAAGAACGGTGGTACCCGAGTGGTTAAATGTCGCAAAATGCCTAGGTATTACCCTACTGAAGATGTGCCTCGAAAGCTGTTGAGCTGAGGCAAAAAACCTTTCAGTCAGCACGTGAGAAAGCTGTGAGCTAGTATCACCCCCAGGACCATTTTGATCATCCTCACTGGGCGCCACAGAGCAAGAGGGTAGTTTTCCTGAAGCAACTGAGCACTGGCTTGCTACTTGTGACCGGACCTCTGTCCCTCAATCGAGTTCCTCTGCGTAGAACACATCAGAAATTCGTCATTGCTACTTCTACCAAAATTGATATCAGCAGTGTGAAAATCCCCAAACATCTCACTGATGCTTACTTCAAGAAGAAGAAGCTGCGTAAGCCCAGACACCAGGAGGGTGAGATCTTCGACACTGAGAAAGAGAAATATGAGATTACAGAGCAGCCCAAGGTTGATCAGCAAGCTGTGGACTCGCAAATTCTGCCAAAAATCAAAGCTGTTCCTCAGATTCAGGGCTACCTCCGCTCTGTGTTTTCTCTCACAAATGGAGTTTACCCTCACAAATTGGTGTTCTAAATTTCTTACAAAGAACGTAATTAAATAACTGATCCATTTAAAAAAAAAAAATCCAAACAAATCACAGGTCTCTTTAATATGTTTTGAGGGTTTTTGTTTTTGTTTTTGTTTCTTTTTTTTTGTAAGCATAATTAAAGTCTATAGAATGTCTTTAAAATCCTTCTTTTATTCAGATTTATTTTGATGACACAAAAACACTAACCAAGCAAACACGGACTGTGGGGTAGAAATTATTTTGTTCAGTAATTCCCACAGTCTGGTCAAATTTCTTTTCGTTCCTTTAATAACCTATCTATGTATTTTCTTTCATGAAGCATATTTTAAAAAATGAACAATGGTTTCTCAATGTATTGAAAGTGGAGTTTCTAAGTTCGAAGTTTGCCATGTTTAAGCAGCAGCTTTGGCAGCTCTACTACCTTTAGAAACTTTGTCCTTCTGCCCGGTGAGTTTTCAGTGACTTACTGACATATGAACAGGCAGTTGTAAAGTTTCTGGCAAAGCAGCCATAAATTTTTCATTTGATATTTAAGTTCTCATTTTAAGTGGAAAATCTTTTATTTAAAGTTTTTTTTTTCCGTCGCATTACAGACATCAAAGCTACATTTTATATATATGGATGTATATATGTGTCTATACATATATGTATATAATATGTATTTTTTATATATGACCAATCACATGACCAATCACTAACATTATCAAATATGCAATATGAATAAGGATACCAGATTTTTTAAAATTTGGGACTCTCAAAGCTAAAGGAGAGGCTATAGCCAATTTTAGTTTTTCAAAACCTCCCCAGATTCTAGATCTTCAGATTCTAGATCTCTAGATCCTCTTCAGAGACTGTGGAGGATTATCATGCAATTGTTCTGGCAGAAATTTTGTTTGTTAAGCTGGAATATACCATCTATAATACTGTACTTGTCCCCTCCAGAATGTCTGTTTTTGTTTTTAAATAGGTAAAGAAAATAGCAGGGGGGGCTCCCCAAGCCCTTGAGGTATTCT
Source organism: Callorhinus ursinus (assembly GCF_003265705.2). NCBI lineage: Eukaryota > Metazoa > Chordata > Mammalia > Carnivora > Otariidae > Callorhinus > Callorhinus ursinus. The sequence goes on along the minus strand of NW_027397063.1, from coordinate 90,200,562 downwards.
TTGTCATAAACACTGGACTCCTTCATAAGCAAAAGCAAAGAATTTAGACTTGTCCACTAGAGGAACAGGAGGGGGAAAAGAAGGAAGGAAGGAAGGAAGGAAGGAAGGAAGGAAGGAAGGAAGGAAGGAAGGAAGGAAGAGAGGAATTGCAGAACAAAGATCACATACCCAGAGATAAATTTTGCAGACAATGATACCAAAGTCAGAAGTTAGAACAGTTTCAGAGTAGTTACAGGGTTAGAAACTATAGAGATTAATGGCTAACATCTTGTGTAAATCTATATAGTGGCTGGCAATCTTGTATTTGTTGCCCTTAGGGCACTAATAAAAGGACAAAAACTGTTGCTCTTCACCCTTGATACTGTGGCTTGTTTTTCAATAGTAGAAATAATGGAGATGGGTCCAGAGCTGCCACTGTTTTTCTCCAGTCCAGCACCAGGAGGAAAGGTTTCTCATGACTCCCCTTAAACAAAATTCTTATAACAGATTTTTTGTTGTTATCATTTTTCTTTCATTTAAAAAACGTTTATTAGTTTCGATTTTCAGACTCCTGAGGGTGTCAGATGCTTAGACCAGAAGAAAACAAAAAAAAAAAAGAAGAATTCGTGAGAATGTTGAAACAAGATTGGGGGGAAGGAAAGATGGCAGAGGAGTAGGGGACCCTATTTCAACTGGTCCCTAGAATTGAGCTGGATATCTACCAGATATCTGAACACCCACGAAACCAGCCTGAGATGTAAGATCTGGATTTCTACAAACAGAATATCGCAGGCGGTTAGTTTCGAGGTACAAAGTGGGGAGCCGTGATTCCACAGGCAAGTATCTGAAGATAAATGGCAACGGGAGGGTGCCTGGCCATAGGGATCCTACACCGCCGGTGAGACATGGCTCCGCACGCTGGGGACGGGGCACAGACTTGCAGACCAGTAGTGTCAGGGAAGGGACTTTAGGGCAGCCCCCCGGGGCGGAAACCCAGAGCGGCGGGGTCACGCATACTATCTGGAGGCGGCTGGCGGTTTTAGAAGCACAAAGGGCAGAGACATGCTCTGACCTGAAGGCAGGACTGGGGGTGCTGCGGAGGGGCGCACAACCCAGGCCGCTGCAGTTTATATCAGCACAGACAGAAACGGAGACAGTGTGGCCTGGAGAGAGCTCACTGAAGAACAGACTGCGGTCTCTCTGCTCTGAGGCAGAGGGTTGGAAACAGTGTCTTCTGTTCTGACTTGCGGAGGAGACGCAGAAAGCCACCAGGAAAAGCCGCCAGAGAACAAAAGCCCCAGAAACTGATTCCCACTGAGCCCATCCCCTGCCACAGGGGCGGCAGGGCAACTCCGCCCAAACAAGGTTGCCTGAGTAACAGGGCGGCAGACCCCGCACCCAGAAGACAGGCTGGGAAAACAAGAGGCCAACAACCCTAAGGTCCCAAGAAAACAGGTGCATCTTGCTTGGGTTCTGGTCAATAATTTGGACTCTATACGTTCCCTTAAGCACCCGTCAACAGAATGACTGGAGGGGGAGCCCCCAAAATAGAAAGGACTCAGAGATTATGACTTATGCTGCAGATTTACAAATGGATACAGATATAACCAAGATGTCGGAGATGGAATTCAGGCTAGCCATTGTGAAGACAGTGGCTAGAATGGAGAAATCACTTAATGGCAACATAGAGTCTCTAAGGGCAGAAATGAAAGCTGAATTGGCAGAACATAAAAATGCTATCAATGAGATCCAATCCAATCTAGATAATCTAACAATAGCTAGGGTAACTGAGGCAGAAAAACAAATAAGCAACCTGGAAGACAATATAATAGATTGAGAGGGAAAAGAGGAGGCCAGGGAAAAACAACTCAGAATCCATGAAAATAGAATCAGAGAAATAAGTGACACCATGAAGCGTTCCAATGTCAGAATAATTGGAATCCTGGAGGGAGTGGAGAGAGAGAGAGGACTAGAAGATGCATTTGAGCAAATCATAGCTGAGAACTTCCCTAATCTGGGGAATGAAACAAACATTCGCATCCTAGAGTCAGAGAGGATCCCTCCCAAGATCAAGGAAAACAGGCCAATACCCCAGCATGTAAAAGTAAAACTTGCAAATCTTAGAACCAAGGAAACCTTCTTAAGGGCAGTTAGGGGGAAGAGATTCCTTACATACAGAGGGAGGAACATCAGAATAACATCAGACCTATCCACAGAGACCTGGCAAGCCAGAAAGGCCATATCCAGGGTACTAAATGAGAAGAACATGCAGCCAAGAATACTTTACCCAGCAAGGCTTTCATTTAGAATGGATGGAGAGATGCAGAGCTTCCATGACCGGCAGAAACTGAAAGAATATATGACCACTAAGCCGACCCTGCAAGAAATATTAAGGGGGGTTCTATAAAAGGAGAAAGACCCCAAGAGTGATATACAACAGAAATTCACAGGGACAATCTATAAAAACGTCTTCACAGGCAACATGATGACAATTAATTCATATCTTTCAATAATCACTCTCAACGTGAATGGCCTGAATGCTCCCATAAAATGACACAGAGTTGCAGATTGGATAAAAAGACAGGACCCATCCATATGCTGCCTACAAGAGACTTATTTTGAACCTAAAGATACATCCAGACTGAAAGTGAAGGGATGGAGATCCATCTTCCATGACAGCAGACTTCAAAAGAAAGCTGGGGTAGCAATTCTTATATCAGACAAATTAGATTTTAAACTAAAGTCTGTAATTAGAGAAACAGAAGGACACTATATCATTCTTAAAGGGTCTATCCAACAAGAAGATCTAAGAATTGTAATCTCTATGCCCCCAAAATGGGAGCAGCCATCTACATAAGCCAACTGTTAACCAAAATAAAGAGTCATATTGATAACAATACGTTAATTGTAGGAGACCTCAATACTCCACTTTCAGCAATGGACAGATCATCCAAGCAGAAAATCAACAAGGAAACAAGAGTTTTGAATGATACACTGGATCAGATAGACCTCATAGTTATTTACAGAACATTCCACCCTAAAACAACAGAATACTCATTCTTCTTGAGTGCGCATGGAACTTTCTCCAGAACAGACCACATACTGGGTCACAAATCAGGTCTCAACTGATACCAACAGATTGAGATTATTCCCTGCATATTCTCAGACCACAATGCTTTAAAACTGGAATTCAATCACAAGAAAAAAAAATTGGCAGAAATTCAAACACTTGGAAGCTAAAGACCACTCTGCTCAAGAATGTTTGGGTCAACCAGGAAATCAAAGAAGGACTTAAACAATTCATGGAAATCAATGAGAATGAAAACACAATGGTCCAAAACATATGGGATACTGCAAAGGTTTTCCTAAGGGGGAAATACATAGCCATCCAAGCCTCACTCAAAAAAGTAGAAAAATCCCGAATTCACCAACTAACTCTACACCTTAAAGAACTAGAGAAAAAGCAACAAACAATGCCTAAGCCACGCATTAGAAGAGAAATAATTAAAATCAAAGTAGAGATCTATGAATTAGAAACCAGAAACACAGTAGATCAGATCAACGAAACTAGAAGTTGGTTCTTTGAAAAAATTAATAAGATCGATAAACCACTGGCCAGACTTATCCAAAAGAAAAGAGAAAGGACCCAAATTAATAAAATTATGAATGAAAGGGGAGAGATCACAACTAACACCAAGGAAATAGAAACAATTATTAGAAATTATTAACAACAACTATATGCCAATAAACTGAGCAATCTGGATGAAATGGAGGCCTTCCTGGAAACCTATAAGCTGCCAAGACTGAAACAGGAAGAAATTGAAAACCTGAATAAGCCAATAACCAGTAACAAGATTGAAGCAGTGATCAAAAACCTCCAAAAAATCAAGAGTCCAGGGCCTGATGAATTCCCTGGGGAATTCCACCAAACATTCAAAGAAGAAATAATACCTATTCTACAAAGCTGTTTCAAAAAGTAGAAACAGAAGGGAAACTTCCGAATTCATTCTATGAGACCAGCATTACCTTAGTCCCCAAACCAGGCAAAGACCCCATCAAAAAGGAGAATTTTAGACCGATATCCCTCATGAATATGGAATCCAAAATCCTCAACAAAATCCTAGCTAATAGGATCCAACAATACATTAAAAGGATCATCTACCACGACCAAGTGGGATTTATCCCCGGGATGCAAGGGTTGTTCAGCATTCACAAATCAATCAATATTATAGAACACATTAATAAGAGGAGAGAGAAGAACCATATGGTCCTCTCAATTGATGCAGAAAAAACATTTGACAAAATACAACATCCTTTCCTGATTAAAATTCTTCAGAGTATAGGGATAGAGGGAACATGCCTCAAGTTCCTAAAATCCATCTATGAAAAACCCACAGCGAATATCATCCTCAATGGGGAAAAGCTGAGAGCCTTTCCCTTAAGATCAGGAACACGTCAAGGATGCCCACTCTTGCCACTATTGTTCAGCATAGTACTAGAAGTCCTAGCAACAGCAATCAGACAACAAAAAGAAATAAAAGGTATTCAAATTGGCAAAGAAGAAGTCAAACTCTCTCTTTTCGCAGATGACAAGCTACTTTATGTGGAAAACCCCAAAGACTCCATCCCCAAATTACTAGAACTCATACAGCAATTCAGTAATGTGGCAGGACACAAAATCAATGCACAGAAATCAGTTGCTTTCTTATATACTAACAATGCAACTGTAGAAAGAGAAATTAGAGAAATGATTCCATTTACAATAGCACCAAAACCATAAGATACCTCGGAATAAACCTAACCAAAGAGGTAAAGGATCTATACTCTAGGAACTACAGAACACTCATGAAAGAAATTGAAGAAGACACAAAAAGATGGGAAAATATTTCATGCTCATGGATCGGAAGAATAAACATTGTTAAAATGTCTATGCTACCCAGAGCAATCTATACCTTCAATGCCATCCGGATCAAATTCCAATGACATTTTTCAAAGTGCTGGAACAAACAATCCTAAAATTTGTATGGAATCAGAAAAGGCCCCGAATCGCCAAGGAAATGTTAAAAAAGAAAAAGCTGGGTTTTTTCATCACGTTCCCCGATTTCAAGCTATATTACAATGCTGTGATCACCAAGACAGCATGGTACTGGCACAAAAACAGACATATAGACCAATGGAACAGCATAGAGAACCCAGATATGGACCCTCAACTCTAAGGTCAAATAATCTTCAACAAAGCAGGAAAAAAACATGAAATGGAAAAAAGACAGTCTCTTCAATAAATGGTGCTGGGAAAATTGGACAGCCACCTACAGGAGAATGAAACTCGACCATTCTCTAACACCATTCACAAAGATAAACTCAAAGTGGATGAAAGACCTCAATGTGAGACAGGAATCCATCAAAATCCTAGAGAAGAACATAGGCAATAACCTCTTTGACATTGGCTACAGCAACTTTTTTCAAGATACATCTCCAAAAGCTAGTGAAACAAAAGCAAAAATGAACTTTTGGGACTTCATCAAGATAAAAATCTTCTGCACAGCAAAGGAAACAGTCAACAAAACAAAGAGGCAACCCACAGAATGGGAGAAGATATTTGTCAATGATGCTACAGATAAAAGGCTGGTATCCAAGATCTATAAAGAACTTCTCAAACTCAACACCCAAAAAACAAATGATCAAGTCAAAAAGTGGGCAGAAAATATGAAAAGACACTTCTCCAAAGAAGACATACAAATGGCTAACAGACACGTGCAAAAATGTCCATCATCATTAGCCATCAGAGAAATTCAAATCAAAACCCCATTGAGATACCACCTTACACCAGTTAGAATGGCAAAAATGGACAGGGAAAGAAACAACAAATGTTGGAGAGGTTGTGGAGAAAGGGGAACCCTCTTACACTGTTGGTGGGAATGCAAGTTGGTACAGCCACTTTGGAAAACAGTGTGGAGGTGCCTCAAAAATTTAAAAATAGAGCTACCCTATGACCCACCAATTGCACTCCTGGGTATTTACCCCAAAGACACAGATGTAGTGAAAAGAAGGGCCATACGCACCCCAATGTTCATAGCAGCCATGTCCACAATAGCCAAACTGTGGAAAGAGCCAAGATGCCCTTCGACAGATGAATGGATAAAGAAGATGTGGTCCATATATACAATGGAATATTACTCAGCCATCAGAAAGGATGAATACCCAACTTTTACATCAACATGGATGGGACTGGAGGAGATTATGCTAAGTGAAATAAGTCAAGCAGAGAAAGTCAATTACCATATGGTTTCACTTATTTGTGGAACATAAGGAACAGCATGGAGGACATTAGGAGAAGGAAGGGAGAAATGAAGGGGGGATCAGAGGGGGAGACGAACCATGACAGACTATTGATTCTGAGAAACAGGGTTTTAGAGGGGAGGGGTGAGCGGGGACGGATTAGCCTGGTGATGGGTATTACGGAGGGCACGTACTGCATGGAGCACTGGGTGTTATATGAAAACAATGGATCATGGATCAACACATCAAAAACTAATGATGTATTGTATGGTGACTAACATAACATAATAAAATTAAAATAAAAAAAGTTTATATTTTTTATTTGAGAAAAATCAGAACACGTATTACCATTACAATTTCAAAGTTTTATCAAAAACTATGAGCATTTGATTTTGCTTGTGAGAAATCCCATGGAATTCCACGGAACTATGATCTATTTGTACGATAGGAGATGTACCCAAACATTCGGGAAATCTGTCTGTTGCTCAGCAGTAAATTCATTCAAGCATTGTGTTTCATTTATATAACTGTTTATGTACCCAGGATCTTATTCAAAGTCTAGAGGTAAACAATTGTTTGCATCATCACTGGCATTTCTATGAGTAGTTTTAATCTAAGATCTTATTTATTGCCACAAATTTACTTCCATATTTTAATTCACATTTCCTTTCCTTTGGTGCTTATTGTAAAATATCCCTTCATATCTTCTCCTTTCATGAACCCGCTTTCATTAACTACAAGTATATACTTAAACAGCAATTATGTTTTATTTCATTTCCTTGAGAAACTCAAGTTAAATATAATTATAATTTGTAATTGTATTTCTTCCTCTACATGATTATTATATACCCTCAGGACTTGTTGATCTGCCTTAGTCCATCTGGCATTATTGGATGTCTCATCATAAATTAAATAATACTAATCTCCTCATAATATATCAGCATGATGTTACAATATCTGATACTAGGAATCACAAGACATTTCTTAGTAGTTATTTTTAATAGTAGAAATGAGTGTAATTTAATTATGGGAATGCACATCACTAAGTAAAATCTAACTTGATAAAATATGATACGTAAGCTATCCTGTAATATTGAATATTTTGTTCTGTGTCATAATATGATGTGTTCACCATTCTGGGTAAATACACATTTGAGAGAATTGAGTTTCAGAAAGAAATACAATTCTTAATAAACTACTTTGGGTAGAAAATATTGCACCAAAATTCTAAATTATTTGCTAAAATCTGCAAAACACATTGAACTGCTGTTTTTAATTTCAATTCCTAATTAATGTATGTAGCAATTATAGGACGTTCCAGTGTGTAGTACCATATCCTTATTTATAAATAAATATTTTCCTTTACTGATGCAAATTTGACCAGCTGCTATACAAGTATCTGTAAGTATCAGAAGTGATGCCATCTGTTCTTCTTGAAAAGGTATTTCCTTCTGTTGTCAGCAGATCACTCTTGTTTTTACTCTATATTTTGTTCATCTGATATATAATAAACATGTTAAAAATACTTCTGGAAACGTGTCACTACACACACACACACACATACACACACACAAACACTAACAGCAATGGAGACCAAATAATAATAATAATAATAATAATAATAATAATAATTGTGTGTGTATATAGATACAGATATATAGATATTTATTTAGTGCATGTGTTTTGATTGCCTACCATATATGACATGTCATGCTGGACAGTGGGAATACAAAGATGATTACTGGTAAGGTCTCTCCTTTCAAGGAACTCAGAATCTAATGGGCCTATAAACAATTTTTCTGGGAGGAAAGTATAAAATATCATGAAACTGAACTAAGTAAACAAAAGGTTATGTTTGCCATTATTATTTTTATCAGAATTTGGAAGCTACTATATGTCTCTCTTCTCTTCTACTAATTACAAAAAAAGAAAAAGAGAGAGAGAGAGAGAGAGAAAGAAAAAAAGAACGTGAAATTACTAGGTATAAATTAGGCATAATGAACTGAAGTAAAAAAATGCAGTCACCTGAGGGAGTGCAAATACCTCCCAAGGGAACTGCAATGCCACTGAACTTCTAATTCATCTTTAGGAAGAATGGATTTATAAAAGGAGAGAGGTCTACCATAAAACCAGAGTTGGAAAATTGAGATAAATAGCAGCTCTATCAGCAGTATCAGAGAAGAGGACATCCTAGCCAGCTAGTTAAAAAAAATCCCAGTTCCATTGAAATGACTCTGACCATTTCTAATGTGGGCTTTGATACTTCAGGTAATATATGATTGAGTCCATTATAAATTTAATCGACCTAATCTGTGTGTTTTGATTCTAAGATTACCAATCTGAACATATTCTTAACAAAATAAAATCCAAACTAATCAGTGAGAACTTCACTAGGAGAATGGGGCTTCATCCGTTATGGGACTAAATATCAATATTGGCTATCACTTTACCAAATATTGTGTAAAACAGGAAGTTCCTGGACTCTCAGTAATAGACCAAACAGTTTGAAGCTGAGTGATGACTTTACTTAATTTTACTTATTGTTTCACCTCTGAATTTAGAGTTGTGTATGATCCAGATGGTTATATATGAATCGATGGACAATACGAGACATCAGACAACATGACAGACATATGTAAAACTATGAGAAGATAATCTGGACCAGCCTAGGGGGAGCCATTAACACCTTAACTATATTACATGTGCAAAGTGCTTACTGTTATGTTCATGATATTTCAGATCAAGAAGGGGAAAAGGACTTTTCTAGGAGAGTGAGAACAACAATTCTGAAATAAAACAAAGTTCCTAGCTTTGGCTGTGACACTGAATAGACACCTCCCTAAATACACATTAGTAATTCTCAAAACTGAGAATTCTCAAATACTGAGTGTTCAGGAGCAGAGAAGGGTGGTGTTTGTTGACTTCGTTTCCTTGAAATGAACTCATAATCCGCATGCATTACTATTACCATTTATGTATAATGTAGGTTACCCACTCAGCAATGGTAACCAGATACCTTTGAGTCATCTGTACTTTTGCCTAAATTTCCATATAATTCACCAGTATAAATCACCAGTATAATTCACCAGCCCACAATTCCACCATTGCCTTGTTTGTACTTGTCATATGTACAAATTCTGACCTAATATTTAACTCCTGGACCTTTCAGGGTTTCCCTGCTTGAAATTTCTGCTGTACTCTATCAGCACGTGCAAAGTAAATGTCACACACAAAAAAAATAGCTGAGTCATTTATCTATACTCCTGTTATGAAAAATATATTCAGTCTAGAATCAAAATATCTTGTCCTAACCACTAATTTTTCTACTTAGAAACTGTAGGAACTGACATCAGCTGAACTCCTTAAATTTAGTTCCTTCCCTAGTGAAATGAGATAATAATATATTTTCCCACATTAATGTGTCATCATAAATATAATTCTATTCTTTGTAAATATAAAAAGCCTTGCTCAATCACAGGAACCAAATCAATCAATGGTAAATTGACACCAAGCCACTTAAAGAACTAATAAAAAATTCCATCATCAAGAAGTTTTTCTCTACTTTTGGTTATTTGTCATAATGTAGGAATGCTCCTACATAATTGACTTAATTTTTTATAAATCAAAGTAATTTATAAATCATGGTAATTTTTTTATAAATCTAGGTATTTGCTTATTTATATTCCATCTACTTACAAAAAGCAAATGAGTGGAGGTACCATAAAAATGTAATACAATAAGATGAGACATTATTAATAAAACATGAAGGCAATATGTAAAGGAAGAAAGAAGGAAATATATCAGGACATTTTGATAGCAGAACTATGCCACAACCAAACACAGATTATTTCTGAGTTATTTAGCAGTGGGATGTTACCATGGAGTCTTGGGCTCCATTTTTTAAATGTATATGGAAGGCTATTTAGCCAAAATTTAAAAATCTCATCTGCATTTTAACCATTTGTTTTTAATTTCTCTGGAATTTCAGTTCCATATAGTGAAATGCTCTGTGTCAGAACAGAAGCACTTGTTTGGGAAGTGTCTAGTAGTTTGCACAAGGGAAGGCTCAGAACAGACTAGAATACAGTGGGTAAGGCCTTGGCTTTGCAGCCAGACTGCCAGGTTGAACATCAGACTCCACCCTTCACTACCTCCACAACCTGGGGAAGTTATTAATATTTTAATTCCTGTATTTCTCTACCTGCAAAGATCCTCGGAAAGCCTACCTTATAGCGTTGTTTTGAAGAATAAATGAGTCCGTACATGTCAAGCACTTAGAGCCCTGCTTGGTCATAGTCACTGTTCAATTTCAGTGTTGGCTTTGTTTTAAAGTGATAGTTTCATGAAGCAGACTTGCTTTAGAAAGTCCCTCAACATAAGTACCTCAATAAAACAAATGTGTATTGCTTGCCTGCACCATGTTCTAAGAAGAACCTGTGAGGTCATTTTAAATATGGATGCAAGAGCAGCGGGCTAGATGTGTGTGCTAGTGATTCAAGATGCATGTATCATCTTGATTACAATTTAGAAAAAAAGGGAGAGAATTTTCTTACCATAAAGAGAGCAGTGTGTCATTGTGTGTGTGGGGGGGGGTGTGTGTGTAGGGAGTAGTAAGGAGATAGAGTGTATAATGCCCCCCCCCTACTTCCTGGGGCTACACATGCAGCTTTTTAAAATTGAATGATTGAAGCCATGCTTATTGGAGAATGTACTATGGACTAACTGATTACCTTATCTGAACCATAATGTCTGCCATTTTTTTAAAGATTTTATTTATTTATTTGAGAGAAAGACACAGAGAGAGAGAGTGTGTGAGCATGAGCAGGGGGAGGAGCAGAGGGGGAGGGAGAAGCGGGCTTCCTGCTGAGCCGGGAGCCTGATGCGGGGCTCAATCTGGGATGCTGAGATCAGACTTGAGCTGAAGGCAGACAATTGACTGAACCACCCAGATGCCCCCCATAATGTTTATCATTAACTGTTACCCCAGGAAACTAAAATATCAGTGTTAAGACTTGAGCCAGCTCTCACGGGAGTTGTCATAGTATTATTAAGCAGGAGAATGCTCTGGACCGGTAGGCCTAAACTCTAGATGCAAATTTGAGTCACCTGGTGAGTTTTTTTAAAATCAGATGTTTAACCACACCCCCAAACTCGGATTTAATTGGTCTAGGTTTGGATATCTCTATTTTCAAAAGCTGGGGTACAGTCAGGGTGACGGCACTTCCCTGGATGACAGGGACTGGAGAGGGTAATAGCAGCAAAAATCAAACCAAGAACAGGTCTTTTCACTTTTCACTTTCAGCAACAGAAATCTACACTGCTACTTTGGACTGAGCAAGCAAATACCAGAGATCCTTGGGAATGTATGGTGAAAATCCCCAAAGAACAATTCTCAAAATGGTGACAAGTGACAAATACCTTATTTGGTATTCCAAAGTGGTTAAGAAATATCAGACACATATGTCTATATTATATTTTATGCAACCCCGCGGCTATATTTCTGAGTTAGCTGAATAATGGCTCAAAATTATATATCTATACTAGATAGATAGATAGATAATCATATATGTTCTACAGTAGCATGAGTTTTCCCAGAATGTTTTTATATTGATTTGAAAATAGAAATACGTTCCCAATCATAGCTATAACTCTTACTCTGATAAGCAATATTTGTAATGGTAAAGGTCAGGATATTTTATAAAATTAGGGGATTATATCAAATTCACCTTTATATCATTGAAAGGCTTAGAAATCTATCCAATCTTAAAGGGCTTTTGGAAAAGGAAGGATGAACTGACTGGATTTTTCTTTCTCTTGTAAACTAAGTAGTCTTAAGTAAGAACCAAATGTCAAAGCCATGTTACACAAGTTTTACCAAAGGAAAAGGAGCAACTAATACAACTGGCAAAGGAAGAATTCTCTCAGAGCTACATATACATTGCAGAATATCTATATACATTGAAATTCTAACCACCAGAAAAATTACTTTTAAGTAGAAAATATAACTTAGGTTCTAATGTAGATTGTCATAAAAAAACAATAAAGCATGAATACATTGTATGCAAAATTGGCCTTATATCGTTTTTTAAGATTTATTTATTTATTTATTTATTTATTTGACAGAGAGAGACACAGCGAGAGAGGGAACACAAGCAGGGGGAGTGGGAGAGGGAGAGGCAGGCCTCCTGCAGAGCAGTGAGCCCGATGCGGGGCTCCATCCCAGGATCCCAGGACCACGACCCGAGCCGAAGGCAGACGCTTAATGACTGAGCCACCCAGGCACCCCGGCCTTATATCTTTAAATATTGTGTTTACCATTTATGGTCAATTAAGCTTTGGGTTCAATCTTCAATTCTTCAAAAAACACTTAATAAATAATAAAAAAATAATGAAACAAATTGTTTAATTTACTCAGATTTGGTCTACTTATCTCCCACAGTAATTGCCAACAATCAGCTCTGTTATTCTATATAAATCATGTTTTTTTTTAGTAAATCATTAGAAATAATTGTAAATGTATAGTATGTATTGAACTTTGTTTAAATTTGATCTAAAAAATTATGTATATCTTAGTACCCTCATCAAGTTCCTAAATGGCGTTATGGCATTTTCTTACAGGAATAATATCACAGATTTTTATCCTGCTTTCGCCTTTACCCTGGGATTTTAAACCTACAGTCTCTTCTTATGTTGTCTAACCTGTGTGGCATCATTATCCAGTCAGGGTAGAGTTGGTTACTTCATTTTCCTGAAGGCAGGCAGTGAGTGAAATCTATTCACATCAGTTTGTTCCTTCAAGGTCCTGGTTTTATTCTGTCTTGGTTAGTTAACCTTTGAAAGACATAATTACTCTGTTTGTGCCAATGTAATAAGATCAAACAGACTGTATCCCCTCCATAAATCTAGTCTTTGTGGAAAATACTCACATAGAAATTATTGAATCAGGAAAAAAAATGATTCAAGAAAACATTCACCTTCTATATGTGTTTCAATGTTTTACTATTTGTGATTATAGCTACTACTAGTTAGAATTGTATCTTAAAATTAAAATTAAAAAAATTCAGAACATACTGGGAATTATAGTAGAAAATAAGTAAAATTTACATAATTATGTTTTAGAATATATTTTATTCATTAGATGTTTATAGAAATGTAGGTAAAACAAAAACCTAAGGTCTCTTTTGAGCAAATATGAAAGATGAGGGTTTTTTATTTTTATTTGTTTTGTTTTGTTTTGTTTTTTTAGATGGGGGTTGGGCAGAGGGAGTGGGAGAGAGAGAATGTTAAGCAGGTTCCACACTCAGCGTGGAACGCAACATGGGGCTCAGTCACACAACCCTGAGATCATGACCTGAGCCAAAATCAAGAGTCAGACGCTTAACCAACTGAGCCACCCAGGTGCCCCAAAACAGGAGAAATTCTGAATGTTGATGGTTAGAGATTGTATAAACTTACCAGTCTGTATCTCTCCATCTCTGAAGTCAAAAAGTAGGCATTCACAATCATGAGGCTCTGGGTAGAGCTCTTACATAGGTGCCTCTGCTAAAACCTCAAGGACAGAGAAATCCTGAGGACATCTTTCTCCACTATTACTCAGTCTTCAGTACTTTTATACACTAATAACTCTTCCCTCTCACTCTCTGCTCTACCCCAGAGCCTTTTTTTCTGGGGTCCCTCAAGAATGAAACGACCACTGAGCTGATCTACCTGCTCTTTGCTGATTCCACTGTTCTTGGGGGAAGATGGAGCGGGGTGGGTGTGGGAGTCAGTGCTTCCTTATTCATTAGATGTTTACAGAAATGGAGGTAAAACAAAAACCTAAGGTCTTTTTTGAGCAAATATGAAAGATGAGGTTTTTTTTTGTTTTTATTTGTTTTGTTTTGTTTTGTTTTTTGAGAGGGGGGTTGGGCAGAGGGAGTGGGAGAGAGAGAATCTTAAGCAGGTTCCACACTCAGCGTGGAACATGGGTTACCTGCATGGCAAGTTTTAGACCCTTGTTCTATCATCAGAGCAAGTGATGAAAGGTTAACTCTCATTTTCGGTTTGCTGCTTTAGTAACCACTCACATTTGACGTTCAACTCTCTCCCAACTCAGCTGAGCTCCTAGCATATCCTTGAGAAAGATATGTATCTTCCACCAAAACATGAACGTAATAGCAAGGTGCTATTACTGGCCATATCCATTCTTTTCTTTGTAAATATTCCTAATTTAAAAGCATTAGGAGCAAGTTAATAACGTCTCTTTAATGTTGATGATGACATTGGAAAACATAAAGCATTTTGTAAGTGGTTAATTGTTATAAATGACTTAGATGGCATCATATTTGAGTCTAAAGAAAATCTAACTAATGGGGAATTCCTACACTGTTTCTGCGGTTTTCTATTTGCTGTAGCCCTGGCCTCCAAAAACAAATTATAATTTTAGTAGCATAATTGAATAAAATGGAAATAAGTCCATAAAAATGTGTTCAACTGTCTAGTAAGTGTGAATATTGTGTAATTATAGAAAAGAAACTGTCACATGATTCTAAAATATTCTAATTTTTCCTTAAAAGTGCCACCTTACTAATTTATATGACATCTTATATTTCCATTCTATGATGACAAGAAAAGTTAAATAAAGCAAAATAATGGTAGATGCCAATTCTCTCGGTTGTTTAGAAAGGTATGCTATTGCCTGACTCTACTTAAAATGGCTTCTAAGTAGACTGATAATTTTTATTTTTAATATTAATATCATTAATCCTTCAGGCACCAGCTTTGGCTGCTGTAAGATTCTCCTTTTTTTTTTTTTCCACCACTCAACTTTTCTTCATTAATACTTCCCAGGCACAGAAACTGCATTGTTATCATCACTCATATTTTACTTCTGTCCTGGCTGCACAAATATTTCCCTAAGTTCAACCACTTCTCATTCTCAAGAAGTGATTTCCAAACCGAAATAGCTATTTCCATGCTCTAGATTTTGGGATTCCTCATTTTGGCAGACCCTTTAAATTTCCCAACTCCCTTCTCAGTTAAAGTTTTTAGGTTTCTAGGGATATTCCTTAATGATAAAAGTATAATAAAGCAAAATAAAGTACATTTTTCTCTTCAGATTTTTAAAAAAATGATGTGATGTATGTTTTATAGATTCTTTCCATTCTGGAGATATCAATGTCAGCTACAAAGCACTACTCTGGGGCTCTGTCTCTCCCACTTGTAGGAAAACCAGCCCCTTGAAGCTCCTCCAAAATAGTTTTGTCAATCTGGAGGGATTGGGCTCCAGTAAGGAGTCCTCTAAAGATGTGACTTCTATTTTAATATTCTATTGACCATGTTCTGGATTATGAAGTTTCTGATTTCTACTTATATTAAAAGTAGAAGACATGATGTCAAGATACCCTGAAGGCACCAATGAGTTGGTGCTTCTATCATCTACTCCAAATTTATAGATGCCCTAGGCTTAAAAGAGTGGGTCTTATAGAAAGAATATCAATTTCCAAAGCTAAGGGGGGTAAAAAATAGCTGTAATCATAGCCAGTGTTACATATCTATTGTCATTACGTTGACTATCATTCTGCTGAATCTACTGCCGTCTTGATCCCACTATTCATGCTAGGACTAATGTTCACACCTTGCACTGCTGGTGTCACACAGACATTTTATTGAAATGTTTCTTTGGATAGTACAAAACTCTTTGCAAGTGTTTGTATGTTTGTTTTGCCATTTCTACCACTGCACCCCCTCCCACCCTATTTGTGCATACATATACAGGAGGAGGGCCAGTATACTTCTTAATTATCAGACAGGTACAGCTCTTAGAATACAGGTCTTTCTTGATCTACCATGGTTTATATCTCAAAAAACCCATCAGAAGTTGAAAATATCAAGTCAAAAATGCATTTAATGCATCTAACCTACTGAACATCATAGCTTAGCCTAGCCTACCTCAAACATGCTCAAGACACATACTAGCCTACAGTTGAGCAAAATCATCTGACACAAAGCCTATTTGACAATAGTGTTGAGTTATCTCATGTAATTTATTAAGTACTTAATGAAATTGAAAAACCAAATGATTGTATGGGTATAGAATGTTTATCAGTTGTTTATCTTTATGATCATGTGGCTGACTGGGAACTGCAGCTCACTGCCCCTGCCCAGCACCAGGAGAGAGTATCATGCCACATATCACTAGCCTGGGGAAAGACCAAAATTCAACATTCAAAACTCAACATACAGTTTTTACTGAATGAGTATTGCTTTCACATTTTGCAGTAAATGGTGTCAAACTATTTTAAATCATGGACCCTCCATAATTCTGATCTTCCAAGGTTTATGCAAATTTGTTTTGAAATAAATGTGAGATTTTTCTTCGCAGAATCCTTGTAACATGCAGGAATAATTAATTATTAATTAACAATTAATTATTAATAATTGTTAATCCCACAGACTTTTGGCTTGCTACAATGAATGCAGTTTTGACTCAAGCTGGGAAATATGTTCCATAGATACATAGAGACTGTTCCATAACCTATACCCACACCCCCAACACACAAGCCAAATTGTACCATTTTTCTAACTAGCATTTTGATTGTAGGATTAAAAAAATCTCAAGTTTCAAGTTTAAAGATAGCAAAATTAATCCTTGAAAGATAACTTGTCATAAACTCCATTAAAGGATTATTCTGAAATTTCTCTTATTAAATGTCTCTATGTGTTTTTAAAATTGAAGACTGATTACTTAGTGTACCCTTTACAGAAGAAGATCATCATGTTAAAATTCATCAAGCATATTAATATGGAATCTACTGTTATCTGTGCCTGGCTTCACTTAATCTGCCCCCAATAACTAAAAACAATCTAAGAAAGCAGTGGATTGCTAATATTATTAAGGATTAAAACCATAAACTAATAATAGGCTACATGTTAATTAATTGATTTTAAGTTTAAAAAAAGATTAAAACCATAAAATAAATACCTTTTCCTTTCCCTGTTGAACTATAAACCTACCCCAATTATCTCTTAATTTGTTAACCTAGCCTAGAGACTTTCTATTCAAAATGCTACCTATAAATAATATATAATATATAAATAACAATAAATAAATATAAATGACTTCATTCATAAACACTGTTATCCTACCCTTCACTATACTCAGACATATTTATGTATAACTCAAATTGATGGACTTTTTAATGAGCAATGCCAGTTATAAATATCAGTTATTTTACTTCCAATACATGGAACTTCATGATGAACTCATATTCAACATAGTACTACCTACATAGTTTCCTTTTCTATTTCACTATTAGCACTTTCCAATTTCTTTCTGTTTCTTAAGTAATTTTGCAAGTACAGTTGACCCTCGAACAACACTAGTTTGAACTACGTCAGTCCACTTACACACAGATTGTTTTTGATAAAGAACTGTACTATAAATGTATTTTCTCTTCCTTATGATTTTCTTCTGGCATACTTTGTTATAAGAACACAATATATAATACAAGTAACATACAAAATGTGTGTTAATTGACTGTTTATGTTATCAATAAGGCTTCAGGTCAATAGTGGCTATTAGAAAAGTTTTGAGGAAGTCAAAAGTTATACATAGATTTTCAATTGTGCAGGATGGGGTGGGGGGGGTCAGTGCCCCTAACCACTATGTTGTTCACGGGTCAACTGTATTATATGTTGCATTTTGTTTACCATAATACTTTAATGTAAGAACATAGTAATAAAATGATCGATGTAACTATTTCTTGTGTGTTTGAATCTGTATCTATCTATTGTACTCTGAAATGTCTTGATTATTTTTTACAGGGTTACTTAGTTTCCTAGGCCTGCAAAATTCTCAAGGTTCTTAGCAATGGGTGTACCTCAGGATCACCAAAGGGAGGTGGTTCTAATGGCTAATAACTGCCCTCTACACTGAGATTTCAATTAGATGGAAGTACAAGTTTTTCTAGGCATGCACATTTTGAAAAAAAAAGAGAGAGAGAAGGAAAGAGAATCCAGCTAATGTTAAAGTGAAAATCAGTTAAGAACCACTAGTCCAAATTAGAAACCAAATTAAAACTTTTGCACGTGCCCCTCTTCATCATCAGCAATATATCCAGTTTTACCCCCAAATCAGGATAGTCTTTTTCTATAGATAGGAATTAGACAGTGACAATCCATATTAGCTCAATGATTTCCATTTTGATCCTTTGTGACTGAATTCCATATTAAGACTTTAGCCCCTCAAGACTGGATTTTTTTTTTTTGCCCTGAACCACAACTTCTCAGACAAACAAGACCCTGTATCCATCATGGACCGCTGGCCTCATTCACTACACTTACATCCTGCTTGGATTTTCACTGACTACTATTTTTCTCCCACTGTGATGGTCATCGTGGTTTTTAGATTTAGTTTAAACTTCAGTTAATTACCTTGCATGCAAACATTCTCATTTGGTACCATTATTTTCCTTATTTTAATAATCTATTTTCAATTTATCAAACTTAGTTCTGGCCTTTCTCTCAAAGAAGGACAATTAGCCTATACCTCTCAAACAACAGACTCTTCTAAACTGCTTGCACCTTTTGTCACTTAGATCGACATTATAATCTAGCCAGTAAACCCATCTTTAAAAGAGATAAGAAGGGACATTCCAAGGAAAGCATGCAAAGGGGCACATTTAAACATAGACTGACTTTAAGAAGTATGACAAAGCTAATTATTCAATGTATCACTTTTAAAGATTTTTTTTTATTTCCAAGACAGGGAAGAATATTCCGTAATAGTTCAATCAATGATAGTTGATAGATTAATTCATCAATCCCCAACTGATTTCAATTTGTTTCTCTTTGAATTTGCCATCACTTCTTCATTATTTGTGAATAACCTGGGATATTTTACTATTTTTTGTTCCTCCATTTATCATCTATTCTATTGGGATAATAGTAAATACCATGAAGGCATTTTGTGAGGGTCAATTGTAGTTCCCGTAATATTATATTCTATGAAACCACAGCACTTCCCCAAACCTCCAGCGACTCATGAGGGGTTTCTACATTCTTCCAAATAAAAATGAAAGCAAACTCCACAACTATCATGTACTATCATTTAATAAAATGAAACCATTTTAACACCAAGAAAAAATACAAAGTCAGAATAAAAATAGAATCTTAAACACTGAAAACATATTTCACTTTTAAAAAACTCTCTAATTGGGGCACCTGAGTGGCTCAGTCATTAAGCGTCTGCCTTCAGCTCAGGTCATGATCCCAGGGTCCTGGGATCGAGCCCCGCATCGGGCTCCCCTGTCAGTGGGAAGCCTGCTTCTCCCTCTCCCACTCCCCTTGCTTGTGTTCCCTCTCTCACTGTCTCTCTCTCTGTCAAATAAATAAAAAATAAAAAATAAATAAATAAATAAATAAATAAATAAATAAAAACCCTCTAATTTACATGTTTTTCTCATTTTACTTTGGACTTCTGAATATTTTCTCAAGAACTGAGCAGTGTGCATGCAGCACAATATCAGCCATAGACAGGTGTTCAAGGCCGATTAGTTATCCATTCTAATGGGGCAATTAGCTAGAAAATTTCAAGAAAAAAATTTTACTTTGTTAAAGATTAAATGTTTTTCCTCACTCTTTAGACAAGTACAGATATAAGCACTTATTTCTATTCTTATTACATTTCCTATATCACATGATGAGATACAAAGGTGAGTTCTTTGTTAATACAGTCTCCTCAGATAATTTTTATTAGAGCAAAAGCAATTTATTTTTGAATCTCTCTCATATATGTCATAAGGAAAAATGATGAGGGTGGAAATAATGACATCCATGAGAGTTCTATAGGACATTGAAATTTGGTGATTATTATACCTGAATAAAAATATTAAATATAAAAACTATACAATAATATTGGCTACAATTTTTAAAATCTCTTTGAATATAATGCATAGAATTCTTGGGGTGCTTGGGTGACTCAGTCGGTTGAGTCTTGGAATCTTGGTTTCGTCTAGGTCATGATCTCCCAGTTGTGGGTTCGAGCCCTGCGTCAGGCTCTGCACTGGGCACAGAGTCTGCTTCAGATTATCTCTCCCACTGTCTCTCCCAAATAAATAAATAAATAAAATCTTTTTTAAAAAAAGAAAAGAAGAAAATGCATAAAATTCTGCTAAATTGTTTAAACAGAAACATAAAAATCAACTCAAAATAAATTTAAGATTTCACCATAAGACCTGAAACTAAAGTGCCTAGAAGAAAACCAAACGGGGATTACTCCTTGACATTGGTCTTGGCAATGATTTTTTTGGAATTGACATCAAAAGCACAGGAAACAAAAGCAAAAATAAGCAAGTGGGACCACATTAAACTAAAAATTTTCTGCACAGCATGGAAATAATCAACAGAATGAATAAACCTATGGAATTGCAGAAAATATTTGAAAACTATCCATCTGGAAAGGTATTAGTATTCACAATATGTAGGAACTCAGACAACTCAATAGTAAAAAGAAAAAAGAAAAAAGAAAACAAACAAAACAAAACAAAACAAAAGAAAGAAAGAAAAGAAAGAAACTCAATTTAAAAATGGATCAGGACCAAGTTCCTGAATAGAGATTTTTTTCAAAGAAGACATACAAATGGTCATCAGATAGATGAAAAGATGATTAACATCACTAATTATTAGGAAAATGCAAATCAAAACCACAGTAAGATATCATCTCACACCTGTCATGAGGGCTATTATCAAAAAATTAAAATTTAACAATGTTGGTAAGGATGTGGAGAAAAGGAAATCCTTGTACGCTGTTGGTGAAAAAGTAAATTGGTAAAGTCATTATGAAAAACATTAAAAAAATTCCTCAAAAATTTAAAAATGTAATTAACATAGTAATCCCACTTCTGGGTATATATCCAAAGAAAATAAAAATCAGTATCTCAAAGAGATATATGTACTCTCATGTTTATTGGAGTGTTATTCATAATAGCCAAGACATGGAAACAATGTACCTATTAATGGATAAATGGTTAAAGAAAAATATGATGTGATATACATATATTTGAAAATTGAAATATATATATTTCAAATATGTATATATATGTTTCAACCTTAAAAGAGAAGGAAATTCTGCCATTTTCAAAAACATGAATAACATTATGTTAAGTGTCAGAATAAAAGAGCATTAGTAAGGATCAGTGTCATTAGTCAGAAAAACTCTCATAAGACTTTACAACCTAAAGTCACCTTTAAATTTCATCTCTTCTTTCTACTATTAATGAACACTTTTTAGATTCCAGAGTTCAAGAGGATTTAAAAATATTCCTCTGAATCTTGTTTATCTTGTTTATATAGCCACTTAATGATCTCTAAGGGAAATAATCCAGACACAGAAAGATAAATACTGCATGATCTCACTAATATTTGGAATCTAAAAAAAAAAAAAAAAAATGTTGAGTTTATAGTAGAAGAGCAGAATGAATGGGGGTTACCGGAGGCTGCTAGGTGAGTTTAAATGCAGATATTGATCAAGAGTATACACTTTCAGTTATAAGATGAATAAATCTTGTAGACCTAATGTACAATGTGATGACTATAATTAACAGTAATGTACTGTATGGTTGAAATCTGATGAGAGTAGATCTCAACTGTTCTCAACACACACGAAAATAGATAACTATGTGAAGTAATGAAATCAATTAGTTTGATTGTGGTAATCTTTCACAATGTATACATATATCAAAACATTTTACACTGTAAATCAAAATATTTATTTTTGTCATAAATAAATAAATAAATTCCAATATTTTTATACAAAGAGGACTTTGGAGCTGGAGTAGTGTTATATGAGATTATTATGTCTTTTTAATAGAATAATAAATAAAATAAAATTATGGAATGTGCTCAAATTACAAGTTCTTATTTTGCATGCTTGATGTTTCAAAATCTGTGGGTCATTTGTTTGGTATCTGGCGTACCTTTTTCCATAGCAACTGTGTTTGAAACAGTAGGTCAAATTGCAAAAACTGATGCAACCACAAATGGGCATAAAGTATGATATGTTTTCATACTTTATATTTTTAACAGGATACTAAGAGAACATAATATAGTCAAAGCTATATAATATATAAGATAAAATATATAGAAATCATGGAATGACTAATAAGTGAGATGTGGCCGAATATATTAATACTGGAAAGAAGAGATAAGAGCATAAAGATTTTAGGTTTTGAAAACTTAACAAAAGTTTGATTCTTACAAATGCCCTTTTATTCTGATATAATTACTGTACAAGCACCTTATATTGCTACTCATTTGTGACTATGGATGTTTAGAAACTTGTAAATAAAACTTTAAAAAGGATAAAAAACAGAAATGTTTTCTTTTTTATTCCCCCCCAAAATATTTGAATAGAAGAGAAAGGATGGGGAAGGAAGGAAAAAAAAGGTTAAAGCTTTGTTTAGGCAGATATCTATATAGGTTTCTAGAATTATAATAAACTGTGAAAATATGTAGAAAGTATGGAAAGAAAAGCTGGGCTTGGTGTCTGGGTAATCATTGGTCTAGTAAATTCGAGTGCTAAATATGACCAGCTACTAATATATGGAAGACCAAATAGCTACCAATACATGCAGGATAATCAAAATTAAATACTTGTTCTTGTGTCTTTAAATTATATGGAATAGTCAATTTTTAATTCCTTAAGTTAAAATGATATCAAAATATTTTCTATACTACTCATAGAAATAAAAGAATTTTTTTGTTTTTTTATTAAAAGCACATGGGAACACTTTTCAGAAAAATCTTCACTTAGGCATTGATCTATTGTCATTTTTAATCAGGATTATAAAATATATTGAATTTCATTAGAATACAATCGGACTGCCTGGACTTAAATCTTTGCTGTGCTAATTATCAGAGTATTATGTAAGTTATTTACCCTCCTCATGGCTGGTTCATTTTATTGGGTTTTTTAAATAAATAAAGTGGAAACTATAGTGGTATATGGTGTATAGGGTTTTGTGAGAATCAAATGAGTTACCAAGTAGAAATTGCTTAGAAAGAAAAAAATTGATTAGAAAACGACTTGGCACAGAGGAACAGTTCAGAAAGTGTTAGCGATTTTGTTATTATTATCAGTTTCATTGTTATATTTGATTTTATATCAATTTAGGAAAAAGTATACTTAGACAAATGGCATATTGAATTACTATGTAAAAATTTGCTTTCATGATACAAGTAACAGTATTACTTACCAACATTATTCATTAAACTTGCTAAAATGTATAAACAAATAGTACCCATAACTACCCTAAGGTTAAAATTCCCAGTGATCTCATAACTATTGTTAGTTTTAACTCTTTTTTTATGATGC
Organism: Callorhinus ursinus; assembly: GCF_003265705.2. Taxonomy (NCBI): domain Eukaryota; kingdom Metazoa; phylum Chordata; class Mammalia; order Carnivora; family Otariidae; genus Callorhinus; species Callorhinus ursinus. The sequence goes on along the minus strand of NW_027397063.1, from coordinate 90,176,951 downwards.
TTGCATATGTTACATAATGATAATGATATAGTCCTTAAACATTTGCAAAATATTTTTTGTAGAATACACAAACATTTATGATATTATATTGTAACATAATTTTCACAGCTTTCCATTTTAAACATTGATGCTGTTCCACATAATTGATGACTTTAATTAGTTTTGTACTTTTTTGCTTCTTTTTTTCACATTTATAAATTATCCAGCTATGCACATCAATATCAACCTCTGCTTAAGTGGTCAGGTAGTTTAGGAAGGTCTGTCTGTAACATTTTTGTCTGAGACCCGATAACAAGAGTGATCCAGGCATGTAAATGTGGGAATAATCATTTGAGGCAGAAAAAAATTAGCCACATCAGAAGATTTACTTTGGGGCCAGACCCATATATCTGAGGATCCTTATGAATATCAGTAAATGGTCAGATGTCAGAGCATGATGGGATTTGTAAGAAGTGATGAAAAGTTAGATTTTATGCTAAATGTACAGGAAGTCATAAAAGGTTTTAAAGAAGGTAGGGGGTGATCTAATTAATATTTTTAAAAGATTATTTTGGTATTGGTTTGAGAATAGATTGTATAAGAAAAGAGTTAAAAGTGCAAAGCCAATTATAAAGCAATTGTCAGAGTCTACATAAGAAATGGCTGTGATCTGGACTAAGATTGCAATTGCTGAAATGGAGAGAAGTGAGCTGACGTAGGTATGTTTTGGTGGTGTGACAATAAAACTCAAGGATGACTAGTAGAATTTTTGTTTAAGAAACCGAATGGTACCTTTTACTGAGAGGAGGAAGACCGCAGAAGGATCAGGCCACGATTCCTGTGTTAGTCACATTAACCTTGGAAGTTTGAAATGTCTCTTGGACATGCCTATTGATATCAGGGATAGAAATAAAGATTGACACACCATCATCAGGTAAAAGTTATTTAAAAACTGGAACTGGACAAGAACACACAAGCAGAGAGTAAAAATAAAGTTCTCTGGGACACTTTAATATTTAGAGGTCGATCAGAAGAAAAGAAGGATTCTGAGGAGTCAGTTAATTTGGAGGGAAACAGAGAGAAATACCACAGAAATCCTGTGGGGAGAAAACTTCATGAGTAGCTAACTCTGTCATATATTGGTAAGAGGTAAATAAAGTAATAGCAAAGAAGTTAGTATTAGATTTGAAGATTACTAGTGATTTAACCTCCGTGAAATTGAGGGGCATAAAGGAAAGTTATAAATGCTTAAATCAAGCAGAAGGTAGCTCTGCATGCAGCAGATAATTTAAGACTTGAGAAGCAGACAGTTATAACTGAAAGTTCCTTTATCTGATTTCTCAAAATATTCACATTGGATTATAGTTGTAGTGGATGGTTCCATTTGTCAGTGTAAAAGGTGTCCTAGTTTGCATAACATTGGGATTGAAACATGACCATGTCTGGTAAATGTTGACTTGGGATTTGAAAAAGATTTCCCAAAATTTGCTGGGCATTTTTCTGGGGGGGTCTCTATTTTGGTTAGAAAGAAGAGTAAACTGAATTGTGGGTGTGTATAAAAGAAGAGGCAGATTAAGGCTGCCCACAATTAAAAAAATATTTTGTAAACAATCTGTTATGACAGTTTAATACCTCTAACTAGAATTATGTGGTATAATAGAATTTTCATATTGAGAATTATTTTTTAATTCAAATTTGTTGAACCTTCAATATTCTATCTGTTATGGGATTATCCACAGATCACTCAAAATTAGCATGTACAAAACTGAATTCAAAAGGTATTTACTTACAAATTTACTTATTTTTCATATTCTTTATTTTTAATTACCTAGCTACCCAAACCAGGAACCAAGACATCAAATTTTGGTCATCTCTTAATCAATCACCAAGTCATGTCTATTTTGTTTGCTAAAATTTTCTGCAGCCTACCCACTTTGCCTTATTATCCAGCCACCATCTTATTTCAAGCTCATTATTTCTTCCATTGAGTTTCCTAGCTGGGATCCCTCTCTCCAGTCTTTCTCTACTATAATTCATTATCCATTTTGCAACTAAAGTGTTCCAAAATGAAAATATGATTAGGATACACCTTATAAAGCCCTTTAAGTACTCTTTATTGCCTTTTGGATAATGTCTTTTATTGAAAGCTATACATATCAGAATATTCAGAAATCATAAAAATGAGACTTGAACATATTAGATTGTACTCGCAATAATCATCAGAGTTAAATCCATAGGCTTTACATACTTTATAACTAAAACATAACCTAATAAATGGACATCAATTTTGCTACTCTTTTCTTTAAATGTCATGGTCTAACTATATATAATGAAATATTTTTAGTTCTTTGAATTTCTTATATTATCTTACTCTAGAGTGTATTTGAGACCTGCTTTTCTGTCAGACTGAAAGAAGCATCTGTCTTTTAAATGTGTAAGTCCCACTCATGCTCGGGTCTTAGCCTAGATACCACTTCTTTCCAGTGTTTCAGGTTGGTATTCCTGACTAGAGGCTCCAGCAAAAGCCTGGAAAAAAAATACAAAAACAAGAAAAACTTCTCAGCACAATAAATATCCTCCATTATAGCCCTTATATCCTTTTATTACAACTACTTATTTATCACTCTTAACCCTCCACTTGACTCTTAACTCAATCTTTGTCTTCACTATCTCCCCAGGACTTAACATATTTGCTATTATGCAGAAGGCACGCAAATCTATTTGTTAAATAAGTGATTGCTTCAAGGATATTTTATCTTTTGACTATTGCATTTTCATATCAACCCTTACAATTACTATTCTTGTTTAACTATTATTACATTCATGTTTTCTTTTTACTCATCCTTGAGCTTGATTTAAGCCTATTTTGGGAAGGACTAAGTTGTAAAAGCTTTTCCACAAATCTTGATTTAATATTAGATATTTGCAGGTTCTTTGTTGGGGAACTTATGAAAGTCAGTTCACCCTCAACTTTTCAATCAGTATCTGGAAGATAATAGATGCCTCTTCGAGATCAGAAAATGGAAGACAGGAGAGTGCGTGGAGTTAAGACCGTATTGCCTTGCTCATCGCTGTCAATCAGCTAATGCTTATTCATCAAGTAGGACCCATCTGCTCAAATGACATATCAAATAGAAACTCAGCTAGTACGTGGAGTTATGGCCAATAAATCCCTTAAGAGTGGACATGTGTTTCTGATTCAGAAGACAAAATTTGAAGTATGCTAGAAGTGAACTTTGATGACCCTTTTTCTGTAATATTACCTGACTGAAAGTGTTTTTCGAGACATTTACTGGAAAAAGCTATGCTAGCTAGAGGCAAAATTCTTTTCCTTTATGCATTAGTGCTATCTGGTCAATGAACAATATATATTGATATGCTTAATCATACCACCAAGAATGGCATAATTTTTAAGATAGCAATTACCAGAGAATGGAAGCTAAAGAAGATACTTGATTATAAAATTTCTTTCGTCCATGAACTTTCTTGACTAACTTTGGACGTATTAGTCAAGCTCTCTATGCCACAATATTGTCAGCTCTATAATATAGTCCTTCAGATTTTAGCCATGTTATTACTTCTCACAGAAAACTATCTGGTTTGAACTGAATTGTGTCTTTCTAAATGCATATGTTGAAGCTCTAGTCCCCCAGTGTGACTTATTTGGAAATAGGGCCTAAAAGGAGGTAATTGGTGTTAAATGAGGACATTCAGATGGGGTCAAGATTCAATACGATTGGTGTCATGATAAGAAGAGACATAGGGGAGCTCTTTCCTTCTCTCTCCATGAACACTCAGAGAAAAAAGCACATATGAGGGCACAACAAGAAGGCAGCCTTATATAAGCCAGGAAGGAAGCTCTCACCAGAAATTGAAACTTGTCGGACCTTGATCTGGGATTTCCAGCCTCCAGAAATGTGAGAAATACATTTTTGTTGTTGAAGCCATCAAGTCTATAATATTTTGTTATGGCCCCTCAAGCATGTAAGACAATATCACTTTAGAAGTCTCCAGAAAGTCTTGTGGAATTGTCCCCACTCAGAGCTGTCAAAACAAACATTCTGTGTTGCAGTCATTATCATCCTCACTTATTATTGGAAAATAAATAGAAAAGGTGTTTACACTTAGCCTAATGCTTTGGTATGCAACACTCTTTGAAATATGGAATTGATAGTTGAGGCTGGGCATCTATGTATCTCCCTCTGTATCAGGCTCTCCCGGTTTGGTTGATTTGTTTTCCTCCCACACTGAATTTAGAGAAGGTGGTGCTAGTATAATAGACTCCTGACATTTGGGGTACATATCTGAGAATCCCATATCTTCATATATGTTAATCCCAGGATAGTACATAGTTTCTTCCTATTTAAAAGAAAAGCTGCAACAATTTAAGTAGATAGCAACAAGAATTGGTTTGAGAAGCAGACTGAACTCATTGCTAGCCTCAGTCTCTGCTATGCATTATACCCCCACACCAGTTCCCCAATATCACACCTTCATAAAATAACAATTTACTACATTATCTCTTAAGCTCACTGCTGACTTTTCAAATTCATGAATGCTAAATCTGTAAATGCTAAGGATCTATGTACAAAAACATTTTGTACAGTAAACACCACTTCAGATTCATTGTTCCATCTCATCTCCAGTCAGGTAGTCCTTAAAGGATGATTCATCTTCAAACTCCTAAATAAAACACACATGTGTACAAAGACTAGTAATTCTATTTGGACACCATGATTAGACGTGAAATCATCAAATTGTAAGTGATTTTCAAAATCGATTCTTACCATTTCCCTCCAAATAAAAGGTATTTTTTTCAAAGATCTTTACCATCTCTACTAAGAATCAACATTTATATTTTCAAGTACATATTTTTCAGTATTTCTGGCTTAAAAAATACTTTTCTTTGGAGGTAAAAATAAATAGAATAAAAATCTTCCTAGAAATGTATCTCTGAACAATTACACAATTCATACTTGTATGTTACCTACGAGGGAAGCACTTAAACTAATTCTTCATCATTTATAACACAGCTTTTTAAATTCTGAATGTAGCTCTATATTATCCTTAGTGTTAAGTGCTTGGTAAGGTTCTGTTAAGATTTACATCAAATAAAACTTGAGTATCATATCTACTGCCTAATACTAAATTATAATAGAATTCTAAATCCATACTGCTAAATATCAGGTGAAGATGAGAATAAAAATTCGGGTTTCTGGTCAAATAGAGACAGGTAAACTATAGAATCCAGGTAGATAGCTCTGCTCAAGAGGGAATGACAAATATAGAGGGAAAACATAAAGTCTACAGCAGATCTGTCATTTATTTTAGCCATCTTGTCCTGGTTTCACCTTCTACAAATCATTCTTAAGTTATAATTTCAATAATTTTCAATGTTGAATGGATTGACATCAAGACAAAAATAACTATTGTCAGGGTATTAAATAATGTTAATGTTAGTGGTGTACAACGTTGAAAGAGACCATAAAGAAAGAACACATTAAGACAAGAAGTTCATTTCATTGTTACTGAGAAATTAAATTGAAAATTTGAAGCTGTGGTTGGAATCAACTATAAGAATAAAGCAAATGGTACTGCCAAAAAGTAGAATCTCAAAAACAGAGTTTGCAGGTCCTGAGCACAGCTTCTTATCCTAGAATCCTCAGTCTCCTAGGGAGAACATGGATGGGCTTCAGAATATCTGGATACTATCTCAAATTGTATGCAAAAATCTGTATGAAAACAATTTGAGCCCAGAACTCAAACAATAAACACTTGAGCATTTTTTAAGAAGAGAGAGCAATGGATCCATAAAATTCATTAAATAATCAAAGGCATCAGTAAACTGACATAGATGAATAATCACATGCACAGTCTAGATACGCAGAAGAACAATTTGAATATACAAGTAGGTTCAGTCTCTAAAGATTTAAATAAAATACAAATGAATAAAAAAATTACGAGCAAGAAACCAAAGATAACATCTCAGAATATGTTATTAAGGATACATAAGATGCTACCTTTAAAACATGAATGTTGATTACAAAGTTTCAGAGAGTTGGGTTATATTATTATCTTAAGCATTCTCTTTAATCTAGGTAAACCAATGCTGCTAGATTTGCTTAAATGCAGTAAATGGCTGGAAATCCTTATAACTGATTTTCAAACTATAGACAGTTGTAACCATGGGGACACCAGCAAAAATCTCTCAGAAATTTAGAAAGATTGATGCCTATTAAGACAAAATGAATTTATCCTAGATTTGACTAAAATAACCTTGAATGCCCCTATTGGTCAAATGTCTTTTCATAATTATACATTAATACACACCGATTAAAATACGTTATTTCTCTATTACCACCCAAGAATTTACACTTTCCTTATTGGTAAATATGAGTTATATCAATCTGGAAATTGAGTTTTAAATATTTGTTTGTTTTAATTTGAATGACTAATTATTTGTATTTTTATTAAAAAGTAATAATGGCAATGGACATCAAAAAGATAATAAGGAGAACTATGAACAACGTTCTGGCCACAACTTTGATAACCTAGATGAAATGAAATAATTCTTTGAAAAACACATTCTGTCAAAATGCACACAAAAAGAAATAAACAATCTGAATAAACCTATATCTATTAAAGAAATTGAAATAATAAATAACAACCTTCCAAACAGAAGTACCAGTTCCAGATGGTAAATGCTACAAAACATTTAAAGAAAAAATAAAACCAGATCTTTACAGTCTTCTACAGAAGATAGAAGAAAAGGGAATACTTGCCAGCTCATTCTATGAGAGCAGCATTACCCTAATACCAAAATCAACAAAAACGTAATAAGAAAGCTACAGACCAACGGCTCTCATGAAAATAGATGCAAACTCTTCAAGAAAACATTAGCAAATTGAGTCCAACAATGTATAAAAAGAATTAGACACCACAATCAGTGGTGTTTATCCCAGGTATGCAAGTCTGATTCAACATTCGAAAATCAATTAGTGTAATCCGTCACATCAACAGGCTAAAGAAAAATCCCATGGTCCTATTAATAGATGCAGAAAAGGCATTTGACAAAATCCAACATGTGTTCATGACGACAGCTCTCAAAAAACTAGAAATAGAGGGGAAGTTCCTCAACTTGGTAAAGAACACCTACAAAAACCTACAGCTAACATAGTACTTAGTGGTGAGAAACTATATTTCCCTTTCAGATCATGAATAAGGTAAGGATATCTCCTCTTGCCATTCCACTACTGGGTATTTACCCAAAGAAAATAAAAACACTAATTTGAAAATTCTATGTATGCATTCTATATCTAATTTTATACATGTAATTTATATATAATATTATATATACATTCCATATGCATTGCAGCAGTAATTACAACAGCCAAAATATGAAGCAACCTAAGTGCCCATTAATAGATGAATGGATAAAGAAGATGTGATATATGATATACATACACAATGTAATATTGCTCTGTCATTACCAAAAAAAAAATGAAATCTTGCCATTTGCAACATGGATGGACTTTGAAGGTATTATGTTAAATGAAATAAGACAGAGAATGACAAATACCATATGATTTCACCAGATGAATAAATAAAATAGATACAGAGAACAGACTGAGAGTTGCCAAGGGGAAGGGAGGTTGGGAGGTGGGCAAAATGGGTGGAGAAGATCACGTTATAAAGCAAATAAACCTTGGGGATATAATGTACAGCACAGAAAATATAGACAATAACATTGTATTAATTCTGTAAGGTGACATCTGGTCGCTGGACTCATGATCATCGTGTAATGTATATAAATGTCACTGTCTTGTACACCTGAAAATAATATAACATTGTATGTCCATTATATTTCAATTTAATAAAAAGATCTGCAGCTGGCAAATAAACATATGCAAAGATGTTTAATATCATATGCCATTAGGGAATTGAAAATTAAAACAATGAGACACTACTATTTATCTATTACAATGGCCTAAATCCAAAACACCGATGGTGAGAATGTGGAGCAATATAAACTCTCACTCACTGTTGGTGGGAATACAAAACAGTACAGCCACTTTGAAAGACAATTTGGCAGTTTCATATAAAACTGAACATATTCTTACTATATAATCCAGCAATCATGCTCCTTGGTATTTATTGAAATCAATTGAAAACTTAGGTCTGCATACAAACCTGCACATGGTTGCTTATGGCAGCTTTATTCATAATTGCCAGAACTTGGAAGCAACCTTTAATAAGTGAATAAATAAATAAACTGTGGTACATCCAGACAATGGAATATTAATCAGTTCTAAAAAGAAATGAGCTATCAAGTCATGAAAAGACATAGAGGAATCTTAAATTCATATTACTAAGTGAAAGAAGCCAATTTGAAAAGACTTCATACTGTATGATTCTAACTATATGACATTATGGAAAAGGCAAAACTATGGAGATTGTAAAAAGATCAATGATTGTCAGGATCTAGTAGGGAGGGAGACGAATAGGCAGAACTGCCGGATTTTTTTGGACAATGAAACTATTTCCTATGATACTATAATGGTGGATATAAGTCATTATACATTTGTCTAAACCCCTAGAATGTACAAGACCAAGAGTGACCCCTAACTTTGGACTTTGTGGATGATAATGATGTGTCTATATAGGTTCATCACTTGTAACAAACGTACCACTCTGGTGCCGAATTTGATAGTGGAGAGGTTGTTTATCTTCTGGGGGCAGGGAGAATATAAGAAATCTTTTTATCTTTCACTCAGTTTTGCTATATTCCTGAAACTGCTCCAAAAAATATTATATTAAAAAAGTAATAATAATGCCATCCTGTTGTCCTGGTATTAGATAGTCATTAACCCCACAGAAAAAATTTAGATGTTAATGAATCCCTAAGCAAAACTAATAATAAATCCTTTATTTGCAAATAATTGAGAAACTGAGAGTATAAGAAATTTGCTAAAAATGACATAATTTGAATCTTGCACAAAAAGTCCTGTGGTCCCTTATTTCTTTTTTCATTAATCCGTGTAAGAGCTTTAAATATAACTATTATAGTGTGAATAGAAAAGATATTTCCTAAGTGTGATTTTTAGCCTTTATTTCTATAGTATTCTTTTTACATGTGTGTGTTCTCTCTCCTATAAGTAAAAGATTTTTTTTAAAGATTTTATTATTTACTTGTCAGAGAGAGAGAGAGGGAGAGAGAAAGTACACGCAGGAGGAGCAGAAGGCAGAGGGAGAAGCAGGGCTCCCTCTGAGCAGGGAGCCCGATGTAGGACTGGATCCCAAGGGCCTGGGATCATGAGCTGAGCCAAAGGCAGACGCTTAACCCACTGAGCCACCAGGCATCCCAAGTAGAGGACTTTTTTATCAGAATAATTAATTTTTAATCAGCTAATCTATCATTTGCCCTTTGTATTTTTGTTTGTTTAGAAAAAACAGTGGGTTTTTAAAAATTTTAAATATACTATAAGCTTATATTTTTATTATGATTTTTATGTTTATAATATATATAGCACCATAGTGGTTGAAAATCTCTAGATACTACATTTCTAAAGAGATCTTATATGTAAATTATGCTAACAAAATATACTAATTTCTTTAATTTATGCCAAATGATGGTAGTTACTTTAAACCTTCATCTTGATGCATGGGATTACCAGACTATAATATTAGTGATAATCTATTACTCTAAAGGAATCCATTAAAATTCATTTTCTTTTAGTTCTTTAGATATGTGAAATTGATCTTCTAGTGGAAATAATATTTTATATTCATGTTAATAAGAACTTTATCTCCCTCAAAAAGGAAAGCTTTTGAAACATTCTCTCCAATTAGTCGTACTTATTGTGACAAAAATTAAAAAAAATATTCAAAACATTTTTATTCATTAAAAAAGATTAGGGAATGTGTGATAATTTAGGAGCTTATTATTGCCTGAAAGGCACAGGAAGACAATCAGATCAATGAGCCCTGAATCTTCAAGGGGAAACTCACGTCACGATGGCAGAGGAGGAAATTCCCTGACGATTCTCTCCATCCACATGAAACTCAACCTGTCTTTCTTGGCAGAAAAAAGGCAGTTGATGTCACAGATTTTCCATTCTTTTGCAAAAAGAGTTGGATGAATATCCTAATTAACCTACAAAGGAAAAAAATAAAATTAAACCACTGTAAGTATAAACAGAATTATATTTCTATTTTTACATTCTATCAACTTCCAAAAAAGTCTTGGCAATGGCTTATAATAATACCACAAAAGTCAAATAATAAATGAAGGCAGAATTTTAACATGTAAACACCATGGAATAGAAAACAGCTCCAATCTTACAAAAAGTCAAGGGAGAGAGAAACATTTTAGATAAAAATGTTTTATCTACAAAAACTAGAATTCTTTTTTTGGAAATCTACCGGCTTTTTAACGTCTCTTAACTCTAAGAGGACTTTATCACGGGAGTTTGAAGAGATTCTTAATAAGACATCGGACAGTGTCCTAGGTGTTCTTTTTTCTAATTACTTCTAGGTTTATTTAAAATCAACTACTAATTTAAGTTAATGCCTACATACTCAAATCTGGTTTAGCTGATGTTGCATTCTGAATGTGCTCTCTCACTTTTAGATTAAGATTGGAAAAATAATGAAAATGGTTAACTATTCATCCTCTTTATTTTAACCTGACAATTCTTTCTTTCTCTTTTTTTTGTAGGGGGGCGTGAGCTTTGTATTAATTAATTTTATATTTCAAAGGCCAGGAAATTTTATATGGGAGTCCCTATTTTTAAGTAATTAAAACAGATGAGATTAAAATAGGTTAGGGGCGCCTGGGTGGCTCAGTCGTTAAGCGTCTGCCTTCGGCTCAGGTCATGGTCCCAGGGTCCTGGGATCGAGCCCCACATCAGGCTCCCTGCTCTGCAGGAAGCCTGCTTCTCCCTCTCCCGCTCCCCTTGCTTGTGTTCCCTCTTTCGCTGTATCTCTCTCTGTCAAACAAATAAAATCTTTAAAAAAAAAATAGGTTATAGATGATGGTTAAATTATGAAAAGGTGACTTCTAGCTCAACATGGTGGGCTGAACACATGAATTTACTTCCCCAAATTCTATTTGCATAAATTGTACCAAAAGAAAAGATAAAATCCATAAAAAAATCATTGAGGATATAGAGGAACAGTCATCAAAAAAAGCATGGGCATTTGCTGAATTCCTGGTAGATGGAACACACAAGGAGCTGTATCAATGAATACAGAGCATAGGGAATCACAGCCCAGAGCCTTCACAATAAAATCTAAATTACAGGTAAACTTTGCAGGTGTGGAGAGGAGTTGCAGCAAAGGAATCAGGGGAATTAAAACATTATCAACACATGTAGCTGGTCTTTGTATTTGTTTCAACTTACTGCCATCTCACCCTGATGAAGCCACTGGCAGGAGAGTGTCAAATTACTCAGGGACATCTAAGCTCCTTATGTGTATTTAGGTGCTTGAAAGGGAACTGGATAAAGAATGTGGAAAATGCAAAGCATCAAAAAAGTCACTGGGCATGGGGCAAGGATGCAGTGGTTAGGGAGAGAGGGAGGAGATAGGGTCTACTGGAGAGCTCTTCTCTGAAAGAAACTGCATGGTAATGCAGCAACCCCAGGGGTAAGATCAACTGAGAGCCAACCCTTTTATTTCAGTGATAAGCCTATTTGAAAAAGGAAATTATAAACCTAAAGGGCAAACTTACTCTATGTATATTATTTAACCTAAATTGTTATAATGATTGGAAAATCATGGAAGCTGCATTGCAGGAAACCAACAGTTTGCAAAGAATCGAGATGAGCCATGGAAGGCCATGGGCTGACCAGGTAGACTGAAAACACAAGTAGACTTCACCGGTGTGGCAAGAAAGTAATTTGAATGTCAAGTCTGGGTGATATAAACTAGTATCCCTCCCTCGACCCACCCCTTTCCATGCCCAAAGAGACAAAAGGAAGTAAAACTAGTATCTCTGGGTCCCTATAACTGGGAGAGCCCTTACCTGTCACAGCTTGCTGGGTCCACCGTACCTTGGTGGCAAGATGCTACACAGCTGACAGAACTCTGTGTGATCTTGAGAACACACACCTGGAATGTTAGGGAAGTTGGACTCTATTGGTATTTGGTTTAATTGTCCTACCCGCACCTCTTAAAACAGCAGAGGCTTAGAGCAATAAAGGTGGAGACTGTCATAATAAATTTCATTGCACCAATTTTGACTTTTTTGTGAGTGTAAACCTATTTCTGAGTTTCCCAAGCCAACAGCCTTAAAAGTACTTTTTTTTTTTTCAGAAGGACTTTTAAGATGTCTCTTTTAGCCATGAATCTTCAATTCAGAGCAAATTACTTCAACTCTACTCTTAATTTTTTTTCTCCTCTGTGTCTCTTTCATTTACTGGTTACTTTATCCTCACATCAATTACCTTAGTTCAGACTCTTTTTCCTCTTCAAACCAGAGCCCATTTGGTTTTCCTGACCCTTGTTCTTAAACTTGAAAGCATCTTAAAACACCATTTTCTTTTTTTATCACTTTAATTCACTTTTCACAGAACATATAATTTCAACTTTCAGCCAATCAAAATGATCAAAACTGTTCTTGCCTTCAGCTTATGCCCCAGCCAAGCCTTCATACTTTTTGATTTTTGCCTTACAGCATACTGAAATCTTTTAGGAAAGTATACTGCTACTGTCATCATTTTTAAAGGTTGGTCTCAGAGCATAGGGTAACTAAATGCTAGATATGGTTTGTAGACGAGAGATGCTTTCATTTGCACCAATTCTTTCAACAGAAGGGCCTATTGCTCCCCACTCCTATACATCTATCATAAAATTTATTTTGGGCAAATGTTTTTGAACTGAGAGCCTATGGGCACATGAATAAATTTTATATTACATACAGATACCCTGAGAACATGCAACTTTTTTTCAACTATATTTCAATGGATGTGTTTATTCTGGAGCAAGAGTCCAAAAATTCTGTCAGAAGTTTAGGAAATTCAGAACTATTCAATACAGGCCTATTATCCAAATTGTATCTTAAGGGTGCCTGGGTGGCTCATTCGGTTGAGCATCTGCCTCTCGATTTCAGCTCAGGTCATGATCTCAGGGTCGTGAGCTCTGCACTCAGCATGGAGTCTGCTTGAGAATATCTCTCTCCCTCTCCCTCTTCCTCTCACTCTGCCCCCTCCCCTGCTTGTGCGCTCTCTCTCTCTCTCCTATAAATAAATAAATAAAATCTTTTAAAGAACTAAGAAAGAAAATTGTATCTTAGATGTGAATTTCAAGTGTCAAAATCCTTTTATTTCTGATACCCTAGAACAAAATAAAACCATTTAAAAAAATAACAAATTGGGCGCCTGGGTGGCTCACTTGGTTAAGTGACTGCCTTTGGCTCAGGTCATGATCCCAGAGTCCTGGGATCGAGTCCTGCATTGGGCTCCCTGCTCAGTGGGGGGTCTGCTTCTCCCTCTGACCATAACCCTCTTGTGCTTTCTCTCTCTCACTGTCTCTCTCAAATAAAATTTAAAAATTTAAAAATAAAAAATAAAAAATTATTAGCAAGGAATTAGGCAAAATCAATGAGAATAAAACAAATATTTTGTGATCTCATAATAATATTTAAATTAAACTTAATCAATATTTCATAATGTACACACATTGGGTAAATTGTCAAAATAAAATTCATGAAAGCATTTACTCTAGAATAATTTTCCACTTAACTTTGAGTTGAATATTTAAATTTAGGCTTTAGAAATACAATGTTTAATCTTCAAAAAATCTAATAAATTTAGATAATTTTAATAAATATGATACATAGAAATGGGTTCAAATTCATATAAATTTTTCTTTTAACACCATTTCCCCTGATATTAGGCTTATATTTTCTCATAAAATGAAACGGAATCTTCATGCTTGACATTTTGCCCACCTTATGCCTCTCTATGCCCTGTTTTCATCTTCCACCTTAATTGTCACCATCTCAGAAAGCTATCTCTGATCCTATTGTCTAAATTTGGTCACTTTTGAAAATTTCCTTTCACATTCTCTTGTTTCTCTCACCAAGCAGAATTTCTAATATTTTCTTATTTTCTTATTTGTTTAGTGCTTATCTTCCTTATTAGACTATAAATTCTGTAAGAACATGTTTCTCTGGTTACTACTACGTCCCCAAAATCTATCACAGTGCATGACATATCGTAAGTATTCAAAAACTTTTTTTTAATGAATAAATAAATGGTTTAGTTTATGTCTCTTACTATCTGATAGCCAAATAAGTTTCTTGGTGCTGGTGTCCCAGGGTCTGTTTTCTTTTATGGGACCTTCTCAGGTCTCATCCTGAAAGATGTGTTACTTCTTTAGTCCATGTCCCACTGGTATTGATTTTCTATTTCCTTTATACCCGGCACACTTGGCAGTCCACTGTGGGCTCCTCTTTCCTTGGGTTGGGATTTTTCCCAAAGTATTAGTACCTGCACAGAAGCTGAGAATGCTGTCAGTGAATGTCAGGTCATTTGTGTTTAGGCACCCACCCAATTCGGGTTACTTTGTCAGTAATCAAGCTTTGGTTATTTTGTGACTGCCTGTGACATTCTGAACTTGCTTTGATTGATTAGAATGCTCTGCTCATTCTTGGGGTTCTCTGTGTTAGCCTCTGGGTCATAATGTGGAATGGCTTGGGATCTTGCTTCTTTCTAAACTGCCCAGGCTTGTCACATTTGTGTCTATTTCTTAGTGAATTGGATTAGGAAGTCTTTTATAGGATTTTAGGAAGCCAGAATTCTCAAACTCTGCTGATCCCTTTTAGATATTCTGTCCCCAATTCCACAATTCTAATTTACTAAAAAGCTTGTTAATTTTACTTCCAAGATGTAGATAAGCAGTGAATGATACGATCGATCACTGCAGTTCATCAAGACCTGTGATTAATGTTTTGATCTGAACCACTCCAACTGCAGCTCCTTAGCCTTGTTTCTCAATGTCTATGTTGTTTGTCACCCTGAACTGCAGCATCTCTCTCACTGCTTTCTAACGGTATCAAGACCTAACTTTAAATTCTACTTTCTTGTTCTTTTTGCTATCAAGTCACATAAACTCTCTTGATGTAAACATGGTCTGAGTATCAAAGACAAAACAGTAAATAGCTTGATTGATTACTTCAAACACCATGCACTCTCCAGCCATGAGTCACCCATTCCTCTCCACAATGCCTTAATTTAGCCAGTTCCCATTTAATTTCTGAATATTAAGTTACTAGCAACAAAAATCCCTTTGAATTTTTTCTACCTCAACTATCCTAGCAATATAAACATCTCATGCCTTAGTCTTTTTTTTTTTAAGAATTTATTTATTTATCTGACAGAGAGAAAGAGAGAAAGAGCACAAGCAGGAGGAGATGCAGAGGGAGAGGGAGAAACAGACTCCCCATTGAGCAGGGAGCCAGACGTGAGGTTCGATCCCAGGTCCCTGGAATCATGACCTGAGCTGAAGGAAGTTGCTTAACCAACTGAGCCACCCACGCACCCCACATGCAAGAGTCCTATGGCCACCTATGAATACCTTCAGATTTAAGATTTATGATTCCATGCTATTTTGAACTTTACACAGCAATTTATTGTACATAATTTCATGATTTTGTGCATTTTCCCCCACATACAACTTCCACGTATTGTCAAAATATATCACTTTATTTACTGGTTAAAACACTACTACATGATTGTTGTTATACACAGACCAAAAAAAAAGAGTTTTCACTCGATTAAATTGTGGAAGGCGGAAGGGGGTTTGGGGTGGAGCGAGGAGAATCCGAAAGCCATGGGCAAATATTTCGAATTAGTCAGCTATTCATCCAAATTGTGCTTCAAATTATCCTGTTGACTTAGTTTATTTACAAGCTCTGTATTGCTATCAAAAGTACAAACTCAAATACATAAATAACAAATTTGAATACTGGTTATATTGTTTACAATCCCAAATACCCTACTGTTCAACTGATAATTTAGAAGAGAACACAATTAGATGGAATATCTGACCTGATTATTCCATTAAATATTATTTCCATATTTAATACAAAGATTTCACCATATTTTAGTTATATTATCCATATTCCACTCTCATTAAATATATATATATATTTTGCATTATGGAGGTTAATTGATATATAATAATAACTCATCAAACTAGATTCCTTAAAAATTATCCTCATTTCAGGTTTATTATGAGCTTTATAAAAGTTTTCCTTATTTGGCATTTACTAAATTAAATAAATATCCATTTTTAATAGTATGGATTCTCAACAACTGCTTCCCCTGTGAACCTCTAGAAATTAAGTGACTACTACATCTGGTGGTTTACCTTATCCTTTCCCTTGTGAAAACAGTTCGTGCCCCAATAAGTTGATGCACTGTTAATTCCAACAATCAATGGAGATCTGTTCCAGCCATCTGTGATGTTGTAATAAGAATCCATTCATGCAGGCAATGCTTACTGAGTTGCAATAATCTGATAGGTTGTCTGAACCTGGCTATCGCCACAACACCTAAGGTGTCAGAGTTAGGCATTGTGTCACCAACCGTACAGGTTTCCTCATGGGAAGTGTCTGTGGATATACTAAACACTAGTCTGTTTATCATATTGCAAAACAAGCAAGTGTTTGATACAAATAATATTTAAATCAGGTGGCCCCAGTCTACTTTTTAAATGGGGAAAACACCTAGAAAATTGATTCTAGATAGTATTACAAAGGGTAATTTAATAAGTAAAATAAGACATGACATAAAGCTAATTTTAGATAAAAACTTGCCTTTAAAAAAAAAGTTTTAGACCTATAGCTGTTTACATGCTTTTTGCTACCATACGGAATGAGTCTTTTTGTAATAACGGTCTCTTTGTTATTCTGAAGATCAGCAATGTAATGTTATGTCTATGCTTTCTTACTAAGAAAATGATTTATTATATTGCATGTAGATTTGTCAAAACTATCTAATTTCCTTGGCTGTTTAAATATAAGCAACTAAATCACAAAACACGCACATACACAAAATGCATACGGCTTTGTGGAAACACGGAGGTAATTCCAGGCAACTTCAGCTTGGCGTACTATTTGATTAGACGACGCTCATGGTCCATTCACCCGATTTCCTGTCTCTAGGGGATGGCAGCAACTATGTCTATTTGAAGAGTTCATGATGGAAATCAAAGTTGGATTGAACACTGAAATTCCTTAACTTATTAACATATATTATGACATCAATATTCATTGAGTTTGTCAAAATACTTCAAACAGGTGAATTAGTATATTCAGGAGCAAGTGTACAGATCAATTAGATCTTAAGGAGAGTAGAGTCTTGTAGGAAGAGAAAGGCAAAACATAGGAGAAAAACAGATCTAACTGTGGACGGATTTGCATTCTTTTATGCACAGAAGATGGTTGAATGTTTCATGCTGTGTGAAGCTCTCCTAGTTTTCCCAGAAGTCAGACCCCTCTTTTAGTAAAGTAATTATAATTAGAAAATCATTTTCTTGTAATGTAAACATTAATTAGTTTAGAGTTCACATGTGATTTAATTAGTTCCATTCAGGGAAAAGTTTGAGTAGGAAATTCACAGGTGATTGCATCACAGAGGAAAGTGTCAATTAGGAGAAAAATATGAGATGTGGAAAGAGTTAACTAGATCTAGTTAATCTACAGTTAATTAGATTCTACTTAACTAGAATGCAAATTGAAGAGAACTTGATTCACGGATATCTTCTGTGTTCCACTGTGTTTGGTAAAAGTCGGAAGTTACGCCCTTATTATTTTGCCTGGCCAGTCCAGTATTATTGCTTCAAAAAGATAGGTACACAGTTCTCCTTGCTCTAAAGAGGGATTCAGATAGACCCTATTTCTAATCAGACATCATCAACCTTGCCAGAGAAAAATAAATATGTTCAGAAAATCATTCCAGCTTTCTGAGGGAATCTAATCAGGAAAAAATCCCTACTCTATTTCCTGAGAAGCTTAACAAAATCCTTCTGTAATTGATAAAGACAATAGTGGTCAACCACCCTAACCTAAGCAAGTCATTTTGTTTCCCTGCCGATCAAGATTTAAAAAGTGTAAAATAATGAATATGGGCAAATGGAAATATAAAACCAGTTTGGTTTTCTTTTTCTTTATTTGTAAATGTAGCATATGACCTTGTTGAGAACTGATAAACTAGAAACTAGATATAGCTTGTCATATTCAAGGACTCTGATACCCTGCCACAGCTTCTTTTCCCACTGTGTGTGTGTGTTTTCCTGGGTTTGAATAATGTATACATTGTGTAGCATCTGTTTTGAAAGTCACAGTATTCTTTATTATATTAGGGGTTCTCTGTTGTCCTATAATAAATTAACTTATTTAACTTTGTTTTAGCTGACATTTTCTTACCATATTTGAGCAAATGGGGCACCTGGGTGGCTCAGTCTGTTAAGCGTCTGCTTTCAGCTCAGGTTGTGATCCCAGGATCAGCCCCCAAACCCCGAGGGGCTCCCTGCTCAGTAGGGAGTCTGCTTCTCCCTCTCCCCCCTGTTTGTGCTCTTTCTCTCTCTCTCAAATAAATAAATAAAATCTTAAAAAAACACACATTTGAGCACACTTAAAAAAAAAAAAAAACTTAACCGTGACAGAAAATAGTGTTTCACAGATTGCCATTTAGCTTAGTGTGGCTATAAATTCTTGGTGTATGATATACTTTGCTCATATTCTTTCTTCAACTGAATAAAGGAGATACCAAATTTGGTAGGATATTGGTCATTATAAACCGCATGGAAGATTGCATGGAATGTTTACTGCAGTAGCTGCTGGGAATAGAGATGATGCTAAGAGGATTTGTTTATCACAAGAAGCATCTCTTTCAAAGAATGTCCTAAGACTACTCTAGCCAATCGGCAAAATGTAGATTGCAGTATTTTTACAAGAAAATCGTGACATTTATTTTGCTAATTAGCAAAAGTTCCTATGTAGATTGGTAGCTTGAAAAACTTAAAGTAGCATCTCTCAAGTGAGGTTTTCTGATTACACACGGACAATCCTAAAGGTAAGTAGCCCATCGGAGCAAATGGGTTTACATGGAATATAACCTACCCTAACACACACACACGCACACACATATATGCACACATGCACACACACACATGATATAGCAGTGCCAAGCTAAAATATTTTTCCCAAAATTACAATCATAATAAATGTTATTTGGCCACGATAGTCAGTTGAGTAACCTCTCCAGGGAAATCATGTTGAGTGGAATCTTGCTGTCCACCACCACATAGTTTTCTGTCTAGACTGTAGACAATTATATATTGTCTGCCTTTTAGTCTGGAGGCTATCCCTGTGAACAAGGTAATGGAGGTATAACACAAACATTATAACTTAAGTGTAAACAACCTCTAATTGTCACTTCCTTGTTTAGCCTCAGAAATTTCCATTAGGAGAGGGCTTTGTATGTGATTGCAATTCTTTTTTTTTTCCTTGAAGAGTGACAAATACATTTTATTAATATATATAATATTCAAGGAAGGTAAGAACCACATTTTATCATACTGTCCTTTACTCGGCTTACCTGATTTACCAATTAACTGGGGGTATCAATAGATTCAGATAAACAATTTATCTTTCTCAAAACACACATATTTCTTATACAATAGATTAAACATCACCAAATAATGAAGAAGAAATGAATTATTTACCAAATTGTTGAAGGGAATATAGCTCTTTGGGAAAAAAAATCACACAAAATGTCTTTTTAGACTTTAGGCAAAACTCAATTCCCAATCAATTTAATAAAATAAATGTAAACGTACTTAGGGGGAAATAAAAGGATACTGGACAAAGTTTTTCATTATATAAGAGAAAATTTTTAGAATTTCAAATGTCTAAGCAATCCTTAATAAACAAAATTAAATAATAAAATGACAAGCCCGACAGAAAATTGCAACAAATGAGCAGGCAAAGGGGTAATATCTTTAATAATAAAATACTCTTATAGGTCAATAACGTAAGTATCAACTTCTCAATATAAAAATGAACCATGGACATGAACTTATGAAATGGAAAGCATTTGGGTGAGAAGAAAAACCAAAGACAAAAAACCTGTAGAAAATATTCAATCAATAGTAATTGTACATATTCAAATAAAGCCAATATAATAATAATTTTTCCCATAAAACTGAGAATGAAGAAAAATAATAAATGCTATCAGGGAACAGTAAGATAGCTACTCTCCTAGTCTGTTAGTGACAGTAAACTGGTATTACCATTGCAATTCTAAGACCAGCCAGAAAAGAATAATGGAAGATAATAAATTTCTTGGCGTGTTTACTGCAATATTTGATAGAAATGTGTTCATTGGTGTATGTAATCTATACATTTTGATCTAATTTTTGAAAAGGAGATGAGTCCTGACATATATAATCCTGTTATCTCAATATAATGAATATAAACTTTTTGGGAGTGTTTTAAAAATTATACTATTAAATTGAAAAGAAATTCTGTCACTATTTAATCATGAGTCTAAGTATTGTGGTTAGCTATTTAAGTACATCTTTATCAAGCACTGAAGAAAATTGTCACTTAATTGAAATAGAATGAATCTAATTTTGGAATTCTTTTTCATCTCTCAGGTTCACTTAAATCCATTCATCAAGAGTAAACAACTCTTAAAACGATATAACTGTTGGAAATAAAATGATTACTGTTTTGAATAGGAAATGAGATATTCTTCATTTTTCTTTGCCTTATGCACAGCATTAATATGAGGAAATGAATTAAGTGCATAAGGAAATTCTGAATATACTTAAAATTGATACCTAATCTCTTTGTTTTTAATAATTCATGGGAAAGCCAGCTGACACAAAGTATTTGGTTTAATTTGATTTCATGCAAGCAATAAAATTATGAGAAGATTGGCTTATTTCAGGGCCTATGAAATAAAACAACCAAAGATCAATTATTACTTGGGGTATTGGTTTCCCCATTTTCTTATTACTCACTGTCCCCAACACATAGTAATCACTTGATAATTGTTTGCTAAAAGAATAGAATCCAATTACTCTCTGCCACTACAAGCCCTTATTTTGAATTGCTGGTGTCTGTTTTAAATTACTATCAATACCAAGTGTGCTTTCCAATTTTACACAGAAAAATAAACCAAGTCTAAGTTCTTTAGTAGGAAAGAACACACTAGGCACATTTTACTACTTAATATTTATCTGTGATCCTAAGTGAGTGGTTTATATTTACTTAAATTCTAGCAATAGCAAAACATGTTAATTGCAAAATATCATCCTCTAGCTAAATATAATGAAAACATTGCAGGCTCGTGGCTGCACTATCCTTTTCAGTTTGAATGGAAAATTCATTAAAAATCACATTCTCATAGTTTGTTAAGAAAGGGAAAGTTTTAAATAAGTCATAAATCAGAAGTAAAACATGGCCATTATGCTAGTACTGTGTTCTGGAAGAAAACTGTGAAATATATAATGCCTGCAGAATAGAATAACAGAAAGAAATCTTGTCACATGAATGAAATTGAAATGACTGAAGAAAGGTTAATAAATTTTATTGATTTTTATGAGTACACACAACAAATTCTTTTCATTCATCCTCTTACTGGGAAACCAAACCTCTTAAGGTGGGAAAAAAAACTAACAGAAACTTAGCATAGAATATCATACATTTTATTTGAAAAACCACATGCTTTTGTAGAGATATTAGTAGTGGTTGTTTGGGGGAAAATACATAACTTTATAAAACTTTGGTCACACTCAATCAGTACATTTTAAAAATAGGCATATCATTAAAATCTGTCAATTATAATAACAACCTAGAGAAAGTCATTTTATTAAATTGATGTTGAAAATTGATATGAATGAAAAACAAATTAAGTGGTACCTGAATTACCAGGACAGAGTAAGAATTATTTTTTTATTGTTATGTTAATCACCATATATTACATCATTTGTTTTTGATGTAGTGTTCCATGTTTCATTGTAAGTCAGAAGGACAAAGTAAGAATTAAACAGGGAATTTAGAATATCTCAATATTTAACTTGCAAATGATGAAACTCCTTAAAATAAAAAGACATAGCCATTAAGTAAAGCAAGCTCTATTTGTTCTAAAACTAACTTTAATGTATACACGTCTTAATAATCTTTAGTCACTTTTATTATCTCTGACGTTCATAACATCCTGTCAACTAAGTTCATTACTGTCATTTTAATAAATGAGAAAACTGAAGGCCATGTGAAGAGCTAGAGACTGAGCCAGTGTTCAGAAACAAATCTTTTGGCTCTGGATTCACAAGATAGCCTCTGTGTTGGAAGAATTAATTTTATTTTTATCTGTTCATATGTTTTTCTGCTAGATTAGCTGTGACCAGAGGGTAGTATGAAATTTTGTTTCTTATGTTGGACTTGACTGACTGACTGAACAATAGGTTTAATTAAAATTCATCCACTTTAAACATACGATATTTGTACTTTATGTAATTATACTGTCCTTCAAAACATAAAAATAATATAAAATAGTATTTTTCTCTGATTGCCCTTTCTATTCAGAATAAATGTCAAAGCATTTATCACCTACCCCACCTCATCCCTCCTGCTTTTTCTTCCTCAATGCACACTTTCTCGTCACAAAACTTTTCACAGTGTAATATACTACGTATTTTAATTTTTAACATAATTATATCTCCCCACTAGAATAGAAGTAGCACAGGTCAAGAATGTTTGTATGTTTCACTCACTGTTATACAATCTGTGCCTGGAACATACTAGGTGCTCAATAAATACATACTGAATGAATGGATGAATCAATCAATTAATCAGCAATGGAGAAAAAATACACATCATTGTGTTGCGCTCATGTGCTACATTCTTATAGTTCTACTATATCCTATGCAGTCTTCTGTGAAAACAGCATTCCCTACATTTCATTGTACTATTTTAATTGAATTTTTTTAGATTTTTGTAACTTTTATTACATTTAATTCTAGCCAACTTATAGGTTTTTTGATACATTTTTCCTTTTTTTAAGATTTTATTTATTTATTTGACAGAGAGAGACACAGCGAGAGAGGGAACACAAGCAGGGGGAGTGGGAGAGGGAGAAGCAGGCTTCCCGCGGAGCAGGGAGCCCGATGCGGGGCTCGATCCCAGGACGATCCTGGCCTGAGCCGTAGGCAGACTTAATGCTTAATGACTGAGACACCCAGGCGCCCAATACATTTTTCTAGTATATTTTCTAATTTGTTTCAGGTACATAAGGATATCATTGATTGTTGTATACTGATCCTGCATCAAGTAATTTTGTTAAAAGTTTAGTTCTTCCTTTTTTTAATTTTATTATGTTATGTTAATCACCTTACAATTACATCATTAGTTTTGTTTTTTTTGTTTTTTTAAAAGATTTATTTATTTATTCATGAGAGACAGAGAGAGAGAAAGAGAAGCAGAGGGAGAAGCAGGCTCCCCGCTGAGCAGGGAGCCCAATGCGGGACTCGATCCCAGGACCCTGGGATCATGACCTGAGCTGAAGGCAGACGCTTAACCATCTGAGCCACCCCGGCGCCCACATCATTAGTTTTTGATGTAGTGTTCCATGATTCATTGTTTGCGTATAACACTCAGTGCTCCATTCAATATGTGCCCTCTTTAATTGAAATTTTTGACATGATTGTATATTCAATGTAGTTGTAAGAAATAATACAAAGAGATTCCATGTATACTTTACTCAATTTCCCCCAATAGTAATGTTTTACAAAACTATTATATAGTATCACAACTAAAATACTGAAATTTGTTCAATCCACTGATCTTATTTAGATTTCACTTTTATCTTTACTCACTTGAGTGTGTGTATTTAGTTTTATGCAATTTTATCACATCTCTATGTTCCTATATCCACTACCCCAGTCAAGATACTGAACAGTTTATTACAAGTCTCTCCCCTGTTGCCATTTTATAAGCACACCTATCTCTTCCCCCTGATCACCACTAATCAGTTCTAATAATTTTATTATTTATTTATTATTTGTATTAATGTATTATTTATTACATTATATTATGTAAATGGAATAAGGCGATTTGTAACCTTTGGAACTGGATATTTCTACTCAGCATAATTGCTTGGAGTTTCATCCAAATTGCTACATGGATCAAGAGCTATTTTCTTTTTATTGATATATACGGTATTCCATGGTATGTACGAAGCAGTTTGTTTATAAACGTTCACCTTTTTAAATCATCATTAACATATAATGTATTATTTGTTTCAGGGGTACAGGTCTGTGATTCATCAATCTTACACAATACACAGCGCTCACCACAACACATACCCTCCCCGATGTCCATCACCCAGCTCCCCCAGCCCTCCACCCCCTCAGTTTGTTTCCTCCAGCAACCCTCAGTTGGGCTGAGATTAAGACCTTTTGAAGGACATATGGGCTGTTTCTAGCTTTTGGCTACTATGACTAAAGCTTCTGTGAACTTCTATGTACAGATTTTTGTTTGAACACAAGTTTTTATTTTCCTGGGATAAATCCCCAGGGGTATAAATACTGAGTCATAGGGTAGTTGCATGCTTAGTTTTATGAGAACCTGTCAAAAAATTTTTCTATAGTGATCGAACTATGTTTTTTTCCCACCAGCAAAGTGTAAGTGATCCCGTTTATTCACATCTTTGCCAGCATTTTGCTTTGTTTTTAGCCAATCTGCTAGGTATGTAGACTTTTTGTTTGTTTGTTTGTAAGACTGTCTTTCTTTCTCTAAAAAACTGGGGATATGAAAGCCAACACTTGTATTATTTATTTCTACCACCTAACAAGTAATGGGTCCTCAATAAATATCTGTTGGATAAATAAATAAATATGTTAAGGAAATGAAAAAAGAAGTTTTTATACTCTAAAATTTATTTATTTATTTATTTTTTAAAGATTTTATTTATTTATTTGAGAGAGAGAGAATGAGAGATAGAGAGCACGAGAGGGAAGAGGGTCAGAGGGAGAAGCAGACTCCCTGCCGAGCAGGGAGCCTGATGCGGGACTCAATCCCGGGACTCCAGGATCATGACCTGAGCCGAAGGCAGTCGCTTAACCAACTGAGCCACCCAGGAGCCCTATACTCTAAAATTTAAAGTCTAATATAGGTAAATATTATATTAACATCAAACAAATGAGAGCTAAAACTAAATTCTACTTCTAATTTAAAATACGTTGTCATACATATAACTAAGACAAGGAGATATTTCTGTTATATTAATAGAATTTCATGGATATATTGTTTGAAATTATGATGTTATCGGCTGATTAAATTCCTGAAGGCATTCATTACATTATAAGTATGTTGTGAAAAATAGCCTGCGATGTTACTAATATTATTTCACAATGAAAAGATTATGCTAGGGTAAACATTATCGTTATTTTGCAATGAATTCTTATTGAAGTTGAACATAGAATAAGTGAATGTTTTTTAAAGAAGATAACATCTCATAATGAGAAATTACAGCAACATTATACAATATTAGCAATAATAACAGGTTCACCTCCTTTCACAAAGCAGGTCAGCTACTGTATTATCACAGAAAATTACCAAAGGCTCCATATATTAAAAAAAAAATTCTCACCATTAGGTGAGAAAAGAGAATTTTGTGTTTAGTATTCATTTTGGGCAAAATACTCTTATTATCTGAAAATGTGAATTGGCATGTAGTAGGCAGTGAACCAGCTGAACTCGAGGTTTCATTTGTTTTTAATTTGGGGGGAAGAAATATGAAAGCCTCAAAATGAAATTACTTCATCAGAATTCACATTTGATTTTCATCTTTTCAGCTACCCAGCTGCATCAATGCTCAACTGACTGTGCTCCCAGCTGCATTATTGAAGGAAGTTATTCAAGAAGGAATACTTGCAATATGTGTTAGACTGAGTAGCGAGCTAATTAAAAGAACTTCACAGCTGGATTTTTAGAAGGCTTTGATCTTAATTGTAAGGTGCTAAAAATGCTTGTTGGTTAGATTTTGTTCCTTATACCCTAAATCTGTAGTCTTCCCTTGTAAGAAAATTGGTAAGAACTGTTAACAAATGAATGAATGAATCGAGTCCTTATCTCTGTTCTCTTTTTTTCTGTTAGAGCTTAACAAGCTATACATCGTATATAATTTCTTATATTTCAAAGAGATCTCCTGCCCAGAATAAATGGTAAGAATGCAATACTATATCCTCCAGGAAGGTTCTATTGCTTATGGTCAATTAAAAACTCTACATTTAAAAAATATGTATTCTGAAAACTGTATCGCTCTAATTGAAGACATAAAATATTTGCAGTTTTTTGCTTTGGGCTTATTTTTCTTCACCAAATTACAAGACTTTATCTTTGCTAATGTGTACAGGGTTAGATTTAGGCTACGTGAGATCTAGTGGGATGATAAAGATAATAGGGGGACCTAAACAGAAAAATAATATGAAGGCAAATAGAATGTACAAATATGAAAAGAACATTGAATACAAAGGCGGAGTCCTACTCCAGCTTCGTCAATGACAAATAGAGCGACCTTTGAATCCGCCTCTTATGTTCAGTACAATTTCTTCAATTGCAAATGTATAAACTGCAAGTTAGTGTCTCTTTATTATAGAAGTAAGTTATTTTGTTAAAAGGAACTAAAATTAACTCCTACTGGCTTAAAGGGCAAAGGGTAATTTAATATAAGGGAAAAAACTTGTGTCATGATTAGACCGAGAGCAGAAAGTATTGTTGAGACTAGCACAAAACTGGAATCTACCAAGACAATAGTCTTCCTAGAGCTATGTAGTTTCTTCTCTCTGCCATGCTCTGAGTTTGATACTGATTTTGTTTGTTTTATTCTCTCTCTCTCTCTCTTTCTCTCTCTCTCTCTCCCTTACTCTCTTTCTGTGCTTATTTTCTTTCTCTGCTTCTTTGGCCAAATCCTCATTCTAGCCCTGATACAGTCTACACAGAATTACTGTTTTCTCAGTACAAATTCCAACTGCATAGACAGCAAAACAGATTAGTTAAGTATGAATTGGAATCTGCCCTTTTGAATCAACTAACGCTGGGTATAACTTTATATGTCTGTTCCACAGAGACCCTGGTATCTACACTGAAAAATGTGTCATGTCAAGAGAACAGAACAAAGCGATTGAACATGGCCACCACATGAGGAAGAGATTAGTTTAAAATTTTGGAGTGGCAAAATAAAACATTTTCTTTATGCATGCAACAATAAAAATGCTTGTTCTAAATATGACATGCACATATATACCAGTAGAAAGTGTAATGA
Organism: Callorhinus ursinus; assembly: GCF_003265705.2. Classification (NCBI taxonomy): domain Eukaryota; kingdom Metazoa; phylum Chordata; class Mammalia; order Carnivora; family Otariidae; genus Callorhinus; species Callorhinus ursinus. The sequence goes on along the minus strand of NW_027397063.1, from coordinate 90,149,631 downwards.
AGTAAACTGTTTGAAGAAAGAATTCACAATTTTTTTGTAGACTAAATTACTTCTCGTTCTTAGGACTAATTCAGTGAATTAGTCTTACCTGTGACTTTCCACATACAAAATTTTCTCTTCTTGGTTTTATTTGAAAATGAGCTGTTAAGCATGTTTTTGATGCTTTCCTGTAAAATAATCATGTAACAAGGAGTTAACCCTATAAAAATCACTGAGTAATATTTAGACAACTGGAGAATTTATATTTGTTGATATTAAGCTCAATGAACTGAAATCTTATTTCCAAAAATGGTCCATATTTTTAGGACATGGTTTATCCATTAGTGTAGATCACCCCAATTTTTCCTTATAATTTATTCCCCAACCAGTTAATGTTACACTAAAATGTCTGAATTTTGAATTATGCATTGTCAGTTCTTGAAGGAACTTAAAAAAAATTAAAGTTTAGCACTTTTAAATTTTCAAAAAGATTTTCTCATTTTAACTAAAACCTGAATTACATGAGGTCAGTCAGATCAATCTCTGTCAGCTGTAAATATTTTTAAATTATCATTAAGTATTCTAGAATGCATGTAGTTTGTTTAAAAATGACCATGGTGATGAACCAGTGGGCTGATCTCCTTGAATAATTAAGGCAAAATAAGAAGAAGAAGAAGAAGGATTATTATCTACATTTGATATCGTTTTAATGTTTTCAAAAAATATAAATTTCTTTTCATTTGGTCTAAAATAAATTTGTGAAGTAAAGAGAGGAATTATTATTCACTTTATATGTGCAAAAGTTTCATAGAAAAGAATCGCCTTGCCTATGCCCATATAATTATACAGAAGCAAAAGTCACCTCAACTCTAATTCAAATTCACAATTCTATTATACTGCAGAGTCTAATATCCACTAATAATTTCTATGTATGTGATAATCATCCTGCTCATTTAAAACAATCCAACTGGGATAATATTTTGTCTCTAACAAGAGCAATAAAGATTGCTTTGGGAAGAGAATTATCATTTCCTTTCAAGCAATTTTCCTAAAAAAAAATTCTAGAATGTAATTATGAAACCCACATATCCATAATTCCTTTAGTGCATTATTTATGATTTATGTAAATTCTTCTTGAGCCTATTTAGAATTTTATCCTGAACTCCTTCATAATGATATCCATGAAAGCACTGAACACTGTAATCTTTTTATTTTCTCCATTTACTCCCAAGGCCAGAGTTTTTATGCTAAAATTCTATGATTTGGAGATTACTTTCACATTTAACTCCACTTTATATATTTTCATCTTTTTTTTGAAAATGCTAAATAATTAGATTCTACTTAATTTGGACCAACTTTATTGGAGGTATGCTTAGAGCCTGACCCCTAGTTCATTTTAAGGGCTGAAAAACAACTATTAAGATTGACAAGTCTGAGGGTATGTGCTACGGTGAGCGCTGTGAAGTGTGCAAGACTGTTGAATCACAGATCTGTACTTCTGAAACAAATAACGCAACATATTTTAAGAAAAAAGAAAAAGAAGAAGATAGCAGGAGAGGAAGAATGAAGGGGAGTAAGTCAGAGGGGGAGATGAACCATGAGAGATGATGGACTCTGAAAAACAAACTGGGGGTTCTAGAGGGGAGGAGGGTGGGGGGATGGGTTAGCCTGGTGATGGGTATTAAAGAGGGCACATTCTGCATGGAGCACTGGGTGTTATGAACAAACAATGAATCATGGAACACTACATCAAAAACAAATGATGTAATATATGGTGATTAACATAACAATAAAAAAATTTAAAAAAAAGATTGACAAGTCTTAAAATGTTCCTTGACTAAAATACTAACTAGAATCCTTTTACTGCCTATACTCGCAAAATTCCAGAAAATTTGTGAAAATGAAAGCATATTTGATTTCTCTAATTTTAAAGGCTATTTGAGGCTGAAATATTTACCTTACTGTAACTAACATTCAGAATGTTATTGCTACAAACATTAACCCCTTTAATCTTCACAAGCACAGATGTACTGTTATTTTCAAGTTTCACAGATAAAGAAAGCTTTAGTATATTTGTCTCTATATAGCTAGCAAGTGGTAGAGCTGTTATCTTAGCACAGGCAATCTGGATATTCTGCATCCATTTTTTATTATTAGGATCTACTACTGGCCTTCAGTGGAAATAAGATGACTCTCAAGTGTTTTTCTGCTAGAACTTGCAATAACTATAGACCCAGCAGCTGGAGCCTATTAGAAACTGGCTAAAGCACTCTCCACCTGACAAGTAACATGACACAGATGCTCCTTCTGTAAATTTCTGACAGGTTGAGCTTTCTTCCATTGTCATTCTCTGAGGATTTGACACCTTTGCCTGATGACCTACAAGTGTATCTTTTCTTTCAAACCAAAGTCTCCTCCTGGCTTTGGATGGCCTTTTTTAAGCTGGACAAACAACTCAAAACATCAAAATCAAGATCTTGCAAACTATTAACAAAGAAGGTGACATACAATCACTCAGGGGACCTCTAAATCATATTTGAGGCCACAAGTGGAGAATTTGTTTTTAAAAAATATCTTTATCTTCTTTTGTGGACAATGTAAATTTCGTAGGGAGGACTATCAGACTTCTGATGATAACCATAGGGAAAGTTAGTATCTAGGTCACAGTAGCGTGACTTGTCCTGGAAATGGCAGGGATAGGTTTAATTCCAGGGAGAGAATCAACCCTTAAATCTGATATTTGCTTTTTGCCCTTAGTCTCTGTATTGGAGTTAGACTAACAACTTCACGTTTTACCATCTAACTAATGACATGCATAGAGTATCACAAGATTTACAATATTGTTCACTTCTTTAGCTAAATAAAAAATCAAATTGATCTGACTAGCTGGTTGATTAGTTAACTTTCTGCAAGTAGCATTTTACTAAAAAAAAAAAAAACTATGTTTAAATTGATTTCTCTAAGATTCATCCTGTGGTGCTACTGATGAGCCAGAAAAGTCAAGTCTCCTTTTTATTTCCCTGAAAGCAGACTATAAAAAGGAAATAAGTTTTAAGTTTGTTTAAGCAATTAGATTAGTCACAATTCTAGGTGGTTAGCCGTGTGGTAAAACGTAAGTTGTCTAGGCAGGAAGTATACACCACTCTCTCCAACCTTCATAACAGTATCTATAGTAAGCACAATAAATATGGGTTGCCACATTTATAGAAATTGGCTAACTTAGTAGTTTTCCATGGAAGAAATCCTTATTTAGCAAGTGCCTTCCAGCAGGGTTTCTCAACCAATTGACATTTTGGAGCAGATAATTCTTAGTTTAGAAGGTCTGCACTGTGCATTGTAGGACATTTAGCAACATTCCTGACCTCTATCCACTACATGCCAATGGCATTCCTCCCTTTAGAGTTGAGACAACCAAAAGTGTCTCCAGATAATTTGAAAAATCCCCTAGGGGTAAAATCACTGGTTAAGAACCACTTAGTTATACATAGTAGTTTAGGCAAAACAAAAAGGAAATAGTTTATTTTGTTTTATACTCATGCCAGTCTAGTTTCTTGACTCCAAAACACTAAAAACGTAAGGTGGACATAAACTTCATAATATGCCTGTGGATAATGCAGAGTTATCAGGGACTCTCCATTGCTGCTTGATGCTACAATTTTTCAAAAAACATTATTTTTTCTGTAGAATAGGAATTCATCATCATATTTACCTAGAAATCTGAGCCATACGTTAGTTACTGGCTCTTCCCAACGTGGCTCAGACACATTTCTATTTGAACAGAAGAATCTGCTGTTTTCCCAGCCCTAGAAGAAGCCATTAGTCTTATCAGCAGATAATTTTCTAGAAATTACTAATAAAGCTTCACAGTTTATATCCCTAATTGTTAATTCTTTGTGAGAAGGTCAAAAGGAATTCCTTAAAATGTACATGAACATCTCTGAGTCCTTTCATTTTGGGCCACAAGAGGTGCTGACTGTGAGGTTGTTCCCAGAAGATGGATTTGTAAAATTACATGCTGTGAATGAATGTTTGTGCTTTTGTTTTGTGACTATACATCCATATCACAAAGAGGTTGCTCTGGGAAACAAACTCTGACTCTGAAATTTTCATGTAGTGAGTCCATTGGAAAGTGCTCTGGGATCAACTATGAGGGAAAAAGCAGGTGAAGAAGTTCTGGGGTTGGGACCTTACAGAATCATCTTGTCTTAAAACAAGGGAGTTCTCTTTCATGTACCCCTATAAACCAGTCATTGAATGCACTGCCCTGAAAAGGGGACACGGATTGAGGCAAGGCAGATCTTCTCAGTTGAGAACAATTGCTAGAGAGGGGTTGAATTGAGAGCCGGTAGCCATCAGCACGCCTGACAGCTAGGTGAGGGTTCAGTCCTCACTGGGCGTCTACTAAAACTCACCTATTAATAGATACAGAAAATGCTACATAAATATTTCCATAAATTTGTGGAAGCACTGAAATGTTCTTCTAAGTTAATTCTGGGCTTAGCAGTTGGTCTGGGAGATTTACTGAAGTTTGAATATTTTGGACAAAGGATAGTTTTCAGGACACTTGGAATTATTGTTTCCTTTCCTCTACTCCTTTATCAACACCTGGAAATGAATCTAGGGTTCCTGGACTTTCTCTGAAATTCAGAGAAAAAGGCTGGAACAATCATCAAAAGGATGTAAGATCTATCATCAAAGAAAAACAACAGTCTTCTCATTACAGATTATAGCAGTGGGCTCAGAAGTACACATGAATGGCAGAGAATTGGTTGTTCACAGAAAATTAAATCAGATTTTCCCAACCAATATAAGTAATAATTACATGAACATTTTTTCTTCCTGCAGTGAAAACGACATCACATAAAGACAAAAATGAAAACGAAAAATATATTTAAAAAAATTCAAAATTATCAATTACAACTTAACTTTTTTTCTATCAGCACATAAATTCAGAATAAATATATGCAATATTTAACACAGGATGAACATTAACTGTTTTTTTCATTTGTAGTGTCTGATTTTTAGAATGAGTTTTCATGAGATTTTAGAGACTCAGTAAAAATCCCAAACAACAAACCTATCTTTTAAAAAAATCTTATTTTTTTAATTGTTAGCAGCTCTATTAAAATATCTTTCACATATAAAAACTGTATATATTTAAGGTGTACAATATAATGTTGTACTATGTGTATGCATTATAAAAGGATCACTACAATTAAGTAAGATACCCATCGTTTCTACATAGTTACCATTGTGTGGTGAAAAGAGTAAGTTCTATCTTCTGCAAATTTCAAGTACATGATACATCATTGTTAACTGTTGTCACAAAAATATAGAATGCTTCATGAATTTTGTGTCAACGTTGAGCAAGGGTCATGCTAACTCTGAATTGTATCAATTTTAGTATACATGCTGCCAAAGTGGGCACAAAAATCTCATTTTCTCAGTTGGTTAAGCGACTGCCTTCGGCTCAGGTCATGATTCTGGAGCCTCTGGATCGAGTCCCGCATGGGGCTCCCTGCTCAGCAGGGAGGTTATGACCTCCCCATTTTTTTAATTCTAAAATATTAATTAATTAATTAATAATCTCGTTTAGGTGACATTTCTTTTCCTGAGTCCTAGCTTTGCTGATAATGAATTGCAAGTGCTACTACACCTTAAAAAAAAAAAAGGAAATCAAGAAAAGGAATATGGATGTGCCAATAGGGAAGCACCAGTGAAAATCCTGGTTATTTAAACCTGCCATTTCTCCAACTCTACCATGAGCTCTGGGAAGAATAATATATAATAGCATTTAGCATACTTCTTATCCCCTTTATCTATCTATCTATCCATCATCTATCATCTATCTATCCATCATCTATCATCTATCTATCTATCTATCTATCTATCTATCTATCTATCTATCTATTTATCTATCCATCCATCCATCCACTTACCTACCTATCTGGTCTCCTCTGGTCATTCTCAAAACTTCTGTATGAGAAGATACACATAATAGTACATATATGATATTATCTCTAAGTTAAAATTGTGGAGAGCAATAATCAGGAATTAAAATTATGTCTTTCTTGCATTATTCCTCTGCTGAGCAAAATGATGAAATGCACTGAGGAGAAGAGATATACTTGAGTTCTAAAGGGAAATGAAAAGTATGAGAGCAGCATTGGTACATATATAAATCGTTCTAATTTTTCTTCCAAGTGTGCACGTGGACCCTTGACTGTGGACAGGTGCAGGGTGCTATAAATAAGGAAGTCCTTTGCTCTTGAACTTCCCCAAGTTATTTACTTAAACACTGGAGAGGATTAATTTAAGTAAATAAAGATTTTATTCATTTGTCTTCAGCTGGTTTAACACTGAAAGCATATATGTTTGTTTCTTCTCAATCTGGGGGTGATCTGGCTTCCCATCTCTAACTGGGAACACTCTCCGCCATCCTCTTTAATAGTCTTCAGTGCAGTACATCATCTCTTTACAATTCTCTTTCAGGTTCCACCACTTTGAAATTAAGTGTTGACCCTGTGACTTAACTTTAGTCAACATAAGGAAAAGTGACATGTGTCTTCTCCAGTAGAAACTTTGAGAGCTAGGTGTACAGTTTGCCGTATATACTCTTTCCCATGTCAGAAGACCAGCAATTTTCCAGATAGTGAGGAAGACAGGAAGCAGAATGCCCTGACCGATGTGAAGTATGAGCAACACTTAAACCTTTGTTATTTTAATACACTAAAATTTGGGAAGGGGTATTTGTAACCACAGCCTAATCTAGCTTATCTTGTTTCATTTTATGAATAATAATTTACCCATGTTTCATTGAAGTAAATGCATACTGAACAGTGACAAGAGTTCTACAACTTAATGCAGAGGGGGTCAGATTCCAAGGGTGTAAGGGATGGAGAAAAGGGAACACAGTGTGTGCCAGGGCCTACTGACTTCCCTTTACTGTACTGCACAAGAAGCAAACTCTTGCTAGTTTTATGTATGGGGGAGGATTGGCAGAGTTTACCGATTTTACATCCTTAGGAACTTGTCTGGTATTCCACCCAGGATGAATATTTCTCCCTACATAAATAATCTAAGCTTATGGTCATTGAAACCTCTGGCAAACAGACCCCCAAGGTGACCCAAACGATTCTCACTTCTGTGTTCACACTTTTATGCAATCTCCTGTTGAGTGGGCAAGGGGCTGGTGACTATCTTCTAACCAACAGTATGTGACAAAGGGGAGAAGATATCATTCTATTAATATTAGTTTATATACTATATAAGACTCCATTTTAGCAAACTGGTGCTACAGATTGTCCATATAGGGTTGAAATAAGCAGCCAAGTTGAAAAAGCCCACGTGACAAGGAACTGTGGGCAGCCTCTAGAACCTGAAGGCAGACTCCAGCTGGCAGCCAAGAAGGGGCTGACGCCTTCAATCATATTAATTGCAACTACATAAATGTTGCCAAAATCTTAAATAAGCTTAGAAGTAGATTCTTCCCCAGTCAAGTCTCCAGACATTAATGCAATCTGGTCAAAACCATGACGGCAGCCTTGTGAGACTCTAAGTAGAGGCTACAGTGAACTGTGCCTGGACTCTTATTCCATGAGAAACATGAGAAAAATAAATCTATACTATTGTAAACTACTAATTTTGTGGTAATTTGTCATATACACACACACACACACACACACACACACACACTAATATAGGATCATTCTTGAGTCTATGGCATAGCATGTCTATGGCTTATATCATTTGTCCATTTCTGTTGCTTCCTTATCATGAAAGGTTAAATTTTTTTCTCAAGTTTTTAAAATACACTAGAAGTGGGGGCCACAGCTGGTTGGGCATGGAAAACGGAGGGCGTTCCAAGTGGCCTATGGCTTGCTTTCCTCCAAAATGTCTACAATTAAAAACATTCACAATAAGAATTTAAAAAATTAATCAATGTGCTTCTAATTAACATAAACTTTATTTCATGTGCAAAAGTATCTGTGCTTCTTCTGTTAGATTACATGAATGTTTTTCTTTCCCTAATCTGGTTATAGTGGTAAATAAGTAAGTGAGAAATGAGTTGCTACAATGAAAATGAGTATATAGGTAAATCCAAGTAATTGAGGATCCCAAGGGAATGAAATAGGGTATAAACATAATATTCTCTTTTTAATAGAGCCATAACAAGTATAGAAATTATGGATGTTGATTATACCAATTACGCCATGGGAAAGGACCTTTCTACATTTAAAATCACAGAGGAGGAATATTATAAGGAATGGTGCATTATGTAACTTCTGGAAGCAGTTCAATTCACAATTCAACAAATAATTATTTAATTGACTATTAGGTGCCAGCACTGTCAGTTTCTTGTCATTGATGGTAATGAAAACAGAGCAGAAATATGTTAGGGAACATGTAAGATTCTTCCCACACCTTGTTTCTAAGTTTTTTAAAGGGTAAAATAAAATCTATTTATATATCAACACATGTGCCAATATCGACTAAGAATCCATACTATTAATTCCAACCAGTGGTTCTCACTGCTTGTTGAACATTAGAAACTCCTAGGGAGCTTTTGAAAACTGCTGTTCCAGAATGCCATCCAGGCCAATTCAATCAGAATCTCTGGAACTGTGTCCTCAGCAGTGATACTTTTAAATCTCCCCAGAGGGTGATAATGTGCAGTCAGGATTGAGAAATCCTGCTTTAAACTATTGATAGAGACTGCTATACAGGGGTTTACTTCATATTTATAGATTTTGCCAGTATGTTTTTATATTGTTTATTAATTACCCTAAGTATATATACTCCTGATGAAAACTGAGTGCTATGCATTTTGAAAACTCAAAGACCTTAATTTGAAACCAGTAATAAATCCTAATTTGAGCATTTGGGGCATCAGATTTATTTTCCCCATTTCTTAGTTTGTTTTTATTTTTTAACAAACTTAACTTACTATAAATCTAATTTTTCTTGAATATAAGGCAATTTTGCCCTATCAAATCTAATTATTATAAATTAAGTCAGTTAATGTCCATCAGGACCTATGTTATTTTATCTGTACCATCATTCCTCAACACCACAAAACAGGTGTAAAACTAGATATATTTAATAAGATAACCTTCCATCATGCTACAATGTATTAGGCTATTATGTAATATCTTTTATGTAATCCATTTTACATATAACTATTTTGTTTACTGTTATGAAGTAAATATTGTACATAATATTTGATTTCAACAATCCTGCCAGTATCTTGAATCCAGGTGATATAAACTGATGACAAACTACTTCAATTGCCTTCTGTTAGGCAATTATATCAAAACATTAAAACTATAAATGAACTCACCTCTATCAAATTAAAACCTTTTGCTTATTTTCAACTCAGAGAAATAGTTTCTACCGTTTTTTCTTATTTGTTCTCCTATCGTCTCTCTGCTGTCCTTATGGATCCTTGTATCATACAGATATCATAGCTTCCAAATTTTGCTTTATATTTTTTCATTTTATTATATCTCTTTTAGTATTTATATCTTTCACATTTGTAAAAACATTTTATACATTTTAAAAAGATATGTTTGACAATTTGAGATTTTTTTTTTCCTAAGCAATCTATCCATTCCCTTTTCTAACTCACTAATCCAATCTTGTGCCTCTCTTTTTAAAGGCATTGCACTCTTAGAAAAAAAAAAAAAAGATTTCAATCTCCAAGTATTCTGTTTTGATTTATATATAGAGAAGATTTTCTTATAATTTGATAATTTTCTATAGAATCAATATCATCTGGAGTAGAATCTTACTAAGGCTGTTATTAGTTATACTTTTTAAAACATTGCCCTATATTAACTGTTTCATTGAGATTTGTTCTACAATTTTGATGCTCTTCATTGTACCGTTTCCTTCAAATGCTTGGTTGCTCTGTTTTATATGTGCATAATTTTGTCTACTTCTGGTTTGGGGCAGGGAATCAGAGTAGTCATGGATAGCTGGAATATTTGTTGTCACCCAAATGAAAATCATGATATGTTAGTAGTAAACAGAGCTCCCTGTTACAGGAACATATAGCTAACAGTAATGTATGGATGGTGGGGATATGAGGTTGAAGTGACAGAATATATGTGTTCCTAAATTTTCAGGTCATCATATAACTAGGGTACTTTTCTCTTTCTAGATTCCAGGTATCTGTTTCGGCAGCTCCCTATGGCATACTACTTAATTATTCAGAAAAAAAATACCTAGGTTAATCGTTTTTCCATATTCATTCCTTCCCTCATTGTTTTAGTGAAGGTACAGAACAAGACTACTCCTAGTCTTTTACTCATGTGCTTGGAAATTAGGACCAGTGCTTTGGTGGAAGAGTAACCAACCACCTTTGCTGTCACCTACTGAACATTTATAACAGAAAGGCTGGGGTCCGCCAGAGCCAGCTCTTCTAAAGAGAGTATTTTAATTATCTTCATTAATATCCCAGGACTTCCCTTTGCTCATTTGTATTTGTTGTTTCTGGGCCCGGAAATGCTCTTTCTTCTGAGATCTAGGCCATGACTTCAGGGCCCTGATTTCTCTATCCCTCTGAAATTGCTCTTTTCTATTTTTTAAACATACTTCAAAAAAGCTTTTCTATTTATGACACTTGTCATGTTATAACTGATAGACTTTATTTAAAATGTTCCCTGTGATTGGGATGGGGACTGATTTGTGTGTTCACTTTATTGCGTTGATCCAATCTCTATCCATCCATATAAAACAACTCTTACTAGCCACACATGTATTTCTCTGTTTAAGGATTATGAGATGGCTTTTAGAACCTCCATATGTATTTGGAAGCTACAAATACCAAAGAACCCATTTTAAGGCTGAAGTCTAGTAATATAATTTGATTGGAAGTAGCAATATTAATATACCAGAAACAATCATATCTCTAGAAAATCTCAGATCTCAAAATGTTTGAAAAATATCAGTGAGGCGCCTGGGTGGCTCACTCAGTTAGGCGTCTGACTCTTGGTTTCAGGTCAGGTCATGATCTCAGGATGGTGGGATTGAGCCCCCCATTGGGCTCCACACTTGGTGCAGAGTCTGCTTGGGATTTTCTCTCTCACTCTCCCTCTGCCCCTCCCCCCCGTGTGTACTCTCTCTCTCTCTCTGTCTCTCCAAAATAATAAATATATAAATCTTTAAAAAATATATCATTTAGGGAAGTGTTTGGAGTGTGGTAAAATGACTGGGACTCTACCTTATATGAATTGTTTTAAGTTAGATTTAAAATGTATCAAGAATTTATTCACCTAATTTATTCAACATTGTACTTTTAAACCACCATTTATCACTCGATATTAGAAAAAGGACATAGTTATTACATAAAACCCATACTGCCTTTCGCAGTTCTCTTCACATGTCCCTTCCTCCATTAATGCAAACTGGTAACCAGTATGGTTCTCTACTATAGGACATCGACAGAAAATGGTTTTGTTTCTCTTGCAGACTATAGCATTTTTATTATTTTTATTTTTTATATTATGTTATGTTAATCACCATACATTACATCATTAGTTTAGACTATAGCATTTTTGAAAGAAGGGCTCATTGACCCAGATATGTCTCATTGATCCAATCTATCAGGCAACTACTTTTGGGGTGGCCATGCCAGTCCCACTCAACAGATTCAAATCTGGAAGGACAAAGTTTGGGATTAAGACCTACCACTTCAAGTCAATTCTACTTGACAAACATTTATTAAGAACTTAGTGTGTATAAAACATAATTAATGAATTTCTATACAGAGATTAACATTGAAGTAGATGCTTGACAGAGTGAGAACAGTTTTTAAAAATTAGGATTTAAGATGGAAATGTGTTCACATTTTAAATGTAAGGTAAAAGAAGAGGAAATATCAAAATATACAGAGCACAATAGACTAAGCGTTAAGATAACCTCAAGAATCTCAAGCGACAGCCTCAGAGTCAAAGTCAATAGAAAGATTAGCCAGAATAAACCCTAAGAGAGGGTTTGCGATTGATAAATCAGTCTTTTTTGAGAAACATTTTAGTGAGGGCTGTTGGCAGAGACCACATTAGATGATGAAATGAGTTGTAAATAGTACAAGGAATAGCATATGGTTTTAAAGCATCAGACATAGAAGGGCAAGAAAAAGGGGAGCACCATCAAAGACTGAATTTCTTGGGTTCTTGGAAGCCAAGTAGAAAGAGTCACCCGAAAAAAAGAGAAACTAAAGATACAAAAGGAAATCCTGGCAGGATTGGGCAGAAATGAGACCAGTTGTTCAAGTAACTGAGTTAAGCGTTTCTCTGAAACTGGAGAGAATAAAATAATTTAAAATATGGTTAAGTTTGAAGTGAAAAGTAGAAACTTGAAAGAATTCTCAATGGATAAAAGCAGTTGAGAAAGGGGAACAGGCTTTATAATAAGTGAACAGAGAATTCCTTCTTAAGCAGCTGAAATTTAAAATAAGTCTCAAAGGATTAACTATAACTAGCCAAATTAAAAAAAAAAAATGGGAGGAAAGTCATTCCAGATGAGGATAGTGAAGATAAGAAAAGGCTTTCCACTAAAAAATGGTACAGCATATTGAAAGAACTGAGGGGCGCCTGGATGGCTGTTGTTAAGCGTTAAGCTTCTGCCTTCTGCTCCGGTCATTGTCCCAGGGTCCTGGGATCAAGCCCCGCCCCACATCGGGCTCCCTGCTCCGCGGGAAGCCTGCTTCTCCCTCTCCCACTCCCCCTGCTTGTGTCCCCTCTCTCACTATGTCTCTCTCTGTCAAAAAAATAAATAAAATATTTAAAAATAAGCTGAAATAATTTTAATTAAGACTAGAAATAAGTAAGCAAGTGAGAACAATAAAAAGACATACCAAAAAAAAAAATCAAGAAATTATAAAGTTTAAATTTGTTTGAATCCTGATTTAAAGAAATCAACAATAAAAATTATAAGACAGTTGGGAAAATTTAATACAAAATGGATATTTGAGGATATTAAGGAATTATTGTTAAATTTGTTTAGGCATGACAATATTATGGTGGGTATGTTTTTATTAAGGTCATATATTTTACAGATATATAAACTAAAATGAATATAAATGAAATAATCTGATATTCAAAATACTCTGACACAACCCAGTAGTATCAGAGTTAGGGATGTGGTGGTGGGGTGTTGGGGTTGATGTAGATGATATAAGACTGATCATGACTTGATAAGTTTTGAAGCTGAGTGACATACAAAAATTATACCAGTTCCCTATGTGTTTGAAATTTTCCATTACAGAAAAGGTGAAATGTACACTAAAAGTTTAGGGATTGAAAACTACTGTGATTATAATAGAATATTTATATTTTTATGAATTTTATTGTATATTTTCATCTCCCAAATACTATATTTAAACCTCAAATAGCATAAACTTGTTTGACAATTAAATATTCAAAGATAAGAGGGGCACCTGGGTGGCTCAGTCATTAAACATCTGCCTTCGGCTCAGGTCATGATCTCAGGGTCCTGGGATGGAGCCCCACATCAGACTCCCTGCTCGGCGAGGAAGCCTGCTTCTCCCTCTCCCACACTCCCTGCTTCTGTTCCCTCTCTCGCTGTGTCTCTCTCTGTCAAATAAATAAATAAAATCTTAAAAAAATATATTCAAAGATAAGAGAGATAAACTACATTTGATATATGACTTTAGTGCATTAACTCTCCCAATGTTTGAATTACAGTCTCCTTCAGTCATAAACCTTGTTTCCTGAATATCCTTCCTTTCCTTTCTCTTCAAATTTTACATATTTTAAAGGCTGAAGAAAAAAAAACTCATCTTTTCTATATGTGAACATAGCTTTATATTTATTATTATTTGTATATAGCATTAGATTCCATCTATCTATCATTTATCTTTCCATTCGTTCATCCAACTCTGTACTCTCTTTATCTACCCATAATAATAATAAAAAATAATTACCAGCTGGGAGTGATTTGAGATGGTTGTTGTATTACAGTTCTACCAATAAAAGACATTAAATCATACTATATAGGGAAGATAACTTTGGAACCATTTGGTTCAACCAGTTCATTTGGTAGAAGAGTAAAGCAAGACTGAAAATAAATAATTTACTAATAGCAATGTGGCTACTGAGTTGTTTTCTAAAATCATTTTAAGTAACTTTGATACCAAGGTCCCTTAGTAGAATTATATTTGAAAGGTCTTTGAATTACACGTAATAATCCAACAGCTAGAAACTCCAGAAAATGAAATAGGTAATTAAAAGCATTAGAATATTTTTTTAAAAAATCAAAGTGTTCTAAAAGTGAATTTGATTTTGACTTACAGTGGGACTTACACAACATAATAGGTAGCAGAAAACATGTCAACATTATGGATATAACTTTATACTAAATGAACAGAGACTAAATCAGACTTCAATAATTGTCCTTTATTGAGCCAAAAATTCCCTAGATTTAACTCTTCTTAAAGAATATAATTCAGCATTTAATGGGTTTAGATGCAAACTGTCTCTGCTGCCTGTCACTACATGAATTGGGACTAGTTACTAGTAACTTTTCTCAATCTCAGTTTTCCCATCTACAATGTGAGGATAATAATTCCTTTTAAAAAAAGATTTTTGTATAGATTGAATGAGATAAATGTTGTGGAAGGTCACGTCAGTAAATAGCGGGCATCTTAGTTACTACGACAACTATCACTCATAACTCACTAACTAGGTAGCTAACTAAGCAAATTGCCGATATTAAACAAGTTTGCTCCTGGCACACATTTTAGAAATGTTGGTGGGGCACAGGTAATGAAGATCCTTGAATTCCAATATAATTCGCAAGGATTTTTATACTATAGACATTGAGGGCTCCTGGTAGATTTTTTTACAAAGTGAATGATTTTATGAATTTAATATTTTAGAAAATTTATCCAATGATATAAACAAGACTGAGTATAGTTTCAAAAAGCCAATTAGGAAGCTATTGGTATACTCTAGGAGAGATTCAATAATCAACAGAAAGAGAACTGAAAGAAAGGGTGACAATGATAGCTGAATTGAATATAAATAAGTAAAAATTAGTTGAATAAGAATTGTGGAAAGATGGTAAAATATTCTTTATGTGTCTATTTAAGCAATAAATCTAGATAACCCAGGACTATATTTAGATATACAATAATTAGGTTTTCATCACCTTATTCACATCATTAATATTAAAAGAAGGAGCTGGTGTGTTTTCTTGATTGTTTATTCACTGTAATGGATGTTGGTCTTTCTTTTGCAAGAACTTTAATGCCAGAAAAGCTCAGATTTGTTCATGTAGGTGTTGTGAATGAGTACAATCAATGCTAAATAATTTTAAGGGAAAAATAAATTTTTAAGCATTAGCAATTAGACTATCTATTGAGAACCTAAAATAAAGGCAGAACTATCCTTGAGAAAGTGATACTACCACACCCTTAACATGCTTAAATATGCTTTAACATCCATCTCCTCAAAGTAAGGCGTAACTGCCTATGCAACTCTTTTTACAACCTCCCATTTTAAAGAAATTACATAACAGTCAAAGGTACATTAATTTCTTTAAAGAAATCATAAACTATAAATTACCATAAATGTGTTTGTTTTATGATGCTACAAAAACTCACATTGTCAACAAGATAAATCTGTTTATAAAAACAATGAGCCATTTATTCCATCTCATGGGAAAAAATTATACAAGACCGATATCAACAGTATTCTCCTAAATGTTCTAGTCAAGCTGCACCTCTGCTCTCTACCTATCCAATTTCCTTGAGAGCTAACCTAAAACAGTCTATACTCATTTTCTTTTGCTCTGCCTCTGCCTCAAGGAAGATAAATTAACCACTACTTTAAGAAAAAAATGTATTGAGAATATACACATATGTCTAAAATTAAGTTGTATAAAAATGTTCATTATTAACTCATCATAGGTCTTTTCTTTTTCCCTCTTTTATTAATATTTGCCAATCACAGAATTTTCCAAAGCTCATCTTTTTGTAAGTATTAAGCTAAAAATACACACTGAGTTAAGAAATAAGTCTATTAATGAAATGATAATGAAAAAAATTATTTACTGATTTTGACTCTGTAAACCTAGGAAACTCATCTATGTACTTTATTTTATATGTACCTTTAAAGAAATATTCAGCATATGTTTAATAGTAAAGCATAAATCAATGAAATATAAAACTTTTTATTATAAAGATATACAAGAAACATTTTTGGAAGAAAATTCTTTTTTTACTATATTTTTTATTTTATTTAAATTCAATTAGTTAACATAGTGTATCGTTAGTTTCAGATGTAGAGTTCAGCAATTCATTATTGTATATAATACCTAGTGCTCATTACATCACGTGCCACCCTTAATGGCCATCACCCAGTTACCCCATCCACCCACCCACCTCTCCTCCAGCAAACCTCAGTTTGTTTTCTATAGTTAAAAGTCTCTTATGGTTTGTCTCCCTTACAGTAGAGATTGAAAATGTGTAGAAAACGTAGTTGCATTTTTTTTTGTTAAATCATCATTTTGCAGGAGAAGAAGATGAATCATAGAAAAGTTATAACTTACCCGTTGTCACATAACTAGTTTGGATCACATCCCACATTGCATCTGGGTCTGTTTGATTCCACAGTGGGTACCTAGAAGCATTGTGCTGATGAGGTATTTAATTGTGGGGGGAATATGGGAAAGACACAAAAGTATGGAAAATGAATCAGACTAAATTAAATTGGAAAAGAAAAAGGAAAAAAAAGAATCCCTCATATCTTGTGCAGGTGACCACTTTTCCTAGCATTCATTTAAATGTTCATTAAATTCTACTAAAAAGGAAATTCAGAATCAGGCTCTGCATACAGCATGACTAGAAAATCACTTGTAAATTTTAAAGACAAGTGTGGCATTCATTAAAGTTCAGAAAGCCTTGCACTCTAGTAATACAATGTGGAAATGATGAGTTATGCCAGTAATCCTTTCAACGCATTTCACAGTGTTCTTACTTGACCTCTTCAACTGTCAATAGAAGTTTTTAAAGACAGGAGAAATAATTCTTTGTGAAAAAATTCCATTCAGCATACAGTGTTTAACCAAGGTAATCTTTCATTATAACAGACATACATAATAACTACCAAATGTTCCTACCATTCTTATAATAACTAGTAAGAATTTTCACTTTTATTATCACTGGTGCTAATTGTTCTTACATTGCTAGCCATTGTGCTTAGTGGTAAACATACATTTATATACCTTGAATAAAATAAATTAAATGCATATTATTCTAGAATAGTGCCAGCTCAAATTTTGGTGAGTTACCATTTGATATCACTCATGATACAAAAAGTTTATAACAGCAAATGAACTAATTACAAGAATATTTGCATAATTATCTTTGGTCATGAAAATGACTAGTGTCCTTTTCTTTCCTTAATATACTGTGAATTCTTGTTGAGTGGAAATTAAATGTTCTAATTAAGTGTTTTTTTATCCCTCAAATCATAATTAGTACAAACCATGTTAAATAAATTTTAATTGAATAAATAACCAATTGATTAAGTTGTTACAATACTGAAAATTACAGATTAGTAAAAAGAATACTTAATTTAGAATCAAAATCCCTGACTATGAATCCCTTTTATCACATTAGTTTCAAGAGTTTGGAGAAACCACACAAACTCTCTGATTCTCTGATTCTAATCTAAGAAATGGGGCTACAAGTGCTACATCTCAAGATTGCTTTGAGCATCATATATGACAATGCATGCAAAATTATTTTACTACTTTGAAATTATAATTACGAATTTTCTAATTTTCATTTATTTTGATAATGCACAGAAATAACACAAGCTATTATATCATATATTACTATCTTAACAAATAAAGAGTCAGATTTCCTGGTTCATACATGACAGAAATGGCATGATACAATAAAAAACAGAATTTAGAAATTTATGCATTCATCTAATTTTGTCAGTACATTTTTTATCTTTACTAAACACCCGTATCATCTCTGAAGCTTAGATTCTTCATTTGTAAAATAAGAATGCTAAAATATTTCTGTTTTTCAGTTCTGCCAGGCTATTAAGGATCCTTTAGTAGTTATAGTAATACTAAATTATGAATTATGTACAATATACTCATTTTATAAATGTGCATAAAAAGAGGATTTTTATAACATTAAAATATGAATAAATCTAGATTATTTTTCTCTTTCAAAAAGTTTCTCTTTAAAACCAGCAGATTTCCTTTTTTTCTTTTCTTTTTTTTTTTTCCTGGTTTAATTAACAGAAATTTATTTTCTCATCACTCTGGAAGCTAAAAGTCCAAGATCAAGGTGTCAGCAGGTTTGGTTTCTCCTGAAGCCTCTGTCCTAGGCTGGCAGAGGGCCACTTTCTAGCTATGTCCTCACATGGTCTTTTCTCTGTTAACTATTCATCTTTGGTGTCTCTTTGTTGCCACAATTTTCCTCTTCTTTCCCTCCTTTTTTAATTGAGATAAACTTGACATATTATATTAGTTTCAAGTGTACCACATAATGAATGATTCAATATAAGATATATTGCATATACTATAGAAATGATCACCACAGTAAGTCCAGTTAACATCCATCACCACACAGTTACAGTTTTTTTTCTTGTGATGAGAACTTTCAAGATCCACACTCCTCCACACTTTGATTGCTATTATCACAGTGGCCCAGGGCTCTCATCTTTTACTACAAAGGACTCAACCACCAACCATTTGGTACTCACTGCAGTGTTTATGGTAGCAACACTGCCATATCTTTCAATGTTCCTTTTATGAGATACTATGTTCTTGGGGCCAGGCAAACTTTTGCTTCTTATGAGCAACTGATATTAATTTTTAAGATAATGACCCTGAATCTTCCATCTAATCATTCATTTCCCTTTCCTTTAGCTACTAAGAATATCAAAGCCAAATATTTAGTCTGCATTCAATAAATATTGCAGAAACTTAAGGAACATAATTTTTAAAAACAAATTTTTTCTTGGTTTCTAATTAACCAAACTCCCTTCCTTCCTTCCTTTCTTTTCTCCCTCCTTTTCTCTCTTTTCCTTCCTTCCTTCCTTCCTTCTTTCTTTCCTTCCTTCCTTCCTTCCCTCCTTCCTTCCTTCCTTCCTCCCTTCCTCCCTCCCCCCACCTCCTTTCTCCTTCCTTCCTTTCTTTTTTCTTTTTCTTTCTTTCTTCTTTCTTTCTTTCTTTCTTTCTTTCTTTCTTTCTTTCTTTCTTTCTTTCTTTCTTTCTTTTCTTTCTTTCTTCTTTTCTTTTTTTCTTTCTCCTTTTATGTCTTTCTTGGTTCTACTTTCTATTCTCTTTTTATTTTTTCCTTATCTTTATGAGTATGTGTGATAACATTGTAAATTATCTCAGTAACATTTACCCATTATGATATTCCATCTTGACTTTCATAAACCACATATGAAAATCAATCTTAGTTATACTTTAGTCAACCTTAATTTTAAATCAAAACAAAATGATCATTCTTAGCTACTAGCTTTATTAGACTGGACACTTAACAACTTACCTCCTTCATCAATGAGATATTTTATATATGTCTACCTTTAGACTCTCCATCATCCCAGAAGTGTTGAATTAAAAATTATTTTCTTTGTGGTACCTGGGTGACTCAGTCCGTTAAGTGTCCAACTCTTGATTTTGGCTCAGGTCATGATCTCTCAGGGTCCTGAGATCAAGCCCCATGCTCTAAACTCAGTGGGGAGTCTGTTTCTCTCCCTCTCCCACTGCCCCTTCCCCTGTTTGCATATGTGCACACTCTCTCTCTAAAATAGATAAATAAATCTTTTTTAAAAATTATTTTCCTTTAGGGCAATTATGAGTCCCATGGGATTCGGATGTTATAATAAAGTAAAGTATTAATATGAATAAAATCTATTTATGGCAACAACTATTTTCAGAAACAAAAGTAAATTATCCACACTTGCTTATTTCAAATGGAAGAATAAGCTGCTAAGTGAATAAAATAGTTATATGGAGGACAGAAATGAGAATTAGGTAACGGATAGAAGCTATACTTTCCTGAATACACTCTGTTGTGTAGATATAGCTTTGGAAGCTTATAAAGGTTTTGCATAATTATAAAAAAATTTAAGTCAGAGTAGGGAAAAAAAGGAATCCCTAAAACCATGAGAAAAATAGAATAAATAATCCTGAGTTGGTAGCTCCCTCACACAGAGAGAAAATATTTCAAGTGACCTTAAAGTGCAGTAATTTGATTATAAAATAAATCAAAATAAATAAACTTGGGAAAAAATAACTGGAGGGAAAAAACAAATCTTAAACAGCTTTTATAATACTGTTAGTGGTAATACTAATGACTTTATTCTGAAATAAACATACCAAAGAAATAATTACATTAATATTTGAGAAATAAAAATTTTAGTGTATGAGAAAAATTCAAGGTATGTTAAAGATATAAGCAAAATCCTGCAATCCTAAATTTAAACCAAAATATCACTATAATTTGTAATATACTTCCTCTTTTAAATCATACAGAATTCCTTGCTTTGTTCATTGCAAAAGGTCTAGAGATGGTGACCAATTCCAAGAGCAACAAATACCCCCTCATTCAGATGGCAGACCCTAAATACCATTTTTCACTAAAGGGAATTATGACTACTTGCAGAAATGCAAAATTCTAAGTCCAGAGCAGGAAATACAGAATGAATCCCAACATGTTTTGCTTTGTTTGTTGTGCTTTGTTTGTTTTGCTTTGTTTTGTAATCCCTAAAACCAAAGATTGTTATCAGGTTTACTGGGGTCTTGTTAAGTATATAAATGAACCAAATTGAAGAGCTTGACAGGTGAATTTGAGTACAAGTGTGCCTTGTGACTAACATTCATTGCAACATAAACCTCATAACTCCATACCTCATCCACAAACCTCTGTTCCCATAAGCCACATTCAGAAACCAAAAAAAAATACCAATTCTCTTAATTCCTGAGAGCCAAAATGTGGACTTTTGCCCCTACATTTATTCTTACACAAACAAAAGAACTGCTTTGATTAGTTTGCTTATGTCTTTCTCTATGGAATTATTTTTACCTTTCTTCAATATAAAAAGGATTTGAAATAGCTTACAGAACATATAAAAGGTGGTAAAAATAGAACAGAAAAATCAATTAAAGGAAAAAATAAAAGGAGTTAGTATTAAAATTTAAATTACATGCAATTTATAAGCAAGTTATAAAAAGTTGCTAAAGGAAAACAACAAGTCTCTGGGATTTGGACTGTCATGAAGTAGGACATATTCAGGTTAAATCATTTGTACCCATAAAATAAAAAAACAAGCTAATAATGAATAGAAATGCATTTCCCATTTAAGAATCTTCATGAAATGGTTATTTGCTATGTTCTAAAGGATTATTTTTATTTTTTTATTTTATTATGTTATGTTAATCACCATACATTACATCATTAGTTTTGATGTAGTGTTCCATGATTCATTGTTTGCATATAACACCCAGTGCTCCATTCAGTATGTACCCTCTTTAATACCCATCACCAGGCTAACCCATCCCCCCGCTATCACCACTGCTATTCAACATAGTATTAGAAGTCCTAGCCATAGCAATCAGTCAACAAAAAGAAATCAAAGGCATCCAAATTAGCAAAGAAGAAGTCAAACTCTCACTGTTTGCAGATGATATGATACTTTATGTGGAAAACCCAAAAAACTCTACCCCAAAACCGCTAGAACTCATACAGGAATTCAGTAAAGTGGTAGGATATAAAATCAATGCACACAAATCAGTGGCATTCCTATACACCAACAAGACAGAAGAGAGACAAATCAAGGAGTTGATCCCATTTACAATTGCACCCAAAACCATAAGATACCTAGGAATAAACCTAACCAAAGAGGCAAAGAATCTGTACTCAGAAAACTATAAAATACTCATGAAAGAAATTGAGGAAGACACGAAGAAATGGAAAAACATTCCATGCTCATGGATTGGAAGAACAAATATTGTGAAAATGTCATTGCTACCTAGAGCAATCTACACATTTAATGCAATCCTTATCAAAATACCATCCACTTTTTTCGAAGAAATGGAACAAATAATCCTAAAATTTGTATGGAAACAGAAAAAGCTCCGAATAGCCAGAGAAATGTTGAAAAAGAAAAGCAAAGCTGGCGGCATCACAATTCCGGACTTCCAACTCTATTACAAAGCTGTCATCATCAAGACAGTATGGTACCACCACAAAAACAGACACATAGATCAATGGAACAGAATAGAGAGCCCAGAAATGGACCATCAACTCTATGGTTAACTAATGTTCAACAAAGCAGGAAAGAATATCCAATGCAAAAAAGACAGTCTTTTCAACAAATGGTGTTGGGAAAATTGGACAGCCACATGCAAAAGAATGAAACTGGACCATTTCCTAACACCAAACACAAAAATAGACTCAAAATGGTTGAAAGGCCTACATGTGAGACAGGAGTCCATTAAAATCCTAAAGGAGAACACAGGCAGCAACCTCTTTGACATCAGCCGCAGCAACTTCTTCCTAGAAACATCGCCAAAGGCAAGGGAACCAAGGGCAAAAATGAACTATTGGGATTTCATCAGGATAAAAAGCTTTTGCACAGCTAAAGAAACCGTCAACAAAATCAAAAGACAACTGACAGAATGAGAAAAGATAGTTGCAAATGACATATCAGATAAAGGGCTAGTATCCAAAATCTATAAAAAACTTATCAAACTCAACACCCAAAGAACAAATGATCCAATCAAG
>NW_027397063.1:90111330-90126466 GCF_003265705.2 Callorhinus ursinus | reverse complement strand
GAAAGTTGAAAATAGAGCTACCATATGATCCAGCAATTGCACTACTGGGTATTTACCCCAAAGATACAAATGTAGGGATCCGAAGGGGTATGTGCACCCTGATGTTTATAGCAGCAATGTCCACAAATAGCCCAACTATGGAAAGAGCCAAGATGTCCATCGACAGATGAATAGCTAAAGAAAATGTGATATATGTATACAATGGAATATTATGCAGCCTTCAAAAGAAATGAAATCTTGCCATTTGTAATGATGTGGATGGAACTGGAGGGTATTATGCTGAGCGAAATACGTCAATCAGAGAAAGACATGTATCATATGACCTCACTGATATGAGGAATTCTTAATCTCAGGAAACAAACTGAGGGTTGCTAGAGTGGTGGGGGTGGGAGGGATGGGGTGGCTGTGTGATAGGCACTGGGGAAGGTATGTGCTATGGTGAGCACAGTACCTCTGAAACAAATAAAGATTATTTTTAATGACAAGTCTGTGAAAATACAATGGAAACATCAAAGCGTCATTGTTTGAAACATTATGTGGAGGCAGAGTTCAGCAAATTCTGAACCACATATAACCTAAGGAGCACTCTGGTATTCTGGCTAAATCCAAAGAACATCTTCTAGAAATCTCTAAAGGGACAGCTGTGTTTTCTTCATCTTGTCCTTCCTAAATAGTACTTTTTCCAGCACAGCTTTTGCTAAGGATTGAGCCATCATAAATACAAGTCCATTTCCCCAACAACATATCACACTCTTGCCATGAATTTTCAGGCTAGGTATTAAAATATCAACAGCAAATGGGCAATTGAAGGTCTTCTTTACTGACTAGTATATTATTGCCCTGGAAATAATGCTATTTTAAGTGAGAACAAAATAAAATAAAATCATGTATGTAGCGTAGTCCAATCATTGTAAAAACAAACAACAATTAAATGAGTAGGAAATTGCATGTATTTACAATTAAATTGCCCAGCAGGATATTCATTAATATGTGAAAAGTGAGTATCTCAAGGTGGAAAGATGGCAGGTTATACTTTTCTCTATTGCCTGATATTTTAAAAATATTTTAATAACATACATTTTCTTCAGTTGGCTATAAATTTTAGTTATGTTCATAATCATTGGACTGTGATATTGATCCACAGGAAACTGATCCAGATAAAATTAAAACTATCAGTAGTTATCATTATTGAAAATTTCCAGATATTTTTATATATTTAAGAATTCTTATACGGAGGGGCGCTTGGGTGGCTCAGTGGGTTAAGCATCTGCCTTCGGCTCAGGTCATGATCCCAGGGTCCTGGGATTGAGCCCCGCATTGGGCTTCCTGCTCAGCAGGAAGTCTGCTTCTCCCTCTCCTGTTCCCCCCTGTTTGCGCTCTCTCACTTGCTCTCTCTGTCTCTGACAAATAAATAAATAAAATCTTCTTATAGAAGAATTCTTTTATGGAAATATACGCTAATATTCCAAAACTCACACTTAATTTGTTTCAGGACAGAAATGATAAGGAATGCTGAGTCCCATGAGAACTGAGTGTCCTCAGCCCTGGCATTTGTATCAGAATTAAACCTAAGATAAAGCAAAATATTGACATAATATAAATAATAAACATTATGACCATTACGTTTTCTTCTTCTAAGTAAACCTATCTGTGGCTCCTTAGGATTTTAAAATAATTTATCTCCATATCTATTATTTTCCTTTTTATTCAGTTTATAATTTTATTATTTTTTGAGGCATATATAGCTCATAATTAAAATATCATTCACTAGGATGGATAGGATAAAATTATTTACATAATTTATACTTCTTTTCAGGAGGGGAAAATATACTAGATCACTCCAATTTTACTATCTAACTTTTCTTACTCTTAAATTTTACTTTATAATCCAGTTTCTCAAGTGTCTAAACATGTGTGCTTGCTTTGGCAGCACATATAGTAAAATTGGAACAATACAGAGAATATTGGCATGGTCCCTGCACAAGGATGACATACAAGTGTTTAAACATAAAATACTTTAAAAGGTTAACCACAAATTTAATATTTTCTTGTTTAGTACAACTTCCATATTACATTATGTTCTATCCCTTGCTCCTCTTGTTGGTGATATTTAGTACTGGTTCTTCACTGGGTTACAAATCCTATCCCTTCAATACCAAAGGAACAGTCCTGTACAAAGTATACAATGGGCAACATTTTATCATTAAAGTATTTATACATACATGAATAATATCTGCAATATTTTGCTGGACAGTTATTTCCAGTTTGTTAAACAACACTCACAACCTTTAAAAAAAAACTGCTGAAGTTTATTTTATTTTAAATTTTTACAGTATTCATCCAGTGATATTTTAAAGGTAACTGAATATACTTGGAAAATGATACAAATTTATGAGTACTTGACTTACTCATATAAAAGTGGCCTTGCTACTGTGCCCCATTTACATAGGATTTGTAAAATACAGAGATAAGGCAACTTTTTATATAAATGTTCAAATAATGTCTTGACTTGTTAACCAAAGAAAGTTATTTCTAAAATATGCTGAATCTTGAGACTAAAAAAAATTACTTTAGAAAAATGATATTAGAATAATATGCTTCCCGTTGAATCTAAAATATTTTAAGAATACATTTTACTAACTTAAAATAAGTGTTGAAAATTCTGTTTCATTTTAAAATATAAATGGATCAAGTAGAATTTATCTCACTTTCTTTTACTTGTTTTTATTAAAGTGCAATTAACATACAATGTTATATTAGTTTCAGGTGCACAGTATATTGATTCAACCATTCTACACATTATTCAGTGCTCACAGTGATAAGTGTCGTCAACATCTGTCACCAAATAACACTATTACAAGATTATCGACTATATTTTCTATATCATGTTTTTCATAAAGGAGTTTAAGAGGTAAAATCGTCCAGGTAAAAACTTATAAAATAAGTCACCATATCTTTCAAGAAGCAAATGTGAAATGTAATTTAACTTTTAAAAAAGCATTAGAAATGCATTATATTTTTTACTGTTTTCAGTATTATTTCAGCTCTTGCAAGTCCAGTTTTAAGTATTATGATCCCCATTCTATTACTCACTCTTCTAGATCTCCTTTCATCTTCCCCCACATCTGCAGTGGGCAATATGACACTGAGCTAGAAGATAGGAAGAAGGGAAAAAATGCTTTCTTCTTTTACTAGCACACTCAAGTTCTGTTCTACAGGTAAGAATCTCTTTTAAGATCTTAACTGGCTAAAAAACATGACAAATAACCATAGAGCTTCATTGCCTCAACTTACACTATTACTAAATTTTGCTCTGTAGAGTATTTTATCCATAAATCTTAAATGTATTTGATGCCTAAATTGGCAGTCCTGTTCTCAGAGATGTTTACAAGAGTGGTCTGAAAATGTTTTCTCTGAATCTCTGTTTGTGAAGCTAACACAGAGGGCTTACTTCTTGGAGATTCTCAGTGCACACTGCCTTAGCACTACGTTAAACTGAAGCATCTGAGAAATCTCTTTGTAGAGTTACTTCTTCAATTTTTTGTATCAGTATTTACTTTATATATTAGAACACAGAATACTGTTTTATTAGGACATGTCAGTATGTGTGTGGATGTGTGGATGTGAGATGTGTTGGTTTGTCTGTGTGTTTGTTTTGTCTGGATTTTTGCTCTATTATTTCCCAACATAGCAGTTAGGGGAATATTGAAATGACTTTTAGTCCACAGTTTATGTCATAGCAACGTATAACTACAGATATGTACACATGATTAAATAATAACTCACTGAGATTTAAGATTTTACACTGTTTGGTTTACCATATGTTTATGCAGTTCATCATTATGCTCTCTCTTGATGGTGACCGTCGGGTATCTAATCCCCCCAAAGTTTGGGTTTGGTCTTCTTACTTGCTATGAGAAAAACTGTCTTTCAAAAATGAAACAAGTGCTCCATATTATACTTAGTTACCAAAGAAAAGCAATAGTCTTTGAACCATCATTCTTGTAGCATCAATCATGCTATTCATTTGCAATTCATTTAAACCTAAAATTTTTAATATTTTACACGTTTTTAATAAAACCTGTAAAATACATTGAATATTTCTCTTCTTTCTCTAACTAAGGATATAGAACTTAGTTTTATAGTTTCTTAGTGATGCAGTGTTAATTTTCAGACACTGATATAAAAGAATAGTATCCTCAGGGATAATTGAAATATAAGTACTATGAGATACAATAAATTAATATTGATAATAAGTAGCTCCTGGCTGTCACGCTGTCATAAATTTTTGCATTTTTTATTTTTTCAATTTCTTTTTAATTAAATTCAACTAAGAATAATAAAGAAAGAGGGTGGAGCAAGATGGCGGAGGAGTAGGAGACCTGGATTTCGTCTGGTCTCAGAAATTCAGCTGGATAGGGATCAAGCCATTCTGAACACCGACGAACTCAATAGGAGATCAAAGAAAAGAACAGCAGCAATCTCTGAACAGAAAAGCGACCACTTTCTGGAAGGTAGGATGTGCAGAGAAGTGAATCCGAGGCGATATTTGGGAGGATAGACGGTGATGGAGGGGGCCTCCGTCGGCCACATCTGGCAAGTGATAGAGCCGCAGAGCACAAAATTGGAACTTTTAGAAGTCGACTCTGCTGGGTACGTCACACCAGTGGCCAAGCGGGGGGTGGAACCATCGCGGACAGTGTGGTCTCAGGACCCTCGGGGTCACAGAAAGACAGGGGGTGTCTGAGAGTGGCAGCGTTCCCAGGTATCAGAGCAGGGAGCCAGCTGCAAAGACAGAGCTGAGGCGCGGGCTCTCAGTTCAGGGGTTGCCATAAACTGTGATCGGTGACACAGTCGGGCCACTGCTCCTCCAGCAGGGACCCAACAAGCGGCAGATCTGGGGAGACTCCCCTTTCTCCCCTGGGAGGAGGGGCGCGGGAGCTCACTGCAGGGATCTGCTGGGTTTGGAGACTCCACACTGAGTCGGCGGCCAGAGATAGAAATGCTCGGTCACAGGCCAGGTGAGCACAGACTGTGGCCGGAGACCGGGGAGACGGGAGTGATTGACTGCTTTTCTCTGGGGGCGCACTGAGGAGCAGGGCCTCGAGTTCTCGGCTCCTCCAGGGCGGAGACTGGGAAGCCGCCATTTTCACTCTTGTCCTCCAAAGCTGTACGGGAAGCTTGCAGGGAACAAAAGATCCCGAGAGCAAACCCGAGCAGATAACTTAGCCTGGACCAACAAGGGCAGGGCAATTCCGCCTCCAGCAAAGACATTTGAGAACCATGGCAACAACACCCTCCTCCAGAAGATCAGCAAGAACGGCCAGCCAAGACCAAGTTTACAGATCAATGAGAACAGCAGAACTCCAGCACTAGGGGAATACTGCACATAGAATTCATGGCTTTTTTACCATGATTCTTTAGTCTTTCAAAGTTAATTTTTTTAACTGTCTTTTTTCTTTTTTTTCTTGAATTTTTCTTTTTCCCTTTTTCAACCAACATCTTATCAATCCTTTTTAAAAAAAAACATTTTTGTTTTTCATTCTTAGAGTCATATTCTATCCCTTCATAGTAGTTACCCTTATTTTTGGTGTATATATATAAGTAGTTCTCTCTTTAAAATTTTGAGATACAGTTTCTTCTAACAGATCAAAATATACCCTAAATGTCTAGTGTATGGCTTTGTTCCAGTCTCCTGCCTGATCACATTCTCCTCCCCCTTTTTTTTTCTTTCATTCTTTCTTTTTTTTTTAAATCCTCTTCTTTCTTTTTTGCAAACAACTTCTTATCTTATCAATTCGTTTTATAATTTTTTTTATAATTTTCATCTTTACAGTCATCTTCCATCCCTTCATCGTATCAACCCTTATTTTGTACATGTATGAGTCTTTCTTTCTTTAAAATTTTGGGAGGCACTTTCATCTAACAGACCAAAATACACCCAAAATCTAGTGTGTGGCACTGATCTATGCACCAGTCTGATCATATTTGATCATATTCTGTTTTTTTTATTTGTTCTGTTTTTGTTTGTTTTTATCTTTTTCTTTTTTTCCCTCTCATTCTTTCTTCTTTCTTTCCCTTTCTTTTCACCTGGTTTCAGGGCTTTTCTGATTTGTTTAGAGTATATTTTCTGGGGATGTTGTTACCCTGTTAGCATTTTGTTCTCTCATTCATCTATTCTCTTCTGGAAAAAATGGCAAGACAGAAAAAATCACCTCAACAAAAAGAACAAGAGGCAGTACCATCTGCCAGGGACCTACTCAATATGGACATTAGTATGATGTCGGACCTAGAGTTCAGAATCATGATTTTAAAGATATTAGCTGGGCTTGAAAAAAGCATGGAAGTTATTAGAGAAACCCTTTCTGGAGAAAGAAAAGAATTTAAATCTAACCAATTCAAGATCAAAAAGGCTATTAATGAGGCACAATCAAAAATGGGGCACTAACTGCAAGGATAAATGAGGTAGAAGAGAGAATCAGCAATATAGAAGACCAAATGATGGAAAATAAAGAAGCTGAGAAAAAGAGAGATAAACAACTACTGGATCACGAGGGCAGAATATGAGAGATAAGTGATACCATAAGATGAAACATTAGAATAACTGGGATCCCAGAAGAAGAGAGAGGGGCAGAACGTGTATTGGAGGAAATTATCACAGAGAACTTCCCTAAAATGGGGAAGGAAACCGGCATCAAAATCCAGGAGGCACAGAGAACCCCTCTCAAAATCAATAAAAATAGGTCAACACCCCAACATCTAATAGTAAAACTTACAAGTCTCAGGACAAAGAGAAAATCCTGAAAGCAGCTCAGGAGAGAGGTATGTAACCTATAATGGTAGAAACATTAGATTGGCAACAGACCTATCCACAGAGACCTGGCAGGCCAGAAAGGACTGGCAAGATATCTTCAGAGCACTAAACGAGAAAAATATGCAGCCAAGAATACTATATCCAGCTAGGCTGTCATTGAAAATAGAAGGAGAGATAAAAAGCTTCCAGGACAAACAAAAACTAAAGGAATTTGCAAACACGAAACCAGCTCTACAAGAAATATTGAAAAGGGTCCTCTAAGCAAAGAGAGAGCCTAAAAGCAGCATAGATCAGAAAGGAATACAGACAATATACAGTAACAGTCACCTTACAGGCAATACAATTGCACTAAATTCATACCTTTCAATAGTTACCCTGAAAGTAAATGGGCTAAATGCCCCAATCAAAAGACACAGGCTATCAGATTGGATTAAAAAACAAGACCCATCAATATGCTGTCTACAAGAGACTCAGTTTAGACCCAAAGACACCCCCAGATTGAAAGTGAGGGGGTGGAAAACCATTTACCATGCTAATGGACACCAAAAGAAAGCTGGGGTGGCAATCCTTATATCAGACAAATTAGATTTTAAACCAAAGACTGTAATAAGAGATGAGGAAGGACACTATATCTTACTTAAAGGGTCTATCCAACAAGAAGATCTAACAATTGTAAATATCTATGCCCCTAACATGGGAGCAGCCACATATATAAGGCAATTAATAACAAAAGCAAAGAAACACATTGACAACAATACAATAATAGTGGGGGACTTTAACACCCCCCTCACTGAAATGGACAGATCATCTAAGCAAAAGATAAACAAGGAAATAAAGACTTTAAATGACACACTGGACCAAATGGACTTCACAGACGTATTCAGAACATTCCATCCCAAAGCAATGGAATACACATTCTTCTCTAGTGCCCATGGAACATTCTCCAGAATAGATCACATCCTAGGTCACAAATAAGGTCTCAACTGGTACCAAAGGATTGGGATCATTCCCTGAATATTTTCAGACCACAATGCTTTGAAACTAGAACTCAATCACAAGAGCAAAGTCGGAAAGAACTCAAATACATGGAGGCTAAAGAGCATCCTACTAAAGAATGAATGGGTCAACCAGGAAATTAAAGAAGAATTAAAAAAATTCATGGAAACCAATGAAAATGAAAACACAACTGTTCAAAATTTTTGGGGTATAGCAAAGGCAGTCCTAAGAGGAAAGTATATGGCAATACAAGCCTTTCTCAAGAAACGAGAAAGGTCTCAAATACACAACCTTACCCTACACCTAAGAAGCTAGAGAAAAAACAGCAAATAAAGTCTAAACCCAACAGGAGAAGAGAAATAATAAAGATCAGAGCAGAAATCAATGAAATAGAAACCAAAAGAACAGTAGAACAGATCAACGAAACTAGGAGCTGGTTCTTTGAAAGAATTAACAAGAATGATAAACCCCTGGCCAGACTGATCAAAAAATAAGGGGGGGGGGGAATGACCCAAATCAACAAAATCATGAATGAAAGAGGAGAGATCACAACCAACACCAACGAAATACAAACAATTAAAAGAACATATTATGAGCAACCACATGCCAGCAAATTAGGTAACCTGGAAGAAATGGAAGCATTCCTAAAGATGTATTAACTACCAAAACTGAACGAGGAAGAAATAGAAAACCTGAACAGACCTATAACCATTAGGAAAATTGAAGCAGTCATCAAAAATCTCCCAACAAACAAACCCCAGGGCCAGATGGCTTCCCAGGGGAATTCTACCAAACATTTCAAGAAGAATTAACACTTATTCTTCTGACCAAAAAAATACAAATGGAAGGAAAACTTCCAAACTCATTTTATGAGGCCACCATTACCTTGATCCCCAAACTAGACAAAGACCCCATCAGAAAGGAGAATTACAGACCAATATCCTTGATGAACATGGATGCAAAAATTCTCACCAAAATACTAGCCAATAGGATACAACAGTACATTAAAAGGATTATTCACCACGACCAAGTGGGATTTACCCCTGTGCAGCAAGGTATGTTCCAACATCTGCAAATCAATCAACATGATACATTACATTAACAAAAGAAAGAACAAGAATCATATGATCCTCTCAATAGATGCAGAAAAAGCATTTGACAAAGTACAGGATCCTTCCTTGATCAAAACTCTTCAGAGTATAGGGATAGAGGGTACATACCTCAATATCATAAAAGCCATCTATGAAAAACCTACAGTGGATATCATTCTCAATGGAGAAACACTGAGAGCTTTCCCTTTAAGGTCAGGAACATGGCAGGGATGTCCACTCTCACCACTGCTATTCAACAAAGTATTAGAAGTCCTAGCCACAGCAATTAGTCAACAAAAAGAAATCAAAGGCATCCAAATTAGCAAAGAAGAAGTCAAACTCTCACTGTTTACAGATGATATGATAATTTATATGGAAAACCCAAAAGACTCCACCCCAAAACTGCTAGAACTCATACAGGAATTCAGTAAAGTGGCAGGATATAAAATCAATGCACACAAATCAGTGGCATTCCTATACACTAACAAAAAGACAGAAGAAAGATAAATTAAGGAGTCGATCCCATTTACAATTGCACCTAAAACCATAAGATACCTAGGAATAAACCTAACCAAAGAGGCAAAGGATCTATACTCAGAAAACTATAGAACACTCATGAAAGAAATTGAGGAAGTCACAAACAAATGGAAAAATCTTCCATGCTCATGGATTGGAAGAACAAATATTGTGAAGATGTCAATGCTACCTAGAGCAATCTACACATTCAAAGCAATCCCCATCAAAATACCATCCACTTTTTTCAAAGAAATGGAACAAATAATCCTAAAATTTGTATGGAACCAGAAAAAGCCCCGAATAGCCAGAGGAATGTTGAAAAAGAAAAGCAAAGCTGGTGGCATCACAATTCCAGAATTCCAGCTCTATTACAAAGCTGTCATCATCAAGACAGTATGGTACCACCACAAAAACAGACACATAGATCAATGGAACTGAATAGAGAGCCCAGAAATGGACCCTCAACTCTATGGTCAACTCATCTTTAACAAAGCAGGAAAGAATGTCCAATAGAAAGCAGTCTCTTCAACAAATGGTGTTGGGAAAATTGGACAGCCACATGCAAAAGAATGAAACTGGACCATTTCCTTACACCAAACACAAAAAATAGACTCAAAATGGTTGAAAGACCTAAATGTGAGACAGGAGTCCATTAAAATCCTAAAGGAGAACACAGGCAGCAACCTGTTCAACCTCAGCCACAGCAGCTTCTTCCTAGAAACTTCGCCAAATGCAAGGGAACCAAGGGCAAAAATGAACTATTGGGATTTCATCAGGATAAAAAGCTTTTGCATAGGAAAAGATACGTCTACAAAATCAAAAGACAACTGACAGAATGGGAAAAGATATTTGCAAATGACATATCAGATAAAGGACTAGTATCCAAAATCTATAAAGAACTTATCAAACTTAACACCCAAAGAACAAATGATCCAATCAAGAAATGGGCAGAAGATATGAACAGACATTTTTCCAAAGAAGACATCCAAATGCCCAACAGACACATGAAAAAGTGCTCAACATTGCTCGGCATCAGGGAAATCCAAATCAAAACCTCAATGAGATACCACCTCACACCGGTCAGAATGGCTAAAAATAACAAGTCAGGAAATGACAGATGTTGACGGGGATGCGGAGAAAGGGGAACCATCCTACACTCTCTCTGGGAATGCAAGCTGATGCAACCAATCTGGAAAACAGTATGGAGGTTCCTCAGAAAGTTGAAAATAGAGCTACCATATGATCCAGCAATTGCACTACTGAGTATTTACCCCAAAGATACAAATGTAGGGATCCGAAGGGGTATGTGCACCCCGATGCTTATAGCAGCAATGTCCACAAATAGCCAAACTATGGAAAGAGCCAAGATATCCATCGACAGATGAATAGCTAAAGGAGATGTGGTATATGTATACAATGGAATATTATGCAGCCATCACAAGATGAGATCTTGCCATTTGCAACGACGTGGATGGAAGTGGAGGGTGTTATGCTGAGTGAAATAAGTCAATCAGAGAAAGACATGTATCATATGACTTCACTGATATGAGGAATTCTTAATCTCAGGAAACAAACTGAGGGTTGCTAGACTGGTGGGGGGTGGGAGGGATGGGGTTGCTGGGTGATAGACATTGGGGAGGGTATGTGCTATGGTGAGCGCTGTGAATTTTGCAAGACTGTTGAATCACAGATCTGTACCTCTGAAACAACGCAATATATGTTAAGAAAAGAAAAAAGAAGAGGATAGCAGGAGGGGAAGAATGAAGGGGGGCAAATTGGAGGGGGAGATGAACCATGAGAGACGATGGACTCTGAAAAACAAACAGGGTTCTAGAGGGGAGGGTGGTGGGGAGATGGGTTAGCCTGATGATGGGTATTAAAGAGGGCACATTCTGCGTGGCGCACTTGGTGTTATACACAAACAATCATGGAATACTACATCAAAAACAAATGATGTAATATATGGTGATTAACATAACAAAAAATTAAAGAAAGAAACACTAATGGAGAGGTCGAATAAATATTTCAAGATCAAAAAAAAAAGAATAATAAAGAAAAACATCTTTAAAAAAATGAGGGGTTAAATTCCACTGTTTTTAACCCAAACACAGAAGCAGACAGAACAGTAGGGATGGATCAGAGTTTGTTAGATATCTAACATGAGTTTGGAAATGCCTGGATGAAGACTTGAAGCACTGTCGTACACATAGATAATATAAATAAATATAATTATAATAGATATATTTAATACTTAACAAGATATATTTACATATTTAACAACCAGTATTGTGTGGACACTGCCTAATGTGCACAACCCTGAAGTAGGATTCTATGAATCTCCATATATGTCCCTTGGTTGCACCATTATTAAGAGGACTGGGGTTCTCTGAGTATATAGGGCCAAGAACAACTATGACTATCAAGGGATTTGAGCTATTTGTAAAATATCAAGTTTTGGCAAGTATGTGGAAAAATGAGAACCCTTAGAGAATTTTCATGGAAGGCAAAATGATGCAGCTGCTATGGAAAAGAGTATTAGATTCCACAAAACTAAAATAGGACTACTGAATGATCCAGCAATTCCATGTCTGTGTATTTACATAAAAGAATTGGAAACAATATTTCAAAGAGATACTTGCACCCTCATGTTCACTGAAGCATTTTTCACAATGGCCAAGAATTAAAAACAAACTAAATGTCCATGAATTGTTGATATAAAGGGAAATGTGGTATATACATATAGTGGAATATTGCTCACCCTTTAAAGAGAAGGAAATCCTATCATATGTGACTACCTGAAGCACTGCATGTTAAGTGAAATCAGACACAAGGACCTATACCGTATGATTCCACTTATAGGAGGGATCTAAAGTTGTCAAACCCATAGAAACAGAAAGTGCAACGGTATGCCAGCAGCTGGGGGGAGTTAGAAATAAGGAGTTGCTGTCCAATGAATAAAGAGTTTCAATCATGCAATATGAATAAGTTCTAGATATCTGCTGTACAACAAAGTGCATATAGTTAACAATACCATACTGTCCACTTAAATTTTTATTACAAGGGCACATTTCATGTTATATGTTTTTTTTTAAACCGTAATAAAAAAAAATAAAGGAGAAATGCAAAGGAAAAAAATGGAGTGTGGGAAGGGTTGCTATACTTTGTTTATTTATATAATTTCAGTTCCCTGGATAATATTTAAAAGCATTACTACCACTGTTGCCAGACCATTGTAGGGACAAGATATATAGGATACAATGCAATTTGCATTTGTAATTCATTAAAATATAAGACTTCTAGAAGGACACAATAAAGGTATTAGGTTGTTTTATTTCAAGGAATTATCTAATTTTTAATGAAACACCCTGGTTAAAGTCAGATTTGTTGGTATGTCTTTCCATATTCCTCCAGGAAGTTCAAAGAGGAAGAGTTTTGTATTTTGTTCAATGTTCTTTTCTAAATAGAAAGCGTGTACACACAACACAAAGCAATCTTACCATTGATAGTTAAGCTATTAAGTAACTCAACAACTTAGTAAAAAAATCACCTTCTATATGCTACTGAGTCTATAATGTATAGTAAGAAGGATAAGGTCCTTGTTTCCAGTCAGAACGGAGGACATCTGGTTATACATGACTGGAAAATTAAGCTTCCCTGAGGCTCAGTGTGAAAGGCAACCTTTAGATTATCTTTGTCACTAATGCAACTACCTGGAAATAACCATTTCCACACAAGGGGCAGACCAGTCAGGTATGTATTCCCTGAAACTGGTGTCTGACTACAATTGCTTCACATGGTTGAATCCTTAAACTGTCCTGGATATTTAGGTTTGAGATCCATAGATTTTCAGTAAAGATTTTTTGGTTAAAACCATTTTTTTAAATCATGGGGCGCCTGGGTGGCTCAGTCGTTAAGCGTCTGCCTTCGGCTCAGGTCATGATCCCGGAGTCCTGGGATGGAGCCCCGCATCAGGCTCCCTGCTCAGCGGGAAGCCTGCTTCTCCCTCTCCCATTCCCCCTGCTTGTGTTCCCTCTCTCGCTGTGTCTCTCTCTGTCAAATAAAAATAAAAAATCTTAAAAAAAATAAAATAAATAAAACTATTTTTTTTAAATTATAGGTCAGCATAGAAGATGAACCCGGTTCACATATACAGAAAGAGTTGAAGGTAAGATCCTGACTGCTTCCCAGGTCCATCCTCAGGTCCAGATGAATCATTGCCCTTGTTTCTGCATAATAAATTCTCCAATTTTCTGGCTCAAATACATTTCTGTTACTTGAAGGGAATGACCCTAACTCATTCCTTCCGTTTCCTAATATGTAAAGAAGCAAAAATGTTGTCTTACTACTTTGCAGGTTCATGGAATGAAATAAGATAATCAGTCCTTAGTACAGTTAGAAAATGCCCAGTAAATATTAGCTATTACTTTTCACTTAGCATCTCCTCCTGGAAGCCAATCAGGTAAAATCAGGATTTAGTTCAAAGCATTTAAACCCAGAAGGGATCCTAGAGTC
The DNA here is from genome assembly GCF_003265705.2 of Callorhinus ursinus. Taxonomy (NCBI): domain Eukaryota; kingdom Metazoa; phylum Chordata; class Mammalia; order Carnivora; family Otariidae; genus Callorhinus; species Callorhinus ursinus. The sequence continues at coordinate 90,112,537 of NW_027397063.1, read as the reverse complement.
ATCAGTCTGAAGCTGAAATAATCTCTGATTTATGTGACATTACTAGAAACTAATCAATTTAAGTTTCTTTAAATAATATTCCATAATTCAAATTTTATCCTCATTTAAGGAAAACTTTAGAGTAAGTATCTCTACATATGAAAGGATTTCCATATTTAACTGCTTAATTTTTGTCAGTAATTGTTATCAAGAGATCATATTTCACTAGAAATCAATTCAGGTTTTAATGAACACAGATATGGATTATGTCTTAACTGTGCAATACAGCTGATCACCTTTTACTAAATGAGCCAAGCATTTGCATTTATAACATAATTCTCATGAAATCTATTTTTTGGAAAGGAAATTATGACTTAAATAGTTTATGTTATTTAAAAATTACATTCCCAGGGTTATAAGGATATAAACATATATAAAAATTAATCAAGCTGAATACAGCATTTGTGTTTTTTACAGGATATGGCATGTATTTAAAAGTGAAAATAAAATAAAGCATTTATTTAAAAGGAGCATATTTCATACTATTTTAAACCTACTCTTTTGCATATGTAATGTTGTTATATTTGAAGTATATAATAATATTATTGTCCTAAAATTTTACCAGTTATTCTTAGACAGAAAATTGATCATCTTAGCATCAAGATGTTGATTGTCTCATATCAAATAAATGCAATTTCTAGCAACTCTAGTTTAAAAATTAACTTCCAACCTACAGATTTTACTCTTGCAGGACAGTCATTTTTTTTTTTAATGAATTTGCCTACTTTGGCAGTAAGAAAGAACCTAGTGATTTAACCATTATTGAAAAAAGCTAAGGGAGCCAAAGTATGCATAAATTTCTTATACAGTCCCAGGATTTGTATGGTTAATGTTTCGACAATTATTATCATTAGGAGGCATTTCCAACAACTAAAAAGAAAAAGCGATCTTATATCTTTTATTATAATATAGATTTATAATCTTGAGTTGGAATAACAATTGATACCAATTACAGTATCATCAGTTTGATCAGTGAATCAGGTCAAGAGTGGTTGGAAGGAAGAGCTTTATCAGAAATGGTTCAAATAAATTGATACACTTAAAGAAACTTTGTCTCAACTTTGTCTCAACCTAAAACTTGTCTCAACCTAAGACACACTAGCCTTTGGTTCTAAAAATTTAGCATCCTAGAACAAACTTCTGACCTACTAAATGACTTTCCCATCAG
>NW_027397063.1:90097204-90111230 GCF_003265705.2 Callorhinus ursinus | reverse complement strand
CACCCCCCTCCCCTCAGTTTGTTTTTCAGAGTCCATCGTCTCTCATGGTTCATCTCCCCGTCCGACTTACTCCCCTTCATTCTTCCCCTCCTGCTATCTTCTTCTTTTTCTTTTTTCTTAACATATGTTGCATTATTTGTTTCAGAAGTACAGATCTATGATTCAACAGTCTTGCATAATTCACAGCACTCACCATAGCACATACCCTCCCCAATGTCTATCACCCAGCCACCCCATCCCTCCCACCCTCCACCACTCCAACAACACTCAGTTTGTTTCCTGAGATTAAGAATTCCTCACATCAGTGAGGTCATATGATACATGTCTTTCTCTGATTGACTTATTTCTCTCAGCATAACACCCTCCAGTTCCATCCACGTCGTTGCAAATGGCAAGATCTCATTCCTTTTTATGGCTGCATAATATTCCATTGTGATACCAAATGGTTCTTAATTCTTACCATAAAACATTAACAAAGCCTTTTTTAAAATTTTTATTTAAATTCCAGTTGGTTAACATACAACACAATATTAGTTTCAGGTGTACAATATAGTGATTCAACACTTCCATACAACACCTGGTGCTCATCAGAAGTGTAAAATACTAACTGTTTTTAAAGAAAAAAATATAAAATGTGAGGATATTCACCAAAATGATAACAATAATGATCCTTTGAATAGTTTAATTATGGGTGATTTTATTTTCTTCTTTAACTTAATACTTTGCAATATATTTTCAGGTATAAATGAATATATTTTGCAAAATAAACATATAAGTTAAAATGAACAACTAGGAGGATGGTACTCTGGTCTAACATCAGAAGAATTGCTCAGGACTAATAATACTAAAACCCAATACTTTGTTCATAGCAAACATTTTTTTCATGCTCAATCTGTAGTACTAAATAATTCTATCCAAGAACCCTGTTTATTCAATTTTTATGTAGATAATCCAGATGGGCCAATTGTCATTCCTTCCATTTATTCTCCAAATATTGTTGTCATGCTGACTGCATACATAGCACTGTATTAGAAGCTACTTTGTTGTTGTTTTGCTTTTAGTCATGTATAAAATGCTCCATACCGCAATAATCTTTCCCATATTTTCAACAACAGTGTCATGATACACAAGGGTGTGACTATCCATAGTAGACTAAAATAAAAAGTAGAAACCACAGTAAAAATACTAATATTTGCATCTTATTTATTTATGCTTTTTTTACTTAGAGGAGATCAAACTTAATATTTATAATTACATTACCTTTCAATATCTTGTCAATTAAAATCATGGATTCCAGGGCCAGAATGCCTAAGTCTGAATCCAGCCACTAGCTAGTTATGTGAGCTTGGACAGTTTACTTTGTCTTTCTGTAGGTCTCAAATTTATCATCCCCCCAAAATGGTATAATATTAATACTTGCTTATAGAGTTGTTATGAGGATTAAAAGAGAGTGTAGATCACTAAATATAAAATACTTAATAGAGTATGTGGGTATATAAAGCTTTCTCTATTATTGTCACCCCCCACAGGACTGAGGGCTGCCCAAAATGATAGCAATAATGATCATATAAATTAAATGGAAAACAATGTTGAGAATTGTAATTCTCAGTCATAGAATTCCAATCTAACTACTTGAGTATATCTACTTCTAAATCTAACTATACTATAATTCTACCCCACCTCACTGTGCATGTGCATAGAATCACCAAAGCTCACTGGCCTGAATTTTCAACTTTACACTGAACAATTAAGAGCTCATTAGGATACCCTTCGAGCTGCAGAACTGAAGATGAGTTCCACTTGGGAAACCATTATATCAATAATGAGATTAATTATGTGTGTGAAAACTTGCTCATAGTCACTGACAGTTTTATTCCAGGAGAAGAGAAAAAATTGGCTCATATAATGTCACTGGTTAATGCTGTGTAAGGACGGAGAACATGAACCTAGAGAATACACTGCCTTTATATGTAGCATTACACAACACTGTTTGGAAAACAGGAATTAGCATTTTGAGCTCCATACAAAGGTTTACACCTCCCCAAAGAAACTGGTATGAAAGTTTTCCTTTCATTGCCTACCCATGAGCAACTCATTCAATATGTCCGTAACAGAGCTCACTGTATTATCCCAACTCTTGTTCCTCCTTGTGCAGACAACCATTTGCCTAAAGAGGAAATCTGAAAGTAATTCTTGAGGCATCGCTCTGAAGCTTCAGCCCACCCAAATCCATTCAATCATTCACAAAGGCCAAAGGTTTTAATATTCCATGTACTTCTTTTTTTAATTTTTTTTATTTAAATTCAATTTAGATAACATATACTGTATAATTAGTTTCAGGGGTAGAATTTAGTAATTCATCAGTTGCAGAGAATACCCAGTGTTCATTACATCAAGTATCTTCCTTAATGCCCATCACCTAATTACCCCATGCCCCCACCCACCTCCCCTCCAGCAACCCTCAGTTTGTTTCCTAGAGTTAAGAGTCGTTTATGGTTTGCCTCCCTTTCTGTTTTCATCTCATTTTTATTTTCCTTCCCTTCCCCTATGTTCATCTGTTTTGTTTCTTAAATTTCACTTATGAGTGAAATCATATGGATTTTTCTTTCTCTGACTGACTTATTTCACTTAGCATAATATCCCCGGTTCTGTCCACATTGTTGAAAATGGCAACATTTCATTCTTTTTGATGGCTGAGTAATGTTCCTGTGTGTGTGTGTGTATGTGTGTGTGTGTGTGTGTACGTACGTACCACAACTTCTTTATCCATTTATCTGCAGATAGACATCTGGGCTCTTTCCATATTTGGCTATTGTGAGCACTGCTGCTCTAAACATTGGGGCGAATGCATTTCTTAAATCCATTCCTCCCGTAAACCTTACCTTGCCCATATGTCTCCTGGCTTAGATACTGTGTTTCTCCCTGAGGGTTTCAACAACCCTCTGATTGACTGCTCGGACTCCAGCCTTGACTCTTTCAAATAAGTCATCCATGCATTTGCCAGAGAGATCTACTGAAAATGCAAATCTCTCAATTAAAACCTTTCAGTGCTTTCCTTTGCTGCAGTACACTGGCCCGCTTCCTTAATGCAGCAAATTAACTTTGCACTATTTCATCTTCTATCTTCAGGGATAGAAAACGCAGTTATAGCCAGTGTTGCCTTCAGTGAATCTGCTTTTTCCATACCTTCACTTTCTGTCTACATTCAACTCTCTCCTCTCCTCCTCCAACTCAATTACATAGCAATTTTATCTGGTTCAATTATATCCTGGTAAAAACACTATAGTTGCACTTATTAAACTGCATTGTTACTATCTATCTGCCCATGTAGGTGGTTAGCTCTTATAAAAGGAATTATATATTGTATAAGAGTGAGAACATTCAAGTTAAACCAGTCTTTGTCATTTTTTTTAATGTTTTATTTATTTATTCATGAGAGTCAGAGAGAGAGAGGCAGAGGCAGAGGGAGAGGCGAGCCCGATGCTAGGCTCAATCCCAGGACCCTGGGATCACGACCAGAGCCGAAGGCAGATGCTTAACCATCTGAGCCACCCAGGCACCCCGCCTTTGTCATATTTTGATCAGTAATATACTACTTTGGTAATAACGGGCATGTATTTAAGCTCTCTGTACATCAATTTTTGTATTAGTAAAATGAGTAATTGTGAGGTGTGATTATAATGATTGCCTGTTATTTATTTTAAAATATCTCAGTATGTGCACAATATTTAACTGATCAGAAATACACACTTACCCCCAGAGGGCTAAATTAGTATTTGTAAGATTCTAATAAGACATCCACATCTACATGAAGCTACTCCAGTGGCTTCAATTATCTTTATTTCTGTTAAATATCAAAGAGTTGATTAATTAGCACTATAAACATTTAATGATTTTTTTTTCATTGTTAAATGAGATATTCAAGGTCTATACATTCGTTTCAAATATTTTTTTCGGGCCCTCCACCTTGTATGTAGTAAATAAAAGAATCTAGAGCAATCAATACCTTATGCCCTTTAGAAGTGTACCTGAAACTTAGGATCCTGATCATACCTATAACCAAAGCTGACAAGAAAGCTAGTCCACATTTCTGCCAGAATACTGTTACATGTGTCAGAAAAAGCGTTCTTTTTGCGAGTAGGAGCACACCAAGAACAGAAAGCTAGTTCTTTGTGGAGCTTCGAGAATGGAATGAAGGTTGTTACTGAGCCTGCTTGCTAAGGTCTTTATGTGGGCAAACTCATATGACTAGCATTCAATTGAAATATACCTTCTAGTAGCAAGGTGATGGGTAAATAGATGTAAAGCCTCACCCATTGCTAACAAGTGGAGGCTAATGAAACCTACATAAAGCTATATAAATGTGAGCAAAGCCTTTTCTTAGATAATTGTATGACAATAAGATAACATTGTGCAAAGTGATAACCAGAGAGCTTAGCATATGAGATACAATTTTTAAATATATAACTGTGTTTACTTCATCTTTATATCCCTGCAGCCCACAGTTTTCCAGTGTTGGCAGTATTGACATTTTGTGCCAGATGGTTATTTAGGAGGGCAGGACTATCCCGTGCATTGTAAGATGTTTAACAGCATCCTTGGATTCTACTCATTTGATGCCAGGAGCGCTCCCCATATGTGACAACCAAAAAGGCCATCAAAGATTGCTAGTGTCTCTGAATGGGACAAAATCACTGTTAGATGGTAACTACTGCTGTTACCTAATGCAATGCCAGGTACATACCACAAGTTCAAAGACAATTTTGAATTGGACATTTTATTAGAAGTTTCAGGGGCTGTGTAGCTCATGTGAAGCTAAATTACTGGTTTCATTCCTCAAGTGTCCTAATGAATTTTATTCTTTTCCTGCAAATTTTACAATTGCTTCAAAATTTTTTGTCATTGATTATTAAGACATTATCCTAAATTTAGAATTAATAAGCTCCAGAGGGAGAAGAGTATATTTTTCATGCTTTGAATCCATGAATGGGAAAGACAAAGTGAAGTAGACAGAGACCCAGCACGAATTTTCCTCATCTCCCACCCTCTGTATGAATAGGGATTATTTCTGACCTGAACTTCTAATTCAAAATCATTAGAATTACTAAAAAAAAAGTTTATTAAACCTGATGGGAAATATATTTTATTATGTATCAATAGTACCAATAATTGATATTATCATTTTTTAAAACTGAAATAAAATGTAAAACACTTACTTACAATTTTAAAACCATTGAATTTCATTTTCTGGTGAAAAAATTCACACTCATTCACCCACCAACTTACAAATGCCAGATTGGTAAAGTCAAGGTACATAATAGATCCTGACCACACCTAAAAGACAAGAGATTAATATGTAACTGATGCCATATATCTGTAGCCAAAAGAAAAAATTACATTAATAATATCTTTTCCAGCCTTAGAATTGGAAAATGGTTACCCTATTTATCAAATATTTCCCAATGGGAAATGCTTAGAGTGGTTTAATGCATGGTAAAATTTTTGATTTCTAATTAGAGTTTAAAATCTCATAAGGTTAGTATCAATTAACATCAACATAAAACACACACCACACTATATTTCACATATTAAGAATATAATCTTTAATTTTCAGAATTTAATATAATGGCAAATCCATACTATAAAGATGGACAGTTTTGAATACTACAACTTTCATTTGTGATTTTAAAAATCTAATTCTTGAATAATGAAATAAATTGCATGCATGAACTAACTCCAAAATAATGCAGTTCTGATATTACCAATAATTTTCCTTGCCTCCATTCCTAGCTCTCTAGTTACAAAATAATAATGCAGTTTTAAAGAAAAAAAATGTAAACTTTGTAATATTTGACTATTTGGTCTACCTATTATTTCTTTTCATGTACAAAGTTTTAGAAGTACCTATGCATTTAAAAAACTTTTACTGACTGTTATGTGCCAAACATTGCACTAAATTATGGTAAACAGTTGAGCCAGAGTATTGGAAATCATTTTTGGCCACGAATCAGAAAATGGGAATTCTAGTCCTTAAACTTGTTAACATAATATGACTTTTCATTATACTGTTATTGGAAAATAGTTGTTGAGTACCTTCTATGTGTTAAACCTGGCCTTTTAGCTCAATGCATTATACATGTTGAATCATTTATATCCTCCTAACAACTCTGCAAGAAATGTATGACCTCTATTTTAAAATGAGAAACTTGAGCTTCCCTGAACTTCTTGTTTCAACTTATAAAATGAGAATAATGATTTCTATTAGTAGCTATTACCAGGGCTGTTGTGGGAATCGCATTCACTCACAGGCAAGTGACCCACACAAACCTCACGTGATATTGTTACAGTGAATGACATCAAAATAGTCCCTTTGAGCATAGTAAACCTTTTAAGATTAGATTTTTAATTCTTTTTGGGAACTAGAAAGCATGCCCCCACATATATCTCAGAGCCTCTGATACATCAACTTGTCCTTTAGTACCAAAGGGACTGTTTCGGTTAAGTGCTTCGTGCCTATCAGCCCAGCAAGATGCCCTGAGAGTCCTGACTGCGTACTCAACTGTTGTTGAGAAACAGTTTTGTGACTGAGCCCCCACATGGCCAGCTGTGTTCAACCCTAGGGAGAACACGACTCAGAAACAGGTTTTCCAGTTTCCTTTTGATAATGGAGTTGGAGAAGTGAAAATGAACTAAGGTTGGTTCAGAGAAACAATTACTTTCGGAAAAATAATATATTCCATTGTTAAGGAATTTCTGTTCCTTGGGGCAAAAGGGACATAAACAAAGGGGGCTAGGTCTCAAGAAGAGGAACCAACTAACCTGGCAGATTATTGGCCTCTATAAATAATTTCCAAAGAATCTACAGAAATCTGTGGGCGCTCGGATAGGATGGAAAAAGTCCGTGGAGAAAAATATAGTGCAGGAAATGAGGGCTGAACTTTCCAGAACAAGGGATCAGCAGAAAAATTACTATAATTTTCCCAGCGACATCATGCCTGTCTTTTCTATTTTCTCTTCTGATACATTTAGTACAGATTCATTGCAATTTTGACAAAAACTCTCCACCTGGCAGCCATTTAGCAGAGTGATTCTCAGGTTCCGAGTTACACGATTGAGGTAAGTGAAATGGGACCATCTTATCTCTCAGCTTAATCTCCCCTCCAATAAATTAAATACCATAGTGGCTGGTTCAAAACTAGGTTTTTACTAGTTACCTCTTCAATAATTGTTGTAATGCCATCAAACTGATTAATCCACACTTTTTGTGCTGTTCCTTTATCATAAAGCTTATATGCTCCTCCATTTCTGTATTTTTTTCTATAAAAATAGGATCCTTAATAAAAGGAAAGGGAGAACATAGGAAAAAAAAAAACAATTATATTTTCCAAAGGAGGAAATTTAATTAGTATCTTTTTGGCTGTGAAAATCTTGAGCAAATTCAGGAAGGCCTTTGGAATTAACTTCATCATAGCTCAAGTATTTCATGACTTTTATGCCAGTATTAGTGAACTGAAAATACTGATGGCCATATAAATTATGATTATTCTGTAAGGAAAACAGAATTTTTGAAAATACAAATATTCAAATACATTGATTTTAATTGAACATTTGAAAATGGTAAAATTCTAGCACTAATTACTTAATTTATCTTTTTTCTCTATATGGTGTCTCTACCTCAAATTCATGATATTCAATCACGTAATACATAAAAGCAAACTAAATTGTTTCAAAAAGTCATTTTAATAAGGCAATTCTTTTTCTAGTTGAATGTATTCTACAATTGTAAGATTGTCTTATTTGTCTATACCTACCCTAAAATTTGTTCCCCAAATGATTTAAGACAGTTTTAAAATACATAAATAACGTAAAACAAAATAAAGGCAAATATGTTCATCAAGGAAAACCAAATGGAGAGAAATTTCTGAAAGAATATGCGCCAGTATAATGAGCATGTAATACTTGATACATTATATTCAATAAATGCTATAACTTCTAAATTATAATAACGGTTATTTTTCCATTACTTTTAATATTGTGTCAGAAATGGAAGGTGTCTTATATTTGCAAAACAATGTCAGAATGACTCTAGTTTGGGGCTTAAAAAAACCCTATGTGGTATAAAAAGCAAAAGTTATCATCTAGTGCTAATGTTGACATTAGCAACCAGTGACTTTTTGACACAATCAAAAGAACTACAAATGATTTTAAGTGATATGTTCAAAATCACTTGCCTTTGAAATAGAAAATGTTTTGAAACAAGTGATATTTACACTATTATTTATAACAGAAGACAGTTGGCATTGTATGCAGTCACCCATAATGATACTTACGGGGACCAAATAATTTCATGGGGAAATTCTTAAATCAACTTATTAAGTGAAAAAAAATCATGTTAAAAACAAACAAACAAACCAAGATGTGTCATTATTACTAAGTGTAATGGACTGGAGGAAAAAGATGTGAAATACAATAAAATTTTTACAAAACCAAACAATGCCTTCAAAATGTATCTATCTTATGATGATAGCCTCTACAGATATTTCATAAATTTCTTTAATTAGAACATTATTGTATTTAATAACTTCATGTAATGCATTTATACAGCAATATATCAAGTTATTTACATCTTACCTATTTCAGTGTATGCTATTAATTTTAGGATAAAAAAGGTTATGATTCCTAAATAAAGTGACTAAAAGCCAACAATCATTGAATTATAAAGTGCTTTATATGTTTTAGTGGAAATCATTAGGAAAACATTTCCTCATTTATTGATTTTAGAAATTACATAATTGTAATGGTAGATAAAACTTTAAAAACTCATGAAAATTTAATATGTTTGATACCAAATAACCTTTGAAAAAATGTATGGTATGTTACCTGGTCAGGCAATTCATTTCAGATAAAGATGGGCCAATTTCCAGTTTGTGTCATGATGAAATAATCTGTGACTGTGTTTCCCAATTATAAAAGTAGTCCATGTGAAGTTCAGTTGAGATATGTAAATGCTGATCTGAAAAAACTAGAGGCCCAATACTAGTGTCAAATCTAAATCATAAAATAAATGAAACAAATCACACACACACACACACACACACACACACACATCTACTCATCTTTGTTATCTAAAGTTTCTTCATATAACCTATATAAAAATCCATAATTGCAGGAGGCTGTCCTTCAAAGATAAATCCACCTCTTATATTGTGAGAATTTGTCCTCCAGACTGACTTTTTAAGAAATGGTATGCCTTTCTCACTAGATTTGTTTTTCTCAACCAGAATTCTGCTTACAGTTTAACCTCTATAAACTGGTGCAATTAGCTATCATAATCCTGGCCTTTGTAGAAAAAGCTTAGTGACTTAAGACAATTTGCTTCTTGTTCTCATTACATTCTAATGTGATGTTCTTTCTTTGTCTTCTTTCCCGAATCCCTTTCCTCTTCCTGATCTAAAAATGTTGACATGTTCCCAGGTGGAGACCTGGAATACAATGATTTCCCAGATGATCTCACAACAAGATCTAGAAACAAGCTTTAGATTTCTGTTCTCATCTATCTACCCAAACAAATCTGTTCCTTTCCAGTTCTAAAACTAAGTGGCTGACCATTGTTTCTCTGGCCAAAATATCTCCAGGGCCCATCTCTTTGTTTTATAATCCACATCCATCTATCAGCAAATCCTTCTTTCTTATTATACTTTCTTAAGGTTTCAACCTCCAATACTGCCACCTTCATCCAATCAATTTTGATTATTACAATTATAGTCTGTTCATTCTGCTTGCTTGCACCCTGGCTCCATCTAAATATCTTCCTACATAACTCTCAAGATATCACTTACCTGCCCACAACAATAGGTGCCTAACCACAGACATCAGAGTAAAAATAGAAACCCTTAAAATGGCTTCCACTGACCGAAACAACCTGTCCAGCTTCCTTTAGTTACCTCATCTACCAATTTTTGTTTTATCAATCGCACAAGCCAAGATGGTCCCCATCTCATTTTTGTTCTTGCTGGCCACTATGTCTGGAAATTCTCTTCCCCAGACACTCAAGCATCTCACTTTCTACAGGTCACTGTGCAGATGTAACCTTGCCAGAGAAACCTTCCCTGTCACTTTACACTTTAGCAGGAACATGCTCGTAGAAACAAAAAAAAAAAATTTTTTTTAGATGACTGGGTCATTTAAACTTAAGCCACAATCTAAAAAAACACAGTCTCTTTCTATGTTACCATTTCCAGTAAGCAAGTCTAGGAGAAAGAGTCAGCAGAGTTATTTAAATGAGAAGCTATTTTTTAAAACTAAGTAGCTCCTGGCATGTTGCCCTGATATGAATTTTTACAACTGGAGCAACAGTTTGAAAGAAAGACATGCAGGAGTAGGGGCTAAAGTCAAGATATGCAAAATGAGAGAACTTGGAGGTAACCCGTGATGAAAAAGAAGTAAATCATGTTGACCTTTTTGTGAACTTGCTAAATCCCACGAAGGTGGTTCATAACTGGGAAATACCATATTCAAATGCATTTATAATTTTAAAGAACTTATTTATGCTTATAGAGTATGTTGTTATACCTGCCTCATTGTTTTCAATGTCAGTGACAATTTAGACAGTCATTGTCATAATAAAATTACTCTACTTACCTTCCTTTCTAGAGTGCAATTGTACTCATTAAAAACATAGTTTAAAAATAAAGTTTTAATCTCTGATAGTTTCCAAATATATATTCTGACATACTGATCTTTGATATTTCCTAAATATAATTCTGTACTATTATAATTACTTTTGTCTCTTTCTCAATATCCCATCCCCACTTTATCTCTTTTTTAAATTTGTTTCCCTAGCAACATTTGTCAAAAGATTTAAATGACAACTGTGGAAATAATGTAGAAGAATTTTCCTATTTTATATAGAAGTGTCTGCTAAGGAAATAACAAAGTATCTCATATTTTCAGAAAACATTGCCTACCAGGAAAAAAAAAAGTATCTTTTTTATACTTGATTTCTAGGTGATAATAATAAAGGTCAGATACATGTTTGAAACTAGAGAAATGTTAATTAAAAATCACTTACAAAATGTTGTTGTTACTTTTTCTGATCACTTTAATGCTACAGAATGAACGGACTGTCAGTGACTTCAAGAGATTACTGGGTGTTCGGAGTTGCTGATCCAATGAACTCTAACATATTGATGAGGGACTTCCTATCTTTTGTCATTGGGATTTATAACCTAAAAAATATTCACATATATATAATTATATTTATAGTTGGACATTTGCTATTTTCCAATGATCATATGTTTACTAAGTATAGGACAAGACTGTCAAGTGCTTGGTGTGCACAATTAATAAACTGAAGTTATCTGCTACTAATGGAATACATTATTTAAAATACAAGAAATGCTACTTCTAAAATGTTTAGAGTGACACAGTCAGTGAATATTTTCTAATTTTCTGGTCAATCTGTAGATAAAATTGTGCTAAAATATGTGTCATTTTTGAGTTAATATAAACATAAGTCTATAGGCATATGTTACTAGCATATTTTAAAGTAATTTTTGTGAATTTTAGCATAAAAGTAAACAATATAATTTGAAGTTATTTTACTTTACATGCTTTTGAAAAATAGAATTGTTTCTTTTCAATGTGCACTTTCTTTTAAAACTGATGGAATTGTTGCTGCTGACATTACTATTGCCTGAACTGGGTGAGTAAGTGTTTACAGAGGTTTATATAAAGCAACCTAATCTGCTTTTCTAATTTCATTAATCATACTTATTTTGCAGTTCAATCTCTTTCCTGCAAATATTAGACTTAAAGCAATATTGAAGGTATTTATATAGTTTCACATTTTAAAAGTATTAGTTGATCATTTTCACTTCCTAAATTTAGGGGACAAAAAGATTCATACAACAGTTTGGTGTACAATTCACGATGTAAGAATCACTAGATAAATTCAATCTCTAAATGTAATGATTTTTCTACGTGGTGAATTTATATTAAATGTAAAAAATATTTTATTTTATTTTATTTTTCATTCTCACCTTCTAAAAAATATAGGGTGGATATGAATGGTGGTTAGTATAAGTATCAGGACATAAATTGACCATTGAAATGGGTATAATTAAAATGACATTTTTATGAAGTTTATGCAAATATAATAATATTTTACCTGCTGCACAATAATTGGTAGTAGTATACATATTTGTGGTAGGATAGCAAAAAAATAAAAACAACTCTAGGGCTTAAATAGAAGCCGGGTCTGCTGAGGGACGTCACTCCAGTGACTAAGCAGGGGGTGGAACCCTCGCGGGACAGTGTGATCTCAGAACCCTCGGGGTCACAGAAAGACCGGGGGTGCCTGAGTGTGGCAGAGCTCCCAGGTATCGGGAGATAACAACAGAAACAACATTAGAATAATTGGGATCCCAGAAGAAGAAGAAAGAGAGAGAGGGGCAGAAGGCATATGGGAGCAAATAATAGCAGAGAACTTCCCTAATGTGGGGAAGAAAACAGGCATCAAAATCCAGGAGGCACAGAGAACCCCTCTCAAAATCAATAAAAATAGGTCAACACCCCGACATCTAATAGTAAGACTTACGAGTTTCAGGACAAAGAGAAAATCCTGAAAGCAGCTCGGGAGAAGAGATTTGTAACCTACAATGGTAGAAACAGTAGATTGGCAACAGACCTATCCACAGAGAACTGGCATGCCAGAAAGGACTGGCATGAGATCTTCAGAGCACTAAACGAGAAAAATATGCAGCCAAGAATATTATATCCAGCTAGGCTGTCATTGAAAATAGAAGGAGAGATAAAAAGGTTCCAGGACAAACAAAAACTAAAGGAATTTGCAAACACGAAACCAGCACTACAAGAAATATTGAAAAGGGTCCTCTAAGCAAAGAGAGAGCCTAAAAGCAGCATAGATCTAAAAGGAACACAGACAATATACAGTAACAGTCACCTTACAGGCAATACAATTGCACTAAATTCATACCTTTCAATAGTTACCCTGAATGTAAATGGACTGAATGCCACAACCAGAAGACACAGGCTATCAGATTGGATTAAAAAACAAGACTCATTGATATGCTCTCTGCAAGAGACTCATTTTAGACCCAAAGACACCCCCAGATTGAAAGTGAAGGGGTGGAAAATCACTTACCATGCTAATGGACACCAAAAGAAAGCTGGGGTGGCAATCCTTATATCAAACAAATTAGATTTTAAAACAAAGACTGTAATAAGAGATGAAGAAGGACACTATATCCTACTTAAAGGGTCTATCCAACAAGAAGATCTAACAATTGTAAATATCTATGCCCCTAACATGGGAGCAGCCACATATATAAGGCAATTAATAACAAAAGCAAAGAACCACATTGACAACAATACAATAATACTGGTGGACTTTAACACCCCCTAACTGAAATGGACAGATCATCTAAGCAAAAGATCAACAAGGAAATAAAGACTTTAAATGAAACCCTGGACCAAATGGACTTTACAGACATATTCAGAACATTCCATCCCAAAACAATGGAATACACATTCTTCTCTAGTGCCCATGGAACATTCTCCAGAATGGATCGCATCCTAGGTCACAAATCAGTTCTCAACCGGTACCAAAAGATTGGGATTATTCCCTGCATATTTTCAGACCACAATGCTTTGAAACTAGAACTCAATCACAAGAGGAAAGTCAGAAAGAACTCAAATACATGGAGGCTAAAGAGCATCCTACTAAAGAATGAATGGGTCAACCAGGAAATTAAAGAAGAATTAAAAAAATTCATGGAAACCAATGAAAATGAAAACACAACTGTTCAACATCTTTGGGATATAGCAAAGGCAGTCCTAAGAGGAAAGTATATGGCAATACAAGCCTTTCTCAAGAAACGAGAAAGGTCTCAAATACACAACCTAACCCTATACCTAAAGGAGCTAGAGAAAAAACAGCAAATAAAGTCTAAACCCAACAGGAGAAGAGAAATAATAAAGATCAGAGCAGAAATCAATGAAATAG
>NW_027397063.1:89924764-90097104 GCF_003265705.2 Callorhinus ursinus | reverse complement strand
GAAATAGAAACCAAAAGAACAGTAGAACAGATCAACAAAACTAGGGGGTGGTTCTTTGAAAGAATTAAAAAGATCAATAAACCCCTGGCCAGATTTATCAAAAAGAAAAGAGAAATGACCCAAATCAATAAAATCATGAATGAAAGAGGAGAGATCACAACCAACACCAAAGAAATACAAACAATTATAAGAACATATTATGAACAAATCTATGCCAGCAAATGAGATAACCTGGAAGAAATGGGTGCATTCCTAGAGATGTATCAACTACCAAAATTGAACCAGGAAGAAATAGAAAATCTGATCAGACCTATAACCGCTAAGGAAATTGAAGCAGTCATCAAAAATGTCCCAACAAACAAAAGCCCAGGGCCAGATGGCTTCCCAGGGGAATTCTATCAGACATTTAAAGAAGAATTAATACCTATTCTCCTGAAACTGTTCAAAAAAATAGAAATGGAAGGAAAACTTCCAAACTCATTTTATGAGGCCACCATTACCTTGATCCCCAAACCAAAGACCCCATCAAAAAGGAGAATTACAGATCAATATCCTTGATGAACATGGATGCAAAATTCTCACCAAAATAGTAGCCAGTAGGATCCAACAGTATATTAAAAGGATTATTCACCATGACCAAGTGGGATTTATCCCTGGGCTGCAAGGTTGGTTCAACAAATCTTCAAATCAATCAACGTGATACAATACCTTAACAAAAGAAAGAACAAGAATCATATGATCCTCTCAATAGATGCAGAAAAAGCATTTGACAAAGTACAGCATCTTTTCTTGATCAAAACTCTTCAGAGTATAGGGATAGAGGGTACATACCTCAATATCATAAAAGCCATCTATGAAAAACCTATAGCGAATATCATTCTCAATGGGGAAAAGCTGAGAGCTTTTCCCCTAATGTCAGGAACGCGACAAGGATGTCCACTCTCAACACTGCTATTCAACATAGTATTAGAAGTCCTAGCCACAGCAATCAGACAACAAAAAGAAATCAAAGGCATCCAAATCGGCAAAGAGGAAGTCAAACTCTCACTCTTTGCAGATGATATGATACTGTATGTGGAAAACCCAAAAGACCCCACCCCAAAACTGCTAGAACTCATACAGGAATTCAGTAAAGTAGCAGGATATAAAATCAATGCACAGAAATCAGTGGCATTCCTATACACCAACAACAAGACAGAAGGGAGACAAATCAAGGAGTCGATCCCATTTACAACTGCACCCAAAGCCATAAGATACCTAGGAATAAATTTAACCAAAGAGGCAAAGGATCTGTACTCAGAAAACTATAAAATACTCATGAAAGAAATTGAAGAAGACACAAAGAAATGGAAAAACGTTCCATGCTCATGGATTGGAAGAACCAACATCGTGAAGATGTCAATGCTACCTAGAGCAATCCACACATTCAATGCAACCCCCATCAAAATGCCATCCACCTTTTTCAAAGAAATGGAACAAATAATCCTAAAATTTGTATGGAACCAGAAGAGACCCCGAATAGCCAGAGAAATCTTGAAAAAGAAAAGCAAAGCTGTCAGCATCACAATTCCGGACTTCCAGCTCTATTACAAAGCTGTCATCATTAAGACAGTATGGTACTGGCACAAAAACAGACACATAGATCAATGGAACTGAATAGAGAGCCCAGAAATGGACCCTCAACTCTATGGTCAACTCATCTTTGACAAAGCAGGAAAGAATGTCCAATGGCAAAAAGACAGTCTCTTCAACAAATGGTGTTGGGAAAATTGGACAGCCACATGCAGAAGAATGAAACTGGACCATTTCCTTACACCACACACAAAAATAGACTCCAAATGGTTGAAAGACCTAAACGTGAGACAGGAGTCTATCAAAATCCTAAAGGAGAACACAGGCAGCAACCTCTTCGACCTCAGCCACAGCAACTTCTTCCTAGAAACATCGCCAAAGGCAAGGGAAGCAAGAGCAAAAATGAACTATTGGGATTTCATCAAGATAAAAAGCTTTTGCCCAGCAAAAGAAACAGTCCACAAAACCAAAAGACAACCGACAGAATGGGAGAAAATATTTGCAAATGACATATCAGATAAAGGGCTAGTATCCAAAATCTATAAAGAACTTATCAAACTCAACACCCAAAGAACAAATAATCCAATCAAGAGATGGGCAGAAGACATGAACAGACATTTTTTCCAAAGAAGACATCCAAATGGCCAACAGACCCATGAAAAAGTGCTCAACATCGCTCGACATCAGGGAAATCCAAATCAAAACCTCCATGAGATACCACCTCACACCCGTCAGAATGGCTAAAATTAACAAGTCAGGGAACGACAGATGTTGGCAGGGATGTGGAGAAAGGGGAACCCTCCTACACTGTTGGTGGGAATGCAAGCTGGTGCAACCACTCTGGAAAACAGTATGGAGGTTCCTCAAACAGTTGAAAATAGAGCTACCATACGATCCAGCAGTTGCACTACTGGGTATTTACCACAAAGATACAAATGTAGGGGTCCGAAGGGTTACGTGCACCCCAATGTTTATAGCAGCAATGTCCACAATAGCCAAACTGTGGAAAGAGCCAAGATGTCCAATGACAAATGAATGGATAAAGAAGAGTGGTATATATACACAATGGAATATTATGCAGCCATCAAAAGGAATGAGATCTTGCCATTTGCAACGACGTGGTTGGAACTGGAGGGTGTTATGCTGAGTGAAATAAGTCAATCAGAGAAAGACATGTATCATATGACCTCACTGATATGAGGAATTCTTAATCTGAGGAAACAAATTGAGGGTTGCTGGAGTGGTGGGGGTTGGGAGGGATTGGGTGGCTGGGTGATAGACATTGGGGAGGGTATGTGCTATGGTGAGCACTGTGAATTGTACAAGACTGATGAATCACGGATCTGTACTTCTGAAACAAATAATGCAATATATGTTAAGAAAATAAAAGAAGAAGAAGATAGCAGGAGGGGAAGAATGAAGGGGAGTAAGTCGGTGGGGGAGACGAACCATTAGAGATGATGGACTCTGAAAAACAAACTGAGGGTTCTAGAGGGGAGGGGGATGGAGGGATGGGTTAGCTTGGTGATGGGTATTAAAGAGGGCACGTTCTGCATGGAGCACTGGGTGTTATGCACAAAAAATGAATCATGGAACACATTAAAAACTAATGGTGTAATGTATGGTGATTAACATAACTAAAAAATTATTAAAAAAAAAAAACTATTGGATCACTAGCTCTCAACCAGTGGGTATTTCATGGATGCATCTCAGAAATTTCCCTGAAACTATAGTGCAAAATTTAGTTTGTATGTGCATTTTTTGGGAGAGGTGTCCATAGCTATTTTAAAGTCTCAAATTGTTAAGAATTACAGAGAAAGAGAGAGAGAATAAACAACCTAAAATAGATTGTCACACGGTCCTTCTTATTTCCAAATTTCTGGGATTCAATTCTAAATGGAACCCATAAAGTCCCTCCATTTTAACATATCATTTTTGTCAAGAAATATAAATGAGCCTGTTATGAATAATTTGCACAGGTAAGAAAAATTTATCTTGAACAACTTGTGCTGTGAGAAGCACACGGTTAAGATCATTTCCAAACAAAGTGGGTAAATTTATCCTGCTAAATTTAGCTTCGAGCCCTGAAAAGAAATAGAGAAAAAGCCAGAGGAAAGCTAGAGAGAGAGCATACAGGAACACCCCTAAAGGACTGTGTATTTAAAGAGCGTGTTGTTTGTAAAGTCTGTCTCACTTACATTTGCTGTTGTCTTTTGGTCAAGTTTATAGCCATGACTGTCTGCAAAGAAGCACCAGGGAAGGAAAAGACTCATTCAGTGGATGCCAACAGCAGCCGCGCTGTTTGTACACTGCCTGTTGATGCATCACAAAGAATTGCATTATTTGCCTTTTTCTATTATGTCAACCTAAAATTTTCACATAGAGCTTCATTTGGCCCATGCTAATGAAAATTCTCATCTCTCTTTTCTTCAAAATGTGCTTTATCGTGAAACTCAGTAGGGTTTAGTGGGAAAAAACGATCCCCCAGAGAGCCAAGGACTGGAACTGCAAATCTGCCTCACTAGCAAATAAGTAGTTTAGTTGAAATACCAGAGCCTCCATCACCCATCTCTGAAAAAGGGTTATCATTTTACCTACCTGAAATGGTAGAATGAGTATTATCTGTGACAATGCATGTTAAGTGTTGGCATGGTAAATGGCATGTAATAAATGATTAACGATTTGGATATCATAATACATCCCATATACAACGGGAAATTGGAAGCTTTCTGCAATTTATTATAAAATTCTCAACTGGGGCGCCTGGATGGCTCAGTCGCTTAAGTGTCTGCTTTCGGCTCAGGTCATGATCCCAGGGTCCTGGGATCAAGCCCCATGTCAGGCTCCCTGCTCAGTGGAGAGCATGCTTCCTCTCTCTCTCTCCCTGCTGTTCTGCCTACTTGTGCTCTCTCTCTCTCTCTCTGTCAAATAAGTAAATAAAACATTAAAAAATAAAATAAAATAAAATTCTGAACTAAGGTGGCTATATTTATTATCCTTAGTTATATAGGTAAATAATAATCAATTAAACTGCTAGTAATTAATCTTTGTAAAGCACTTTTTTTTTTTTTAAGGGGAAATACATTCAGAGCCAGATTCTCATGTGTATACAACCTGGGATATGTTCATGCACTTTCAGACCATAATGTAATGAGCAGTAAGACCTTTATCAAGGTAATGACTTTTATCAAGTACAGCAAAATGATTTTACAGGAAAGGAATTTATAGAAATATGAACTGATATGACATCCAAACTGAAATGAGGATAAACCACAAAGTTAAAAAAAATATATTTTTAGCACTTTGAAAGTCTCCTAAAAAGAGGAATAAAATATATGAGGCCTGGGAGGTTATCATTTTAAACATCTGTTAACTGTTTCCTTTACATTCTTTTTATCTTCTATGTTTCAATTGAAATTCATTAGGTGCCTATGCATTGGGGGTATGGCAGGGAAACGTGTGCATAAGCATATCAAACTTAGGTGTTCTGTCCCTTACTACACTCTTTGTTTTCAAGACAGTTAAAACAATTTGGACATGGGGCACCTGGGTGGCTCAGTCGTTAAGCGTCTGCCTTTGGCTCAGGTCATGATCCCAGGGTCCTGGGATCAAGCCCCACATTAAGCTCCCTGCTCTGTGGGAAGCCTGCTTCCCCCTCACCCATTCCCCCTGCTTGTGTTTCCTCTCTTGCTGTCTCTCTGTCAAATAAATAAATAAAATCTTTAAAAAAAAATTTGGACATATTATATTGAATTATTTCAAAATAAGTAACAAGAAATAAACTTTGATCTCTTGTTTTATAATAATAAAAGTGATTATGTAATATCATTAGCGATGTAAATCTTGATATCTGCATGATTTAACTTCTACTTCTAATAACTTGAGTGCCAAAATAGGTTCCATAATTTATTTCTGAGTGTTCTTTTTTTTTTTTTTATTTTTGCTGTTGTTGTTCCTTTAGGTGTATTTGACCACAAAGACTGTTTTGCAATTTGATTAGGTTCTGGACATTTTCTATAAATCAAATAAGCTAACACTTTAGCTCCCCAGTTTTCATGAAAACTTATTTGAATCATGTGTGCTAAAATGAAATATAAAATGAAGACTGGACTTGAGAATTCCATGAGCCGGAAAGAAACATTTAAGGCAAGTAAGCCAAACTAACGCTAGCGCATTTCATTAACATAAACAAAACAATTGATATTATCTATTGTAAATGTCTCTGATAATCATAAGAGAACTTTAAGTTACCTTTCTAAAAATGGTACGAGATAATAACTTTTAATCAATACTGTGTTGTCTGGAAACCCCTTGTAATAACCGATTATTGTAAAAGTTAAGCAATTCCCCATTTCACTTTATAAGCCATCCCATAATGTTATACCCCTGAGCTGCCTATCAGTCTTTGAATTTGAAAGCTCTCATTTCATGAAACGTTACCTTACTTTAGTAAAAATGTATACACAATATACTCCTACTAAATACTATTTATTGATTTAGTGGTCATAATTTTGCTATCTCTGGATTTTTGACATGTGATAAGATAAATCATGAAAATTAATGTTTTGGAAAGATTTATTGAAACTCGTAATATTTTTATTTTTTTCAACACTATCTGAGAATATTATATTAAGCCAGGTAAGTCAAAGTGAAAGTGCCACTTGCTAAATCGTGGTCAAGTGCTCTGAATATACTCAGACTTTGACAGCCTGAATAACTCTACGGAATGACTAACAAGTCCTTTTCAAAGTCAAATGTTTCCAATTATTTGCAGTTCACAAACAAAAAGGAAAAGAGGAAATAGCTGTTCCTGGTTAATATATTTTTTTAAAGAATTCTTTTGCTGGGACACAATTATGTGTTTAAACTTGTTCAGACAAGTTTAAAGAACTGAGTGACCTATCTTGTACCAAACCCCTTTAATTATTTTATTTGTGTGAACAAGGTTTATCAACTTGAACAATATTGAAAAGAGAAAAATAAGAGTGGAATTGATAGTGAATTCTATCTCACTGTATGAGCAATTTATGTTCACTCACAGATATAAAATAGGGGGAGAAGCCCCATTAAGTGCCTTAAGAGATGCATGTTCAACATTTTATTTTTCCTTTCATATAAATATGTAATATAGTTAACGTATTTTGAGAATTTTGGTCATTGAAATGTTTTCTTTACCAGAAGAAATGTTTGTAACACTTGAAAACTTAAAGTGGTAGTAAATAAAATAAGTTTATAATTTCAGTTTATTTATAAAATTTTGAAGCTGAAACTCATGATATGTTGATCAACAAAGGACTTCCAGGCATAAAAATAAATGAAACTCTCACAACAAAGGTGAGGGGGATGTAGGGTATAAATACAAGTTCATAAGAAGATGCAGTAGAATTTCCTACTGATAAAGAACAACCTGGTCATGTATTTTTTTTGGGGGGGGTGGGTGATATAGTATAACAAATCATTATGGAAAAAATATTTTTTTAGTTTTTTTTATTATGTTATGTTAATCATCATACATTACATCATTAGTTTTTGATGTAGTGTTCCATGATTCATTGCGTATAACACCCAGTGCTCCATGCAGAATGTGCCCTCTTTAATACCCATCACCAGGCTAACCCATCCCCCCATTCCCCTCCCCTCTAGAAAAAAATATTTTATAGCTATATTTTATTTTGTGGGTATGATATCATTTTCATTATGTGGAAACTATTAAATCCACAACTATTCAAACTTTGATACAAATTTTTAGATTTTAACTTAAAAGAGATGGAAGGAAATATAGTTTTTCGCATTCTCTATTAGAGGAGGCTTGGCAGACTGCTCTTGTCTACTCAGTAACTCTCCAGTTCAGTGGAAGGGCTTCATCAAGGGTTTTTTAAAGAACAATTATTTTCATCTGGTTGGTAGGAAACATGATGGAGAAATTAATTTTTGTTTGTTCTCCCTAAGTATTCTTATTTCCTCCTCAGAAAGGAGCCAGCTCTTTGTAATTCTAAGAGTCAGGTTTTCTGTGGCGCTAAATTAAAAGCTCTTTGAATTCGGTGTTTCCTCTCCCAGACACTCTCAGAGGTTAAAGACTATCAAGGGTTTTGAAGGCAGCAGAGAAGGAAAAGAGAGATTTGCTTCCCAATGTGTGGAAAAGTCAAGTGTCAGCAGCTCCCTGCATGACCAAACCCTGCACCCAGCTCCGTGGTAGCACACCGGACAGGTGGTATGAGCCCAGAAACTAGAGCTCTGTGACACACTTGAAGAACACAGGCCTCAGCCACAAGATGGTCCCAAGATTGCAACAAACCAGCAGAACTTCTTCAATTAAAGGGACTTGACTTGCTGGATGAACAAATCTATAACCAGAATAGCAGCTTAGAAGTTCCGCTTCACAAAACCACAAATTTAGTACAGCCTTGGGAAGCAAGAGAAGACTCAACAGTGGCTAACGATGGATTTCCTACCAATCAGGTAGATTAGGGAATCAAAGATTATATTTAGTTTATTTAAAGGAAAAGAATGTAATGCAAATACATATATTTCTTGCAGGCCAGAGTTTGTGCACTAAATATTACATGTATAAGATGAACATTAGGAACATAAAACCCATGATAGACTTTGGGAAATCAGATTTCTCATTTTCCTCAATAGAAAGTATTAATTTAAAACATAGCACCAGTGATAAATGAAAATAACCATAAATTTTTCCACTAAGGAGGCTTTTGTTATTATGTAGTAGTTCTATGTTGTAATAAATTAAACAAGGACAAACAGTGAGACATTTGCCAGCTCCAAGTCCATCCATAGTATATGATTGCCCACACAGTCCTGTATTTGGAGAAAAAGAGGAACCATAATTTAGAAATTCCTTACATTAGCATAAACTGATTCTTTTTTTTTTTTTAGGGGAGCAAAGTTTACTTGATGTTTAATAATTTGCTTTTTAAGCTTGACTATGTATTATAGATGTGTTAATATCAAATGTAGACCTTCATAATTCTTAATGATTGCATGAAACTCCATCTCATGACTGAACTGCCATGTGTGCTGAATTTCATCTTGAAGCATAAAGAGGTTGATGCTCATTGCTGTTTTATCTTTTGGTTTTCTTGTTTTTATCTCTCTCTCTTTTTTTTATTTTTTACTACCTAGGCTATTTTATTTTATTCCATTTTTCTTTCCAGCTTTATTGAGATAGAATTGACATATAACATTGTGTAAGTTTAAGGTATACAGCATGTTAATTTGATGCACTCACATATTGCAAATGATTACCACCATAGCATTAGAATTGACCCTTGTTAATTCTAATCCTTCCCTTGAATTTCAGCCACTATTTCTGTCCTATGAACATACAGAAGTGAATGCCTCTAGTTCTTATAGTTTGCCTCTGCACTACTTTGTAGATTTCAGTGTCCTAAAAACCCCTTTCCATAAAACTAAATTAATTCTTATAAATGTACCTGATTTGAAATGACTAAAATTCAAAGTGACATATCACACACACATATACACCTACACATATATCACATGTATGTATATATATAAGTAAAATGTAACTTTGTTTATATGTATTACATAAGATTTTTTTAAAAAGTACAAAGAAGAAATAGAAAGGAATTACATATTTTGTTCTATTGTAAATTATCTGAAAGATCTTAAGACTTCTAAGTCTTCCTGCTACCTTGCCATCACAAGTCCAAGAATATGCTAAGAATATTGCTACATAATACTCTCATTCATAGTAGGTGAGTTTTATTCCTATTTTCATAACACTAAGTAAAATAATGTGAAACACATTAGAAGTAATTATTTTACTTTCATTGAAAAAAGTAATACAAGTAATGTTTCATTCTAAATGTCTGACCTTGGTTGCAGGTTGCTCTGTGATGTAGTCGATGCTCCAATTTATACTGATACTTGCATCACTTGGACATTTTCCAGGAGTATGAAAAGATATTTCCAAAATTATTTAAGAAAGAAAAAATCTACAGATTCTAATACTTCAGACTTTTGGAATACCTAATTAGTGCTCTATATAGGTAAGTTTGCAGGGGACTTTTAAACATGCATTGATTTTAGATCACAAAATCAGTTTAGAACAGGAATAAAATCGGCTAGTGTTTCTCAAAGTCTGGTTCATGGACCACCTACATAAGATATCTGTGAAACATTTTTTTAAATGTAAAATTCAAGGTTACACCTTCAAATGCTGAATTACAATCAATGGGAATAGGGCCCAAGAGGCAGAATTTAAGCTACTCTCCATTGTTCTGATATTAAAGTTGGAGAAACCCTCCCGTAAGGAAGTCGGCTGGTGAAAAAGCATCTGGGGCATCTAAACTGATTATTTCAGGATTTCTCTAGAAATTTTACAATAAAATTGGAAGTATGTTTTTCATTTGTTTTGTTTTATCAAATTATTCTTTTGTCCATTAAGGAAGATCTAAATAAATAGCTGACAAAATTTAAGCACTTACTAAGAAACTGTATCTTTAGTTATGGAAACTTGAGATGTTTAGTTGTAATTCATTTAAGTGTACAGCAGTATTTTGTTAGAATTTTATCTGTTTATTTGAAATAGTTGATCTGAAAAGAATATTTTTATAATAATGAAATAGCATTAACTTGCTTGTTATTTAGCCCTCTGTAAAATTTCAAGAGAAATTATATTCAATTATACAAGGGTTTCTCAACCTTGACACTGAATTGTCCTGTAGGGAAAAAAAAAAACTTTTCCTGTTTGAGAACTGCTGTATTATACCAATTTGTGTTTGTAGTAAAATTATAACTTAATTATAATTTTGATTATACAACAATTTAATTTCCCTCTAAAATTTGTTTTGTATTTTATTATTCACAATATAGACCCTCAATGAGTGTGTAGAATCAGTAAATGCATGGTAATTCAATAAATAACTGATCAGTAATGTATGGTTCAGTTGTTTCTGAAAATATATTTTTTGAAAATTATTTTTAAAACTGTTTTAAATCTTGAAAAGAGCATATTATTCCTACTACTATATTGCAGTATGAATTTACAAAGGTGAATTTATAAATAAGATTTGCCCATGCTGGTTGAATAGGCCCAAACTTCTATTAGTTCATTAAAATGAATTAGGTTCATAAGTGTTCATAAAACTTCAAAAAAACAGAGTGACAAGCTTGCCTTATAGAGTTATGTTTTTCCAATATATGAACTAAGGCTGTCAGAATTAGGGCCAAGTGAACAAGTAAGTGTACATATTAACAGTTGGCATGGTTTTATTGCTCTGTTATCAAGTTCATCGGTAGGAAATACAAACATTTTCATCATAAAAATAAAAATCTATAAATGGCACCAAATAAGGCCCCCATGGACAAATCAGTCTAGAAAATCTACTTAATTGTTAATTTTTTTATGGTTTTTGTCTTATTTTTTAAGTTATTTTAGCTTTTGATTTACCAAAACAACTATAGTTAAAACATAAAAAATGCTTTTATGTGTTTTCCTTTTAAAAAACAAACAAAAAATATATTAAAATCTATTTGGGGATCATAGATGAAAAAATGAATTCAATCTAAAAAAAATGTCTTAAGAAATAGAAAAGAAGGGTGCCTGGGTGGCTCAGTTGGTTGAGCGACTGCCTTCAGCTCAGGTCATGATCCTGGAGTCCCGGAATCGAGTCCCGCATCAGGCTCCCTGCTCGGCGGGGAGTCTGCTTCTCCCTCTGGCCCTCTTCCCTCTCGTGCTCTCTGTCTCTCATTTTCTCTCTCTCAAATAAATAAATAAATAAAATCTTTTAAAAAAAAGAAAAGAAATAGAAAAGAAAAGAAAAGAGGAGCACCTGGGTGGCTCAGGCAGGTAAGCGTCTGACTCAATTTGGGTTCAGGTCATGATCTCAGGTTTGTGAGATCCAACCTCACATCGGCTCCATACTGGGTGTGAAGCTGCTTAAGATTCTCTCTCTCTCCCCCTCTGTCTCCTTTTGCCCCTCCCCGTCCTCTCTCTCCCTCTCAAAAAAAAAAAAAAAAGAAAGAAAGAAGGAATGAAGAAAGAGAGAGAAGGAAAGAAAGAAAGAAAGAAAGAGAGAGAGAGAGAGAGAGAGAAAGAAAGAAAGAAAAAGAGAGAGAGAGAAAGAAAAAGAAAGAAAGAAAGAAAGAAAGAAAGAAAGAAAGAAAGAAAGAAAAGAAAAGAAAAAAAAAGAAAGATTTTACTTAAAAAAATTTATGACTGAATTGAGTAGTCAACTCAAATTTATTTTAGAATGAACTGGTAGAAAATGTAGTAATCCTTCCTTATTAGAATTTCAACCACTGAAGAATTCAAATAACTGGATACGTATTTTTCAACATATCATCTCAAGCTAGCTAACTAGAACTGACATTCTCTCACAGAATGTGAATTAGTATTTGTTGACTGAAGACAGATTGCTCTAGTCCCCTATTAAAACCTCTCCTTCCATATGCACCCCACCTCAGGAGTAGACTCTACAGTTATGGTCACGGTCCAGATTGTTGTGCACCTCAAAACTCAAGTTTTCTAAAATAATTGGTGTTATGCTTCACATATTTAAGATGTATATCATTGAAAGGAAATAAAGGAGTTTGGTTTGGTTGAATAAAGAATACTCTCAAAAAATATCTCTCAAGAGTTATACAGAACATAGATATTTTCACAATCACAGTTCAACAACTGGCCATACCTGTGTTCTTTTAGCTTTTTACATTTACTATGTGGTCCCTGTCCCTATATTTTCTGTTCACAATGTTGACACAGAAGCATGATGAGATCCTGAAGGGTCTTCTGCATTAAGTAATCAATTGACTCACTTAACATGAAAAGTATCTTCACCATGAGCCCCAGCACTGAATGGTAACAGAAGATTTCTGGTCTTAAGATATATTTATTACTCAATATTTGGAAATTCCCTTTGTCTTGCAAAAACCAATGCAAAATCTCATATTTATACAGGGCCTACTTTCTAAAACACAAATTTGACTAACCCTTTGAGTTAAACATATTTAGAAGCTCTCTGTAATTTTTTGGATTAAGCACAAAGTTCATAGTTCAATGCATAAGACCATTAATGATCTAATTCAGCTGCTCGCCAGCATGTCCTCCTCACTCCAGTTTTTGGCCTATCTGCAACCTATTGGATGCTATCAGTAACTTCATTTCATTTACCAGTTTCCACAAATTTTTTTATGACTGAAAGTCAGAGGGATTCTTTTCAGGAAATAAGGAAATTTTAATGCCTTTGTTTATCAGTACCACCTAAT
This sequence comes from Callorhinus ursinus, assembly GCF_003265705.2. Classification (NCBI taxonomy): domain Eukaryota; kingdom Metazoa; phylum Chordata; class Mammalia; order Carnivora; family Otariidae; genus Callorhinus; species Callorhinus ursinus. The sequence continues at coordinate 90,084,282 of NW_027397063.1, read as the reverse complement.
ACCTGAATTTTTTCCTTTCTATATGCCTCTGTCATTGCCTACCAATTCACACATGTGTTTTTTCCTTTTCTTTCTGTTTCTATTTTTTATTTGAAATGTCTCTTCCTTTCCCAGCAAGAACAATGAGGATGTACAAGAATAAAGAACCTTATAAAATCAGGTACAGAACACTGACACATTCTGGAGAGTACACATTTCTCCTGACATTCCTAGTAGCCAACCTACCATAATAGCTAGACTTCTGAATTTCAGTATAATTTGCAATGTAAGAAATTCAATGATGTCAACAGAAAAGATTTTACAGTTGCGGATTCTGGTAAAAGAACATAATCAAATTTTTTCTGCTTTGAAAGTCTTGGAGTTTTGAATATTTGACCCAGGTAGTCTACTTCCAATTAACCGTATTAAGTGGAATAATGCTATGGCTCCCCTAAATGAAAGTATTAGGCAATTCATGAAATATTATATATAGCTTGGTGCTATTCCAGGAAAACTGTTAATTTGTTTTGTGCATGCTCTGAAAGTGATCATATCATGATGAGGAAATAAGGTAGAGATATTCATCCTTTGGAGCCAAGCAGTTATTGAGAGAGAATAGGCAGAGTAGAGGTAAAAGTAAGCCATAAATAATGCACATATATAAAATCCAGAGTTACTTATATCTACTTTATAAATATTAAATTGATCACAAGCTTTGAGAAAATAATATTATCCTAAATGGTCCTAGGAAAAATTACCCTTGAATATGTGGTCGTTTTTTTTAATAAAATTATTACATGTTTATTATAGATTGGTCTAGTTTTCATAAATTATTTCAATGGGTGAATGAAAAATTCGTAATCCTAATAGAGCTTGGTTTCCCTTCACACAAAATATATTCTAACTGGTCTGCAAGCATACTATTTTTACACCTGAATAACAATTGCTGTAATATATAAAAATTCATGTAACATGTTTTGAGATCCCAGGAAATGATTCTTGCTTATTAAATTTTGATTTAATTTAGTATACCCTATCACCCGAAACTGTGTTCACCTCTTGGTGGGAGTCCGGCCAAAAGACGCAACCAAGCCAAAGAATAGGAAAAGAAAGGGTTTTACTTGCAACAAGTAAAAAAGAACACCAGCTGTATTTCCCAAAGCAGCGTGTCCTCAAACAACAAAACTGGCGAAGTTTCAAGTTAAGAGGGCATATATATTCATGAAGAGGTTTGCCCAATGGGGATTTCATCATGGAATTGGGGCAAAATTATCTTTGACCTGACAGAGTCCAGGTCGAAGTCATGAGGGCCCACAAGGGTCTATGTCATCAATTCTCTGGATTTAGTTGTCTGAGTGCTCAAAGGGGTTTAGATCCTACAAAGATAACTCAAGAATATGTCACAGGTCAATCTTCACTTTTGAATTAGCCCTGGGAGTTTTACCACTGATTTATTGTCCTTGATATGATTAGGCTATCTCCTGGCTTGATAGTGGCTCTTTGTTCTTAACTTTTTTCACAAGATGACTGGCTGCCTAACATGACTTTTCTTATGCCAGGAAAGCTATGTCTGTCTTTCTTTTTCTGGGGACCCCTAACTCTTTCTGCTTACGTCACCTCTAACGGGTCACGTTTTAGTTCCATTATGTTCATTCCAATCATGAGCTTTCCTTATGTCAGATTTCTTTTTTTTAACTGTCAGCCTAGATTTCATCACAAAATAATTTCAATATGTGTCCCCTAAAACACCCTTGTGATTCCATCTTCTCAGCTTCCTCTCTCAGAGTTAAATTAATATGTGAAATTATTTGACACAAATCATGCAGTGAATTAGTGAACTGGGCCTAAATCTATGACTCAGATTCCTGATTCATTTTCTCTAACCTTTTAGGCAACACTTAAGTACTTTAAACTTTTATTTTTTTGTTCCACCTTTTATCAGAGCATTATACTAGTTATCGTCCCCAAACATAATCTGTTCCCTATAATTAAATGCTGTAGATAATGACTACTATCTCCAAAAGCTACATTTTACTGTTTTTAAGGAATATTTCTTTGTGGTTATATTTGGTTTTCACTTCTGTGACCTTGTTCTTTTTATCACAAATGTGTTAGCTGTCATAGGCCATTTTATACCCCTTTTCACCAGATATATTGCTGTCTTTCTAATTTCTTTCTATTGTCAAGGACATTTCTGAATGTCTTCAACAGTAATAACAGACTATATAAATTACTGAAATAAAAGTGTATATAAATAAATCCTTTCAACTACAGAATTTGCAGGTAGTAAAAAGACATAGAAGCTTATTTTAAGCTATATATACTCTATGTCTCGATATTTTTTGTTTTATGTTTATATTGAGTAAAGTATATAACCACTTCCTTAATTTTTCAGTGTGTAAATACCAAAATGTATAGACACAAGCAGATAGTCCATAATCAATATGAAGTGGAGGCTTAAGGAACTCAGGATCACTTGAACTTACCCTGCATCCTTTGGCCTCAATTCATAGGCAAACCTAGAGCAACATGAGTCATGCAGAATATAGTTTAACAGTTACTTTTTGGTGTAGAAAGAAAAAAAAATATGAAAAATTGGTAGTAGGGAGAGAAAAATGAAGGGGTGGCAATAGGAGGGGGAGATGAACCATGAGAGACTATAGAACACTACATCAAAAACTAATGATGCAGTGTATGGTGACTAACATAACATAATAAAATAAAATAAAAAATTGGTGCAGAACACCAGTTTACAAAGCGTTTTCTTTTTCTTATTTCTGATGTCTGCATTTTTTTCTATTAACCTAAAACTGCTTGAAAGTAAAGGTTATGCTCATTCTTTCCCACCTTCTCTAAACAACATCCTTCCGCTATCACAATATATACTCTCCACTCTATCAAAGCCAGCTTCTAGACACTCCCTACCAGTACACGATAGTGAATTTATGGTATTTTTCATCCCCCCCCCCAGCATCCTCTCCATTTGAGAACTTCTTTTTTCTCTTTGAGCTATCAATCTCATGAGCCTATTGTTCCCAAGAACTGGGCTGTCCACTTGGCAAAGAGTAGCTATCAGCAAATTCTGTCCACCTGATCATACTGATTGGTTCAGGAATAGTCAACCCATGGGAGTAAATCAATCAATACTGTGCTGGTGCTATTAAAAAAGAAAAAAAAAGTGTACTCTCTTTTCCCTGAGATCATTAACCATAAGGATAATAAAAACCTTAAAGATATTGGTGACTTCTTTTTACTGTCATACATAGAAAGCTTGACTGAAATAAAGTTAAGAAAAATAGGAAATCCCTCTGTTCTCAAGAGGTACTGGGAAAAGTATTCAATATTGCTGCCCTACCAGCTACTTCGTGTAACAGGCAATTATGTTCTGACCTATGCTATGGCATGAAAAATGCATAAAATCCCAGATGTCTCTCGAAATTATAGGGTGGGGAGAAATTATAGGGAAATTTCTATATGTCCTAGAAAACAGAGGCTCAGAGATCAGCTGTAGAAATTATAAAAAGTTAGTTTGAATATTCTTCAACTGTTTACACTCTGCAAAGATTTATTTTATTATTATGAAGCATTTCTGTTAAAAAAATAATGGTTCCATGATCATTGTTTGCGTATAACACCCAGTGCTCCATTCAGTACATGCCCTCTTTAATACCCATCACTGGGTGTTATTAGAATAAATGTTACTTGGGGAATGGTAGTGATTCTGTGAAACTGAAGTTATAGGGAAACTATTTAAAAATGCAAAAGGCTTGACAAACTGATGAAGTTATCATGCCATGAACTAAAAGATGTAATTAACTCAACAATCTGTAAAGGTGTAAGTGTATAAAGGGGGAAACAAAGAACTGGCTTTATGTGTTTGGACACAGAAAAATATTCAAGTTATGTTGTTAATTAAAGAACAATATGCTTTCATTTAAAAAATAATAATAATAATGGTTCAATATGGGTCTTCACTGAAAAATCCAATTCCATGCTTTTGCAGAATGTAACTGAAACATTCAATGGAGTCATGAATAAAGAAAACTTATTTGAAAAGTTTAGTCTTATATAAAATATTTACTGAAAAAAAACTATTTTGAGTGGGGGCAAAAAGTAGTGCCTGTGGAAATATTTGCGCTAAAATATTTACATATTTTGATACAAAATAATGGAATTAGGTGTATGCCCCATTTAGCAGAATTGGCTCTGAGTTTACAAGTTCCTGAGAACCTGTAGGAGAGTGTTCTAATTAAAAATGTTATTTTCTACAGAAAAGAGTCTATGAAAGGTATGAACAATTTCAAGTTTAGAAAATAAAATGTAACATTAAAAAAGATTGTAGGAGGAGCACCTGGGTGGCTCAGTCGGTTAAGCATCCAACTCTTCATTTTGGCTGAGGTCATGATCTCAAGGTCCTGGGACGGAGCCCTGCGTGGGGCTCTGAGCTCAGCAGGGAACCTGCTTGAGATTCTCTCTTCCCTCTGCCACTTCCCCCCAATAAATAAATACATCTTTAAAAAAAGAAAAAGATTGCAGGAAATTTTATGAGAAATTAGAATGAGGCTTTGATGATTAAATTTATGTGTCATCTTGTCCAGGTTATGGTGTCAAACAGTTCAAGTGGCATCTAGTCTGGATGTCACTGTGAAGATATTTTATAGCTGTGACTAACATTTACAATTAGTTGACATTATGTAAGGGAGATCACCCTTGATAATGTAGGTGGACCTCATCCAACAATTCAAATATTGGATTGAGACTTAAAAGGTAAAATAGTTTTACTGGAGAAGACATTCTTTCTGCCTCCAGACCATAGTATAGAAACCCTGTGCTAATTTTCAGTCTGGTGGCCTGTCCTACAGATTTTCCAGAAAGCTTCAAGAAGTAGTTGTATTTAGAACATGGCCTAAGAGAACCTTACAGACATTTCCTATTGCCCAGTGTAAATTGAAAGGAACAGAAAAATTCCCATATCCTCAAGCATAGAAAGCTGTAGCAGAAACTGGCCAGAACTCAATAGGCCAAAAGAGAGAAATAAAGGATACTGAGGAAAAAACTGTCCTTAGTCAAGACCAAGGGAAAGTAGATGACTGGGCTGATGGCTAAAGGGAGAGATGGCATCTATTATCAGACTGAGCTACCTTCATAATATGAAAGAACCCAAAACTTAGATGTGATGTTGGAAAACTTAGAAACTGAACTTGCTGAGATAACTGTTCTCAACTGATAGCCAAAGTTATCACTTAAAACAGAAATTAAACTAATTTATAGATAAAACATTTTTATGTTTACATGCATTTATAGACAAAATTGATGTAAAAACTGTAGGCTCTATTCAACACCCACTCATGATAAAAATCCTCAGAAAACTAGTTATGGGGGGAATATCTTCAACTTCATAAGAAACACTTAAAGTAAAAAATTAAATAAAATAAAATAAAAACCTGCAGGGAATGTCATATCTAATGGTGAGAAAATAGATACTCTCTCACTAAGATCAGGAAGAAGGTAGGGATGTCCCCTCTCACAGCTACCATTTAATATCATATTCGAAGTCACAGCTAATGCAATAAGGGGAAAAAAAAGGAAAACAAAGTATATAGATTGGGAAGGAAGAAATAAAATTGCCTTTGTAAGTAGATGACATAACGCCTATGTAGAAAATGCTAAAGAATCAATAAAAAGTTTACTGGAATTAGTAAGTTCTGCTAAACATTTAGAATTTAGATGAAAGCAATTAAGGATCTGCTAAATGCTTTTAAGTAATAGGATTACAGTATCTGAACACTGTACTTATGACATACATTATGAAATTATATGTAACTACTGCTATATATTTCTCACTAATGCTTCATATGTAAATTGGAGTATAATCATCTTAGTCTTTTTTTTAAGATTTTATTTATTCTATTCATTTGAGACAGAGAGATACACAGAGAGAGAGAGAGAGAGAGAGAGAGAGCATGAGCAGGGAGAGAGGCAGAGGGAGAGGGAGAAGCAGGCTCCCCACCGAGCCAGGAGCCAGATGTATGGCTAGATCCCTGGACCCTGGGAACATGACCTGAGTCTAAGGCAGACGCTTAACCATCTCAGCCACCCAGATGCCCCAGAATCATCTTAGTCTTATGACACAATTCTATTTTGGGGGCGCCTGGGTGGCTCAGTCGTTAAGCGTCTGCCTTCGGCTCAGGTCATGATCCCGGGGTCCTGGGATCGAGCCCCGCCATCGGGCTCCCTCCCTGCTCTGCGAGAAGCCCGCCACTCCCTCTCCCACTCCCCCTGCTTGTGTTCCCTCTCTCGCTGTGCCTTTCTCTGTCCAATAAATAAATAAAATCTTAAAAAAAAAAGTCATGACACAATTATATTTTTTAGCTCTTGGAGGATACTTAAATTCTTCCACTTCTTATTCTTTCACTCTTTACCTAATAAAGGAGGAAAAAGCCCAAAGAAAAATACTAGAAGAACTATGAAAAGAAACAAGTTTTGATATTTTTTAAAAGATTTTTTTATTATTATTTATTTATTTGACAGAGAGAGAGAGCGAGTGAGCAGGGGGGAGCAGGAGAGGGAGAAGCAGGCTCCCCGCTGAGCAGGGAGCCCGACGCGGGGCTCGATTCCAGGACACTAGGATCATGACCTGAGCCGAAGGCAGCCATTTAACCGACTGAACCACCCAGGCGCCCCAAGTTTCGATATTTTGACTGTACTAGCAGGCCTCAGTTCTCTTCCTTGCAGTATTTACCTCCCAGTTTCTCTTCTTCGACTGTCCACTGTTACCCAGATTCCTGTAGCCAAGGGTACATGATTCCTTTTCTACTTTCAATGGTATAACAAATGTTACACAAAAAAGTGGTGTGCAAAACTATGAGAAACTATCTTGTAAATGATGGAAGATATAAATATGACATGATTCAGAAAATGTATATTTCTGATCTGCTTTCCAGAAACTTAAAATGCATTAATTCCTGCCTACCAGGAAATTAAAAAAAAAAAAAAAAAAGTGGAATGAATGGATGCAGATTACTCCACTGAGATGAATTTCCTGTACATTCTAAGTAGCTATTGGGGATAATGGGATATTCCTTGAGTGGAAAGTGAAAATCTTGTCACTGGTACAGTTAGGCATTTGCATAAATATAGACATTCACATATTGAGCTCTGCCTCATCACTTCTACAAAAAGAAGAAGGACTATTTCACCATTCCAAGCTTTAGGACAATGTTGAACATAGTAGGCCCTCAAAATATTTTTTTTATGTCAGACAAAATATAATTTTTTTTGATAACTGGATAAGACATCTAGACAATAACTGAGAAATAGATTATAACTAATGTGTGGTTTACTTACATTACCTTCTATGATTTATGCAGCTACTAAAAGCCACTGATTCCTAGATCATATCTCCAAAATAATAAAAAATGTAATCAAAGGTTATAATATAAATGGTGAAGGCAGGCATGGAAAAAATAGGGAAAGCACTAAAATAAACAGTGCTAAAAGTCATGGTGCCTACCTACTTCCTCTTAAGAACACATTGTATTAGTTTCCTAGGGCAATCGTCACAAACCAGGTAGCTTAGAACAGAAACTTGTTGCCTCACAGTTCTGGTGGCTAGAAGTCTAAGATCAAGTTATTGATAGGCTGAGAGGGAAAATCTCTGTTCCATGTATCTCTCCTAGCTGCTGGTCATTCGCTGACAGTCTTTGTCATTCTTTGGTTTGTAGATGCATCACTTTAGCCTCAACCTTCATCTTCAGATCACCTTCTCCCTGTCTCTATTATGGTCTTAACCTCTGTGTGTGCCCATCTCTGTGTCCAAATTCCCCTTTCGATAAGGACACCAGTTATACACATTACGTTCCACCCTAATGACCTCCATTTTAAAAAAAATAGAATATTTATGTATGTATATATGGATGGATGGATGTATTTATTTATGTGTTAACATAACAGTGTTATGTCAGTTTCAAGTGTAAAATATAGTGATTCAACACTTTTTCTATATTACTCAGTGCTCATCAAGATCAGTGTACTTTTAATCCCCTTCACCTATTTCACCCATCCCCCAACCCACCTCCTGGTAACTATCTGTTCTCTATAGTTAAGAGTCTGTTTTTGGTTTCTCTCTCTCTCTTTTTTTTCATTTTTTTGGTTGCCTAACAACCTATTTTAATTTGATTATTCCTATAAAGACCATATTTCCAAATAAGTCACAATTTAAATGTATCAGGGGGTTAGTACTTCAGCATATTTTTTTGGGGGGAACACACTTCAACTCATAATAATATTGTTTATTGTATGCTTATATTTGAAGAAGCAAGGCTAAAACAGTCCAAAATAGTAGAAAGGGCACTTAACCTGGAGCCTGTTCCTGACAAACCATAAACCACAGTAAAAACTCAAACCAGCAAAGTGTCATTATAAAGGTTACTCTAGAATTTATAAGAAGGCTAGTGATGGCAAGAAATGTTATGGGGGTAAAAGAATTAAGCAATTCAAGCTTTAATTAGGAGGGCCCAGGGGGTGCCTGGTGGCTCAATGGGTTTATCATCTGACTCTTGATCTCAGTCAGGTCTTAATCTCAGGGTCATGAGTTCAAGCCCAGGTTGATCTCCACACTGAGAGAAGAGCCTACTTAAAATTAAAAATATTTATATTATATATATTTAAAAAAGGGAGGGCCAGGAAGAATGGCACACATATTATCTCTTCCAGATAATGAGTCCTAGGCTGCCTCACCCAGCCAGGTATCGAGGCAGAGCTGTCCCCCAAAATTATAGAATTAACTTTTTCACTGGGGAGAAGAAAACTACTTGTATCCTCTCCTCCAATTTATATATTAAAGTCCAGTGACATATATGTTCTTTTTTGATTTTTCACAGATTCTTTATGAAAATTATTCACATACATCAAGTTCAATAACAATTTCCCCAAAATTTTGGTAATTCTTTATAAAGAAAATAACCTCAAATTACCATTTTTTAATCCTTTTTGAAAGTTAATATCTGATTTTCTATACGTTCTAACCCTTTAGCCACTTGCTTCCCAAACCATGGTGTTATAACATCTGTTCAGCCATGAATCTGCATTCATGCAGTGTTATTCCTGGTTACTCATTTGAATTAAAATTTTGAATTTTATTGATATATCACCAAATAACTTCCTTACTATGGCTAAATAGTCTTCATATTCTTTTACAATGCTGTTTATCAGATATCTACATATTTTTATCACAAAAATATAGGAAAAAATGTGTCATAAACTACCTCAAAACTCTATATGCCCTTTTCTAGTTATTTTAAGCAGATAATAAAATTATTTATACTCACCTTAATTTTCTTCGTGTTAATTTACACAGGCATTTCTACTTCTTTATCATTCTAATTAAAATAAAAAAATTAGGAAAGGGGCTCAGGCAGTGCAGGCCCTGGGTGGGGGGAAGTACCCATCTCACATGCATAGGTCTTAGGGCATAGTGCATGCTCAGCTGGTTGGCCATGGCCACAAGAAAAAAAAAAAAAAGAAAGAAAGAAAAAAAGTTTTTAGACTACTCAGATATTATTTAATTGCTAAGAAATATTTTCGGTTCAATGATAAATTTTTTTCAAAATTCAAGTGTAAAATATAGTGAAAAATAGTTATTTTTTTCTGTTGAGTTGAATTTGTGGACAATACCCATAAATGAGGAATTATTAGGTATAAAAACCTCACCAACTTATATGCTCCTTTTACGGAAAAGTCATATTTCCTTCCCACATCTGTACATGACTTGAGTTATTTTTATAATTTTTAAATAAGTGATTCTGCTTTAACTCTCAAAAAAATTCAGCATTTTGTATATTTTTTTCAAAGGTCTAAGCAATAATCAATGTAGTGTTACTGTTTTATTTTATTTTTTTAAGATTTTATTTATTTTTGAGAGAGAGCGTGAGAGAGAGAGAGAGCACAAGCAGGGGGAGTGGCAGACAGAGGGAGAGGGAGAAATAGACTCCCCGTTGATCAGGGAGCCTGACGTGGGGCTCCATCCCAGGACCCTGGGATCATGAGCTAAGCCAAAGGCAGACACTTAACCGACTGAGCCACCCAGGCGCCCAGTGTTACTGTTTTAAATATGAATCAGCTCATTGCCTCTCCTGTTAACCATTATTCTTTTTTTCTTTTCAAATTTTTATTTAAATTCTATAGTTAAAATACATGGTAAAATTGGTTTCAGGTGTAGAATTTAATGATTCATCACTTACATATAAGTGCTCATCACAAGTGCCCTCCTTAATCCCCATCACCCATCTAGCCCATCCCTCCCCCCCCCCCACCCCCCCCGGAACCCTCAGTGTGTTTCCTTATTTTTAATAGCTTCTTACGATTTGCTTCCCTCTCTCTTTTTTCTCCTTCCCCTTTGTTCATCTGTTTTGTTTCTAAAAATCTGCATGAGTGAAATCATATGGTATTTGTCTCTCTGACTTATTTCATTTACCAAAAACACTCTAGCTCCCTCCAAGTAGTTGCAAATGGTAAGATTTCATTCTTTTTGATGGCTGAGTAATAGATGATAGATAGATAGATGATAGATAGATAGATAGATAGATAGATAGATAGATAGATAGATAGATATAGATGGTTGAGTAATATATATCACCTCTTTATCTATTCATCGATGGATACATGGGCTCTTCCCATAGTTTGGTTATTGTAGATAATGTTGCTATGAACATCAGGGTACATGTGCCCCTTTGAGTCTGTATTTTTTATCCTTTGTCCTGTTAAGACTTATGGTTAGGACACATATATTCTTGTTACTCCAACCCAAAACACCTTACCTGAAATGGACTGTGCCTACCTTTACCACATCCTTCTTATTCTCTGCTCCTCACTCATTGCTCACCAGACACTCTGGCCTCTCTCATTCTCAAACACCACATGCTGGTTCTTTCCTCAGGGCTTCCACACATACTGTTCCAGGTTCCCCTCAGGTTGTTGCATGTTGTCTCTTTCTTATCATTTATTTCTCAGTTCAAATGACACATTCTCCTTGTAGTTTCTATTATGAGTCAGATCAAGTTTTTGAAGCAGAGATGGGAAATAGACCCCACACCATTTTCCAGGTTCTGCATCTCTTCAGTACTCATCTATTCTTTTAATTTTTTATATTTTTTACTTTTTTAAAAGATTTTATTTATTTATTTGAGAAAGAGTGAGAGTGTACACATAAGCGAGAGAGCACAAACAGGGGGAGCCAAAGAAGGAGAGAGAGAAGCAGGCTCCCTGCTGAGCAGGGAGCCCGATGAGGGGCTTGATCCCAGGATTCTGGAATCATGCCCTGGGCTGAAAGCCGACGCTTAACTGGCTCAGCCACCCAGGTGCCCCTCATCTATTCTTTTTAGACAAGGTTTCATATTTGTAGCAAGATTCCTCGGACTACCAACTTGCCATTTCAGGATAAAATAGGATGTTTTGCAACATGGGAAGGATCAAAACAATGGACACAATTCAAATTTTGATTAAGAAGGGAATGATTAAAAAATATTCAGTCACTAAATATCAAAATGTTAATGATGATGAAAAATAATCATTATATTGTAAATTAAAAAAAAACACGATAGGATGTTTCTAGTGGCTGTGCACAAGATGTAAAGAAAAACAAAACTATCACTACTTACAGTGTGGTTATATCTATATGAAAGAATTATAGATGGCCTTACATTTTATTGCTCTTTGCTCAATTTTTATTGTAATAAGCATGTGACACATTTAACCTAAAAATGCTTAAACCCTTCAAACATACTTCAGCTCAAAATAGTTTATATATTTCTGTCAATCTAATAAATGTGCCTATATATGTATGCTTACTTAAGTTAAATGTTTTATTTTCATTCCAGAATTTATTCAAATAAATGAGTTTTAATTATTGTACACATAGTATTTGTGAGTTTTTCTAAACTCTAAATATCTTTAGATATTACTATCTTTTTTAACATTGATAAACATTACATAAAATTTGTTTGCTTCAGGGGTGCCTGGGTGGCTCAGTCAGTTAAGCAGGGGACTCTTGGTTTTAGCTCAGGTTTGTTCTCAGGGTGGTGAGATTGAGCCCTGCGTTAGGCTCCATGCTCAGCGCAGTCGGCTCCAGATTTTCTCTCTCCCTCTCCCTCTGCCCCCCCGCCTGCTCACTTATCCCCCCTGTCTCTCTCTCTCTTTCTCTAATAAATAAATAAAATCTTTTAAAAATTTATTTGCGGGGCGCCTGGGTGGTTCAGTCGTTAAGCGTCTGCCGTTGGCTCAGGTCATGATCCTGGGGTCCTGGCATCGAGCCCCGCATCGGGCTCCCTGCTCTGTGGGAAGCCTGCTTCTCCCTCTCCCACTCCCCCTGCTTGTGTTCCCTCTCTCGCTGTGTCTCTCTCTGTCAAAATAAATAAATAAATAAAATCTTTCAAAAAATTTATTTGCTTCATATTCTTATGATGAATTTTTAGAAATGGTATTGCTAGTTCAACAATCGTGTAAGTTTTATGTCCCTTAAAAACAGGCTCAATTGGACATTTCTCTTTACCATATGGCTTGTGCCTTTTCCAACTTCAATTTCTACCCAGCTTTGGCTTGTCATCATGGATTGACATCTCACAATCTCTTCTTTATCACAACTTTATTTTGAATGAGAATTCCCTCTTGCCTGGAAAATTCTAAAAGTGTCATTTCTATTTGAAATGTTGTGTATGGTGCCCATGCATTATCCTTAACATCCTAATTTAAGCATACTGTAAATTATATTTTATCAACGTGCATAGGGTTTCTTTGTAAAAATGTCTTAGCTGAAATTTTAATGCCCTCAATTTTATCTCCCATCTCAATTTTATGCCACCAAATTCACTTTATCTTCATTTGTAAATTGACATTACAATGTATGAATTATTTTTATGTTGCTCTCTAATGACTATCCCAAATTTCTTGTTTTTCTACTTTATATCTTTCTTTCTTCTCATACAAATCAATAATTAAGATGGGAGGGTTCTATATTTAGTTCTTTCTTGTGTGCATCTTTATAATCGTTTTTCTTTTGCTAAAATTATGAGAAGTTACTATCATATGTTAATTGATTCATTCATTTGGTGTTTATTGAGTCCCCATGTGTCATTTAATGTTAGTTCTGAACTCATTTTAGTCTGTGTTCACTACTTCAGTTTTTATACATACTGTTCTAAACCTAAAATTTCCTTTGAATTTTTTCTTCATTTTCTTCCAGAATACTTAGTTTTAGTCCTCCTCTTTAACAAATAATTATCTGACTCTACATCGATCTTCCTGTTTTCTTCTATACTCAGTATACATAAACAATAATCAATATGCCTGGTATCATATTTCTAGTTCTTTCCCTCTATTTGTAAATATTTATAAGTATTGATATTTTAGGACCCTCATCAACAAGATGGGTTTTTTCTCTGGAAATAACTGTTTTAGATTTGTAGAAAGTGAGGAAGAATAGAATTTGTAAATGTTTATAGATGAGTTTATGAATTATCATTTCAAGATAAATTAAAAATCTGTCTCCTTGTTAAGTGTACTCAATGATATGGTTCCTTATTATCATAATTTAGACTGCACCATGTCTATTCAACATATTTCTTTCTCAGAGGGCTTTGAGTCATTAGCATTATATGACTTAGGATTCATAAAGCCAAATCCTCTGTGTTTATAACCAGTTTCTAAACTCTTCATTAGTTTTATCTTCTAGTCTCGATAAGTAAACAATGTAGAAATAAAACTAGTCTTGTACACTTTCACAGAGGTTCCATGTAGAGTTCTTCAACATAGTTCATCTATAAGTAATTTCAGTAGCACCTAAGCTCACGTACAAGCGTACACACACACAATTTCTGAACATAAAACAGTACACAATTTTCCATGGCTATGAGACAGAATAGTTAGAATTGACAGTTCCTAAACAATGCTATTACATTACAGAAAATTAAACTAAATTTTTGAATTAAATTAAAACCCATGTATATTGTTTTCAAGAACAATGCAGTTGTATTTGCCAACTCACATTTTTTTCCCATAACCCAAAAGAATGTTTCAGTTTGTTTAAGAAGTACCTAAATCAATATGATTCTATGTTAAGACATATTTTACTAAGTTGGGGCGCCTGGGTGGCTCAGTCGGTTAAGTGTCTGCCTTCAGCTCAGGCCGTGATCCCAAGGTCCTGGGATTAAACCCCAAGTCAGGGCCTACTTCTCTCTCCCCCTTCACCCTTTGCTTTCTTAATGTGTCCTGTAAGGGATACTGCTTTGGAGATGTGCTCCTTATAGAGGGAGAAGGAAAGAAAAAAGAAATATCTTGGTTAAAATATCCTGTAATCAAACACATGTCATAGATGTAAGATAACATACTCATTCCTCTCTGAAATCCTAAAGTTTACAGAAAATGTTTAATCATATAAAATCCATTTTTTCTCTTGTTGAATAAAGAAGCAATACTGAGGAATATACACATCTGCCCAGGGCATATGACTCTTCATAGATATCTTACTGTAACAGATTCCCATAACAATATTCAAAGAATCAGAATAAAGTAACAGATGGAAAGCACCGTCTAGTATTCAATGGCAATGAAAAAAATCGACGATAATTTGAAGTCTTCTAATAGTTTGCCATGTTACTCTGAAATGAGAAGTCTTAGCTTTATATTTGTAAAATTGGAAAATCATAATATTTTTACTAAAATATGTTATGATCAGTTTAGAAAATAACACTCTGAATCATGATATAATTGTTTCTTATAGGAAATCATAATTGTAAAGCTAATCAAATTTGGCTATGAAAATAATTTGTATAATCTAGGAAATAAAAATAGGAATTTCAGAAAATAGGTCACCTTGCCTCCACAAAATTGGTATGGTACAACCCAAATCTAGAGAGAATAAGTAAATTCTAAGGGGACTATACTAATATTCTACTAATTATATTATTTGGAACAATAATCCCACTGTATGTTAAAAGATGTTTTGGAAAATAGATTTGATGAACATGTAAGTTTGAAAATTGCTGGGAAAACTAATTTATATAGGTTTTAATATTTCAGGATTTCATAGTACATTTCATATGCTAATAAAAATTTTAATTACCATAAATAATTTATGCATAGAATCTTTCCATTTTTTTTCTAGGATCATCTCCTAAAACAAGTATTGTGATTAATCATTATTTATCAATTCTGTAGCTATATTAGGTTAGATAATTAATCCCATATATTTTAGAATCAAAAATTGAAAACAATTGCATTTTACTACAGAATGAAAAAATAAGAAAAAGATATTTTGGGCCTTTAACTATTTTAAGAAATAGACCCTATATATCTAACTCAGCTCTATATAAGATTTCACTGCACATAAGGAACCATATATGCAATGATTATAAGTTAATGTTATTGTAAAACCTTATCTTAAACATGACAGATACTGAAATAACACCCCCACCATGGGATAACCGTTTTGATTTTCAATCATTTTTCAATATGAATGAGTAACCTAATTATTACTCCATGTTTGCTAACTGGCAGTTTACTCAATACTATTGAAATTTTATAAACCTATAAGACCTATATCTATTTCTAGTAAGCATTTGTTATATAGAACAAAATCAAACCTCATGGGAGCAAATATTGCTAACATAATAACCAGAGGAAAGAAATCACCTAAGCAAACAAACCAACAAAAAGAAAATAGAGTCTGCCTCTGAAAATTTCAGTTATTTTTCCTTTTTCTTCATTAGAATTTCTTTAAATTTTCCTTTCTTTTTTTTATTGGGTAAACAGTGCAAATGGTATATTTATATTGAAATAAGTTAACTACACAAAGTAAAAGAAGATGTTAACAATCTGGGATTGGCTATAAAATAGCTCAAATTTGAAGTTAAGATAGTTACTCATATATTTTAGCAGTTTTCCTATTCTTTAAAAATGAAATATAAAATTCTACTTTCCCTAAAGAGATATCTTGAATTCTTCCTGGGTTATCATAAATTTGATAAGAATGACCAGAGTGTTTTTGTCTATAAGCTGCTCATTTGGGGTTTGAAAATGCTGAGACTCAGAGAACTCTGTTAGTGATCCTCCTAGAACTAGATTGCATGTTTAGTTCTCAGTCCACTTATTATTTTTTTTCACACTATATCATTTCATTATTGAAGTCAGATAAAATGTTTTGTTTTCTTGTTTCCTACACCTCTCTGATGACTTTTTCTCATTTCAACTTGAGATTGTTTACTTTCTTTGACTTCAGATCACTGCCTCTGTTTTTTTAATATCACCCAGACTTATCCTAAATGATCTTCCAAAATTTCTTTTCCTTTTCCGAATGTTAAATGTTCATCTTTTCCAGAGTTCTATCTTTATCTTATTGTTTTATTTATGTTACATGCCCTTTAATGGTTATTTCATTTACACACATGATTTTAACCAATATACTGGATAAGATACCGACATTTGAGCTAGGAAAAGGTGAGTTTGAATATTTAACTTCACCTCCTATAGCTGAAGGACTTTGGGCAAGATGCTTGATTACTTTCTACCTGATTCTATCCTTCTTGCACATCCAAAAAAAAAAAAGAAAAAAGTTTGCTAATTTTAGCAAATGCCTGTGGACTTATCTGCCCAACAACTCTTCCTCTATACTCTGGAATTCCCCCCCTGTTTTCTTACTTCATCATCTCAGTATTTCAGTTGATGGTACTACCATCTTCCCAGTTATCAAGCCACACAAGAAAATCACATAAACGTTTGCTGAGCCAGCTTTTCTCCACTGCTACTCTTCCTTTTGATGCTCAGCTCCTGGCAATTGAACATCTGTGTGCTGCAATTCTTTACACCACTGAAATTCTCATTTCTGCAAAGTAAAATGTAGAGCAACTATGTCAAAGCGGTTTATAAAAATTCAAAACATCCAGATATTATTAATCTTAGAGCTAGCAGACTTTATTCTCAAGCACAATAATAAATTTATCTGATGGTTCATATTCCTAAAATTTAAATGCACATTTTTTGAGATCTCTAGTAAGAAGAAAGTTAGCCACTTTGCCCCTGTTGATTCAGAGAAATCATTACGTGTAGCCACAAGTGAATGCTGCCTTGAACTATCCAAGAACCAGAAACTTCCCAGCAGTGTTGCAAACTCAAGAGAAAGATTTTTATCAAGTCACTAAGAGTGAATTTATTTTTCTCAAGCAGTCTGAAAAGTCAGAGTTATAGCTTTCTTTAAATAATTCAAGGCAACTTCTTGAAATCAAGCCAGAAATACAAATATAAATATCTGTAATGAAATGTCATAAAAACTTTCATTTTCATTCTTGGTTCAGACAATTCATGAATGACTGGGAAAGTCTATGACATGGTAATTTACAACTTTCAAGTAGAATAAATTCAATCATACACATGCTGGAAGTCTTATATGTGGAAAGGAGACATTTATCTGGGAATTGAGCTTAGCTTATGACACAGCATTAAAAATTCAATGCAGTTTCCCTCTTCTACATGTGTGTCTGCTCCCTCATTAATCTTAATGTGAGGCTGAAGGTTATTAACTAAAGATTACGTTGATAGATTGGATGTATAAAATTTGGAAATTTGAATCCTGGCAATAGGCTTACAAATGTTTGGTTCTTAATAAAGATAAGAATTTTTAAAACCTTTCTCTGAAAAAAAAATAATATTAAATCTCAATTAGGAATAAAAATTTATTGTCTATAAAAAAAACCCTCTCTGAAAATACCATACACACACACACACACACACACACACACACACACACACACACACAACATGTTGTGCTAGGAAAACTGTAGTCTTTTGGTCATTTGAAGGTAAAATCAAAGTTAAAGTGAAAGAGATTTTTTTCTTTTCATAGAATAAAAGAATACAATCTTATCTTTTCTAACACCTTCTTAATGACAATCTAAACATAATCATTTAAAATGACAATTTCAAATAAAACTGTGGTGTGGTAACTCCTATAATTACAAGATTATACATTTTTCTAAGATAGTACTAATTATAAAATGTGTAAGAACAGAAAATAGGATATAAAAGCTATCGGAGTTTTGATGTTGCAATAGTAACACCGAAAATTAAACATTCTATAAAAAACTGTTTTTGGGGTCTCTCTGTACATATAAATATTGAGATTTCTAGAATGGTGGTTACCAAATGTAAATTACAGTCATTTTGGGGTTTGGGGTGTGATTTGGATAACTTAAAATTTTTCTCTCTAATTTTATCCTTTGCTTAATTTTAAAAATGGCAATGCAGTGTATTTACTTGAAAAACAGACAATTAAAAAAAACAAAAACCCTTTCTATTATAGAGGCATTCTAAAGATGATTTCCTTTATTGTATGATTTTATCATGCACTAAATGCAGTAGGAAGCCCAGGTTTCAAATCAATTGAGTTCAATATGAGATAGTTTTCTTATTGAAAAGGGGGTAGGAAGAAAAATGTTCTTCATTAATTATTTCTTTTAATGTTCCTTCTCAAGATAAAGCTAGGCTTAAAAGGTAATCACATGTCCTATTTTACATTTCATACGTTTCTATTCAGCTTTCACTTATTGATGGAAAAAACAAATTAATTTGTCTACTCAGAAGATGTGTATTCATTTTAAATGTATTATTTGTGATAATAATTATTGATAACATTGACCTCAATATATTGATCACTTAATGTGCCAACCATGTGTTATCTCATAGGTGAATGGGTCTACATCTTATAGCTGACGAAAAGAAAGGCTAGAGGATTAATTTAGCAAATGTCTAGAACTAATAAGTGACACAATAATCAGAATTTAAATCCATGCCCACTCTTGCAGGTGTTATTATTTTAATATTTTCTTCTGAAATTAAAACAAGAATAGCTAAGCTATATTAAGCTCTTTCTGTGTATCAGATTTCCTTGAAATTATTTCTAAGGATCATTTTCTTTAATCCATCCAAATATACAAAGTAGATATTATTATTATCCCCTCTTTACAGATGAAAATAATTACATTATTTGCCCAGAGTCATACAGCTAATATTCCCAATAATGCTTATTGATATTCAATTCCACTCCTTTCTTTCTAAACTCTCACCACAGGGTCATCAGGTCTGTAAACATTTACCAGACTTTGTTGTCAAAGAATCCCTGTTAGAAGAGTTTGTATTTGATACAAAATCCAGGAGAGAAGTCATTATTCCACAGTGACAGTTATAGGCTGATGCATGGACATCTTCAGAAAGTACATGCAGGATTCTGCTGGCAGTGATTAGACATTTTCCTGAGTCAAAGTTACAGACTAAACTCTAGATATATACATTATTAGCATTTCTATTCTAAAATATTGCACATATATTCGAAAGTTCTATATATGAAAACAACAGTTCTGAGTGTCATTTGAGGTTACACCTTAAATATCAGTGTATTAGTTCTTTACAGCTGCTGTAACAAATTATTACAAACTTAAACTTAGAGTATTAAAATGATAAAAATTTATTACCTTACGGTTCTGGAGCTCAGAGGTCTGAAATGAGCCTTACCAGCTAAAATCAATTTGTCAGCAGATCTTCATTCTTTCTGGAGGCTTCAGGGGAAATAAGTTTTCTTACTTTTTTCACCTTCCAAAAATTGCATGTATTTCTTGTTTTGAGCCCCCCTTCCATCTTCAAAGCCAAAAATGGCCAATCACATCACTCTCTTCTGCGTCCCTCTTCTACTCATAAGGATCCTTGTGATTACATCGGGACTACTCAGATAATCCAATTTTTAACTGGATGACTATCTGATTTTTGTGGTCTTATGCTTGGGCAAATATAGCAACTTTTTCCAAAAAATAATGCATTTGCTGTGGTAATTCTCATGATGGTAGCTGTCTGTGGCAGTGTTTTGTAGGGATTTCAGTATTATAAATACAGAATGTAGCATGAAATTTCCAAAGTTTTCATTTCATAACATAATTCCTAGCGAGGAAAATTTTGTTTCTGTTAAAGAAAAATCTATTTTAAAAGTTCACAATATTTGAAGAAATAAAACACATTTCTGAATCCAATTTTAAACCAATTTACACCTATTAGGATGTGTTGAACTGAAAAAGGAAGCATCCATATTTTCACTGTGTCAAATGCAAATATTTCCTGTATTTTGATGTTTCAGGGGTAAGAATGCTCCTCAGATCAGTTAAATTTTACCTCATACATGACTAATTAAATGTAGAAACCCATCAGTGCCAAGGTAAATAACACTGGTTTCTGTTTCCTTTTAAGATACATAATTTAAAATGGATAGAAACAGGCAAACGGAGTGCCTCAGGAATGGCCATGTAAAATAATCACTTTGTTAGAGGAAACACTTGATTTTCCTGATTCATGTAAGTACATATGAGGACATCAAATCAGAATGTTTAGTAGCCAAACAGCTAAGATTCTAATCCTTATTCTGTCACTTTCCTGCTGCCTGACCTTATCAGTCAGCGTCCTCATTTTAAAAATAGAGGTAAAAATATAAACTTTGAGTATTGTCGGGGGGAGTTAAATAAGATCAGCTAATTCCTCCAAAACCATTTATTGAGTGCCTACTCACTAGCAGGCAACCTTCTAGGAGTAAGGGATAAGGCAATGAACACATAAGCAAGCCCTGCTCTGTAAGAGCTCCCATTCTGGGTCAGGGAGGCCAGGTAATACATGGATATATAAAAAAATATATATATATAGAGTGTGTCTTATGGCAATAAGTGCTGAAGATGAACCATGGAAGAGGGATCCAAAGAGGGTGTGGTACAAAGTCACTGAGAGGCTGATGTTTGGCAAAGATCTGGAAAATGTGAGGAAGCTAGACGTGCTGTTACCTGGAGAACAGGATATGTCCAAAGGGAAGAGTATGTTCAAAAGTCTCAAGTGGGAAGAAGCTTGGGATTTCTAGGAACACAAAGAAGGTGAGTATAATTGGAGCAGGGAGAGTCAAGGAGAGCTTGACACAAGTATGGAGAACTAAATAGATACCAAATCAGAAAGACTCCCAGGCTCATGTTAAGGGTTTATTTCTACCCTAAGAGTAAAGGGAAGGTAATGATAGGTAAGCATGGTGGTACTATAACTGTATTTGCGTTTTATTAAAAATCACTTTGACTTCTACCTAGAGAATAGAGAGGGAGAGGGCAGGAATTGAGGAAATTGAAGAAGATGGAGTAGTTAGTGAGCTATTGAGGTGTTCCAGATAAGCATGAACAATGGCTTGTACTATGATGGTAGCAAGGGACATGAAGAGCGGGAGAGAGAGTCAAGAAAGATTTAGGACATAGAATTGACAGGATTTGGTGACACATTAGATCTGAGATATAAAGGAGAAGTCACTGTCAAAGATGACCCCCAAATTTGGCAAGAACTACTGGAAGAGTGGTGGGGTCATATTTTGAAATAAGAAGGAGTAGATGAAGAGCTAATTTGGCAGTTAACCTATTTTATTGCAGTCTCATTTTTAAAGTAAAGTGTTAGTCACTACATACTGTTAATATTCATATCAAAAGTAAACCAATATGCATCCCCATAGTAAACAGAAAGCTACATCAAAGAACCTTAAAATACTTACTAAATTGGCATTAAAGAGCATGAATAACATATGTCATAGGAGGAAAAGCTTAACCAGGCATTTGGCAGGAACATAAGGCAGGAATAAAATGTGAAAGCCTGAGTGACTAAGGGAATAATTACTTGATTGAAAAGCTGATAATTTCAGGTCCTATACAATATGTCGAGTTTAAAAAGGAACAAACCTATATCCAGCTATTTAGAGAATTTCCAGAATTATTGAAATATCTAAGAATATGAGAAGGAGCTATAAAAACAAACAAGAAGCAGAAGGAAAACCATTTTATTAAAGAACACATTTCAAACAATTTTTCAAACTTTAATTAAGGACTTGGAGTAGGAAGTACAATTTCATTAAAAGAAAATATAAGGAGAAAAATATTTAAATTTTGAGAGAACACTAAAGATAGAACATACATGGGCAAATAAGATAATTAATAACAATAATTAATAATATTAATTTTGAAACATGCATCCATAAAAATTTAATTGACTCAAATACAAAAGCACCTCAATCTCCTCAGCAATTTGTCGCCTGCTCAGAAGATGAGTCTCAAGATTTCCTACTAGCTGGACCAAAAGAACTCCAAGGGAGAGTCCTCAGTGTGCAGTGTTCATCTGCTCTCACATCTTTGATATAAGTAAAAACATTAACTTCACATAGACTAAGTTAAAAATATTTTGTTCCCCACAGAGTATAATACTGATTAGTTTGCCCCTCCCTTATTCTTGGATTTCTCCTCACCTAGCACAACTTTCTGAAATCTATGCAAGCAAACAAGCAAAAACCATTGTCTCTTTTTTTACTTATTAAAAATCCCATCTGTTTTTTCCTAGTCCATCTACTTACCAACAACTATTTCTATTTATGTCACATGAAAACTTGCCGTTTGAGTGACCTGGTAATCAGAGGAAAATACATGAGATATAACTTAATTTCATGTTGTGTATGAAGGACAATCAGAGGAAACAGAAATGTGCACAGTATTTACATAGCTCAGATTTAATTTCCATATCATGGCCTCTTTTACTTTGTGTGTGTGTCATTCTAATGTTTTTAACCTCAAATTATGTAAGGAGATTACTGATAGATAATTAGAGTACAAATTAATTTGCTAATAGTGGAATCTTACTTAATATATATAATGCCCTATATAATTTCTCCTAAATATAAATCCCAGTAAAATTAATACTGAGAAGGCAATGAAGATTATCAGTGCTAGCAGTGAGGCAAAGAACAAAAAGGAGAAGCTGGAGGAAGGAATATAAAACTCACAGATCTGGTAGCTTAACAATTTGCCATTCCAACATGGAAAGAGTATATTCTTTCAACTCCTTAAATCTGGTCTGTGACTGTTTTTACTAATTGTATTACTTCTACCCCTTGGACGCCTGAGCTTCCACATAGGAAATCCAAGCAACTCAATTATAAAGAGAGTCCATGAGGATGAACAATGAGACACCACATGTAAGTGAAGGTGTCATCTTGGATTTCTCGGCAATCGAGCCTTCATATGACTCATGTTCCCACCTATATCTGATGTACCACATGACACACCCAATGCAGGCTCATAAAACTGTTAAAGATACTAAAATTGTTTTTATTTTTTTCAATCACAAGATGTTGGGGTGATTTTTCACATAGCAACAAATCAACAAACCAGTGGGCAACACCATTTTTTCTTTGGGATTGAAACCAAGAAATGTAGAGAGAAGTTGGAACATAGAAGTCATTAGTAAGCAGAGGAAAATGAGAATTGCTAACTTTAACCAAGGCTATACAATGTATAGATATAAAGTGTGGTATCTAGAGTCAGATGGATTTTATCTCCAATATTTACTAGATATATGAACTTGGGCAAGTTACTTAACTTTCTGTTCCTTACTTTCCTCATTTACAAAATTAGGATGATAATATGTATCTATTAAATGTTAATGGAGAAAAATTTAAGATTTATAAAGTATCTCATACAAAGTAAATGTTTTAACTATTAATATAGCCTATGATCATACATCTAGTATTGTGTAATATCAATGCTAAAACAAGAATTCTGACTTCACAGCAACAGTCCTTAACTTCCTATGCCACAGTTTCTCGGATTGCAAAAAATCTTTCAGGATAGGCTAACAATATTGACTTTAATTCTGTTGGGAAAAAATGCAAAAACTGTCAAATATGCTGAGAAGGAAACAGGAATCATGAAAGTGACGTTTGGGAATAATTTTTCTTAAGTGGTGTCCTGGGTAGATTACAGGATGGAGAGATTGAAGGCAGACAGACTACAAAAGAAGTATTTTAATAATATAGAGTTTGAGGTAATGAGGATCTTCATTAGGTGATAGTTATTGCAAAGAAGGGACAAGACTGGCAAACACTGTGGCGCAAAAGAAAAAAAAAGTAGACAAGCCTGGAAGGGTGAGGTGGAAGAGATTATAGAGAAATAAAAAATGGTGTCAATGTTTTCAAATATCTGAGTACAGAACTGTGACCCATTCAATGAAAATAAGTTAGGAAGGGGGACTTTTGGGGGAAAATGTGGGAATGTATATGCTTTTTGTCCTGTAAACATCTTTCCAATACTCATGTTGTGAGTTACATATGTTATGTGTTCAAATTTTAATTGCGTGAGTTTGAGAAGAGCAAAGTACCTACCAGGCTGACCACTTACATAACTTAAAAGGTGGTGGAGGTGGGTAAAGAGTATATAAACAAACGTGCTTCTCTCTATATAAAATATCCACAATGGTTTATTAAAAAAAAAAAGCTAATACATTGCTTGGAGGGGAAATGAATAGTTAGTGCTGGGTATTTGAGAGTAATTTCACAAATTATGTTTTTTGATTTTCAAGCCATATTACTATATAAAACTGAATTAAAAAATATACCCCAAAGGCAGATGGAAATTTGAGTTTGGGACTGAACAGAAAAATGTGTGCTCCCAGATGCGGTAGTTGATCTCATGGAGAGGATACTAAAACCAAAAGAGTGAGTAAGATCATCAAGTGTGAGAATCATGAAAGAGACCAGCAGAAGACTATTAACGAAAACACTGACATATTTGGAACAATTAATTTATAAAAAGAAGCTCTGCCGGGATTGTATTGCATGTTTTATTGTATGTATATCTGTATTCTATAGTTATTGCTGTGAAATATTCCTTATCCTAGGTAGAACAGTTCTGATTACGTAGGATTATGGATCAAGCCTTTTTCACATAAGACAGAGACTTCTCTAAGAAACAAAATATAGGGGGGTGCCCATGCGGCTCAATCGGTGGGGTGTCTGACTCTTGATTTAGGCTCAAGCCATGATCTTGGGGTTATGAGATCGAGCCTTGTTTGGGGCTTTACGCTCAGTGAAGAGTCTGCTGGAGATTCTCTCTCTCCCTCTCCTTTTGCTCCTCCCCCTGCTCACATTCTCGCTTTCTAAATAAATAAACTAATTAATTAAATATTCTTTAAAAAATAAAATATAGGAACTAAATCAAAACCATCAAACATGTTTCTAATTGTCTCATCTGTGAACTCCTTCAATTTTTAAAGTAAACTATCGACACGTACGTATAAAAATACAAAATAAAAAGCTAAATGTAGAACTAAAATAATTTCCGCAAAATTAAGTCACCTTTGTAACTAAAACCTGACTAAGCAAAAGAACATTACCAGCACCCAAAAACCATATTTATGCCCTTCTGGTCGCAATCCCCACAAAGGTTACCACTATCATGGCCTCTATCACCAATTGATTGGTTTTGCCTGCTTTTTAATCTTTATATACTTGCTTTCATATTGTATATTTACTTTTGTATATGGATTCTTTATTTTTTGTGGTAAAATTTACCCTTTTAAGTATGCATTTGTAACTTCTCAGAAATACATACCTCATTGTAACTGTCACCAAAATAAGGATGTAGAACAATTTCATTGCCCCAAACTAATTCTCTGTGTCTCTTCATCCTTCCCCCACCTCATGTACCTGACAACTCTGGTCTGACCTTTGCTTCAGCTTTGCTTTAACAGAATTTCAAATAATATGAATTTGTTTAAGTTCCTATACTTAGTATAATGCACTAGAGTTTCTTCTATGATTTAACAAGTCTTAGTCATTTATTTCTTTTTTGGGATACATATAATTTATTTATGCATCCTGTAGTTGAGGTATATTTGGATACTCTTCAGACTTTGGCAATTATGAATAAAGTCACTGTAACTTTTCCATATAAGCTTTTTGGGGACACAAGTCTTAATTTAATTTGGGTAAATATATAAGAGTAAGATTGCTGGGTCACATGATAGGTGAATACTTAACTTTTAAAGAACTCCAAACTGCTTTCCAAAGTGTCTGTATCATTTTACTTTCTCAACAGCAATGTTTCAGAGTTGTGGTTGCTCTTCATTCTTGTCTGCATTTGATGTTGTCAGTTTTAAATTTTGTCATTCTAGTAAGTGTGTCATGGTATTTCATTGTGGTTTTAATTGCATTTCCCTGATGACTAATGATGTTGGGCATCTTTTTTTTTTTTTAAGATGTTGGGCATCTTTAAAAGTGCTTATTCGCCATCCATATACACCCTTTGATGAGACATTGCTGAAGATTTTTGTTTGTTTGTTTGTTTGTTTATTTATTTATTTATTTAGAGAAAGTGAGTGAGTGGGGGGTAGGGAGGTGCAGAGGGAGAAGGAGAGAAAGAATCCCAAGAAGTCTCCATGCCCAGTATGGAGCTAGATGTGGCGCTCAATCTCATGACTCTGAGGTCATGACCTGAGCCAAAATCAGGAGTCGGTCGTTTAACTGACTGAGCCACCCAGGCACCCCTTTTTGTCCATTGTTTATATCAGCATGTTTATTTTATTATTATTATTGTGTTTCAAGAGTCCTTTAAATATATTTGGATAAAAGTTCTATATCAAATACATAATTTCTAAATATTTTCTCTCAGTCAGTAGTTTGTCTTTGCATTCTCTACACAGTATCTTTAGCAGGGCAGAAGCTATTATATCTTCATAAAAAGAAATTTGTCAATTTTTTTCTGTGATATATTGTGCTTTTTATGTTATATCAACAAATATTAGGCTAATACAAGGTGACAAAGTTTTCTCCTGTGTTTTCTTCTAGACAATTAACAGGTTTTAGTTTTTATATATAGATCTAAAAAGTACTTTGAGTTAATTTTCAAATTTGATCCAACAGATAAATTGGATAAATGTGGTTGGCAATTGTTCCAAAACCATTTGTTAAGAAGATTAACATTTTTTTTGAACTGTACTTTCACCTAAATAAAAAATCAATTGCCCACCTACTAGTGGGGCTACTTATTCACACTTCACTTGTATTAATACTTTATATACTTTCGTGCACATATGTGCATACAGTCACATAAGTCACCTAGACTTTCTCCAAAGATGTACAAATGGCCAATAAGCACATGAAAAGATGCTCAACATCATTTATCATTTTGCATGCAAAACCAAAGTAAGGTACTACTTTACACCACCCCAAGATGGCTATAATCAAAAAGACTGTATCAAGTCCAAGTGAGGATAGGAAGAAATTGAAACCCTCATATACTGTTGGTAGGAATGTAAAATGGTTCAACGACTTTGGAAAAGTTTTGAGGTTTCTCAAAATGCTAATCATGGAGTTACCATATGACTTAGCAATTGCATTCTTAGGTATATATGTGAGTATGAAAACATGTCTTGTATACAAATCTGTATGCCTTTATTATAGTAGCATTACTCATGAGAGTCAACAAATGGAACTAATTCAAATGTCTGTCAATTGAAGGATAGATAAATGTAGTATATCCATAAAATCGAATATTATTCATTAATAAAAGGGAGTAAATTGCTGATATATGTTAAAACCTAAATGAACCTTGAAAACATTATACGAAGTGAAAACAATCCAGTCACAAAAGATTATGTACTGTATGATTCTATTTATATAAAATGTCCAGAATGAATAAATCCATAGACAGCAAGTAGATCAGTGGTTGCCAGGGGGAGGAAGGGTAGAATGAAGTGTGGATGCTAATGTGTAGGGAGAATTTGGGGGATGAAAAAACAACCTAAAATTAGATACTGGTGATGGCTGCCCAATTGTGTGACTACATAGTAAAAACTACTGACTTCTACACTTTAATGAATTTTATGGTTTGTGAATGATATCTCAATAAAGCTGTTATAAAATGTATTAACATTTGCAAAGATGATATACATTGAAAATCAATAGATTTCAATAATTTATTATTAATATTCTTTCAATCTCCAATATTTATCATGTAAGAAATATGCAAATTTCATCTCAGAAAATAAGAGATTATGGATTGCTCTTTATTCTCTCCCCTAGACATAAGCAAATAGTGGTTATTCAAGGACAGAATAGCTTGCTTGCTGATATGTACATTCTCTTTCATCTGTTTCAAGTCCTGAAGACCCCTCAGCTTTTGCCGACACATGAGTCTCCTTTGTGTCTTTGTCTCCTTACCACAGCGGTTCCTTCCATTGACTCTGGTACTGATGTCTCTACATAGAAGTCTCGGATTGAGTTTCCTTTCAATTGTGTCACTGGGCACAGTGGGACAGTTTTATTACTCAGAAACTAAAAGAATCTCAGGAGTGCAAGCCGGATCTTTGCTTTGCAAGTCTACAGCTTCCCATCCCTCATGTTGGGCCTTTGCTGAAAATCAGTTTCCTCCCCAAATTCCCAGTGGGTATGGTGTCAGGAATTTTTCTTTCTTTTTTCCTTATCTCACAGTATAAAATATCCTTTTCTTCACTCTGAGGTTTTATGATACTGTAGTTGGGAAAATGGCACAAGACTGCTCTTTTATATTTTCGTTTTTTAAACCTTTGTCTTTTTTATAGGCAATTTTCTGGATCTCGAAAAAAGTAAGACATCATATATAATCTTCGGTATCTTCTCTTCTTTTCTGATCCTGGACATAGGAAAAACCTTAATAGATTATTTGTTTATCTTCTCTACCATTCAACTATTAAGAGCTTAATAATATTTTTACTTCCTTTTTTTTTTGCCTTTATTCAACACATTTATTAGCACCCACTACTATGTAATGAGTTAGACAGGGGAAGATGGGAGGCAATCCCAGTTCTTTGGCCTCAAAAACCCATAATCTACTTGGAAGATATAAATAGCCAATTTCGATTTCAAATTAATGTGATACAGAAAGTACTATGGGAACATTGAGGGAGAGAGAACTAATTTTGCTTCAAGGAGTTAGAAAATCATGCCCATTAATTTGACAGTGAAGCTTAACTATAACATAACAGGAATTTGTTAAGAAAATAAGGCAGAAAGAAGCAGCATTCTAGGTAGTGAGGGGGGAAGAAACACAATGAGTATGAGAGATTAAGATAAAATTAAACCTCTTTATCAAAAAAAGGTATTTCTTTCCAAAACATTTAATTTTTGTCATGTTCTTTAGTAGAACTCTACATTTTATTTAACCTTTCAGTTTGAACCTTGCATATGACAGTTAAGAGTTTTGGATTTTATCTGAGGGGAATCACTGAAGAAGTGTGATCAGGAAAGTAAAATGATATTTGTAGTTTAGATTTTTACTGTATTGTGTGGTAATTGGGAAAGATTGGAGGAGATGAGAGGAGAAGCAAGAAGAGATATTTAGGAAGCTCTAAAAAAAGTTTTCAGATTAGAAACAATGGGGACCTGAACAAGAATAGAGGGGAGATAACAGACTGGAGAGGGATTTGAAATATAAAATATAAGGCTTTTTAACATATTGGTCATTTTATTTCGGATCACTACAAAGTAAGTCTCCTTCATGTAATCAAAATTAATCTTCTTAGCTCCTTAAATCAGATTTACAACATTGATTTTTTGAATCACTAAGGAAGATAGTGAATGTCCTGTATTTTCTACTTTATAAAATAGCTTGTATGTTTTGAAACATAGCCATTAGTCACTACTTATGAACAATGAAGATACCCAAGATTATGCATCAGATACCACCCACTACATGTGACACCATTAAATGTTGGAAGCCGAATTTAAACTCATCTGTTTTAAAAAAAATAAATTAAAAAAATAAACTCATTTGTTCGACTCACAATTTTATGTTCATTGGGTAGCCAAATGCACAAGTCACATAAACCGGAGCTAATATGGATGAAATGTGGGTGGAGTAGAAGATTTAGCCTGCTAAATCTTTCTCTATTTATCTGGAGGCTTTACGGAAATGTTAGGGCTCTGTTGGGGGCTACATTTCTAAATCATTAGTCTATACTTCTCTGTATTTTGTATATTACCTCACTGGCAAGAACATAAAGCAAGTAAAGTTACTTTAAGTAGATAAAGAATCATAATTTGAACATATTATATATTCAGTGAAACAGTTTTTAATTGCAGAACACTCATTTTAAACATTTTTTTCAGTGTTGATAATATGTGCTGGTTTTCTAAGGAATAAGGAACTGATTGTCAGTACATGTTAAGTGTCTATCTCCACCTGAAAATTGGTTCTAAATGCCAACATGATGTCTTATACAGTTTTATGTGTAATCAGTGCTGCGTAAATACTTGTTAATTAATTATTATAGTGCTTAATATAGTTTGTTGGGTACAGACATACTTGTGTTTAGTGTATGGTTTTTAAATCCTTACTGGATTCTTATTTCTCTCAGTTTGATAGCATTCTGTTTGGCACATGGACGAGTTTAGGAATGTAGCAGGCAGAATTTCAGATGACTCCCATAAGCATCACCTTCTAGAATTCACACCTTTGTGTAATTTCCTACCCTTGAGTTTGGACAGGGCATGTCATTTATTCTAATCAATGGACTATGGCAAGTTGATGAGACATAATTTCTGTGATTATGATATGTCACACAAGACTCCACCTTTACTAGCAGACTTCCTCCAGAAATTCTCCTTGCTGCACTAAGTTAAGTGGCAATGTAAAGGAAGCATACATAAGGAACTGTGGGCGGCCCCTGGGAAGTGAGGTTAATATCTAGAAGCTAAGGGCAGCCTGTAGCTGGCCACCACCAAGAAAGCAGCTTCTCAGTCCTACTGATGCAAGAAAATGAATTTTGCCAACAACCTAAGTGAGCTTGGAAGTAAATTCTTTCTCAGTCTAGTCTCAGGATGAGAACATAACCCAGCCAACTTTTTGATTTCAGCCTTGTGAGACTTGAGCAGAGGAGCCAACTAAGCCAGGACCCATCTCCTAACTCTTGGAAACTATGAAATTATAAAATTGAATTCTTTTAAACTGCTAGATTTGTGATAATTCGTTACAAAGCAATAGAAAACTAATGTGGGAAAAGTTGTTTTGATATCCTGAAGTTCCCCAGAGTAAATTAGTTCTTCCTTGCCTAGACAAGAGGAAGTTAGTGTCTTTGGAGGATATTATAAGGTGAAACAGCAGTGGTACAGAACAGAGCCATGGATGGTCTCAGGTGTTTAGAAGAGGCAAGTATAGGCATCTCATTTTTATGTGAACGGCTACAAGTAACTTACCATTCCCGCTTAAAATGTGTACTTGGAAGCCTCCACACTCTTATATATGAAATATGACATTGAGAACTAAACAACTGCTGCAGGAATAGTTACATTACAAGTTAGCTTTATATTTAAAACTAACATACTTTGCCTGGTTTCACCACGGGACCAAAATTTCTTCTTACAAAAAGTGACTTAGGATCCGTAAAGAGTATTGTCATTAAGAACTCTACTAGGACAGACACTATCTCCACTTCTTTGCTACCAGAGTCAAAAGTGATGCCTTTTATATTACTGTATTTTTTTTTTTCTCTAGGAGGTGGAAGGAATGGAATAGGACTACAGCTGCAATTGATTAAAAAAAAAAAGCAAATCAATCATATTAGTCCAGAGAAGCAGGTGTTGGGTATTTTTGTGATTTAGAGAGTGGTTTTTTTTTAAGATTTTATTTATTTGACAGAGAGAGACACAGTGAGAGAGGGAACACAAGCAGGGGGAGTGGGAGAAGGAGAAGCAGGCTTCTAGCAGAGCAGGGAGCCCGATGTGGGGCTCGATCCCAGGACCCTGAGATCATGACCTGAGCTGAAGGCAGACGCTTAACGACTGAGCCACCCAGGTGCCCCTAGAGAGTGTTTTTATTGTTTCCTGTCCTCAAAAATGATGATGGAATAGTCTTGTTTTTGTCTTGCTCCACTGTGGTTTAGTGTCTGGGAAAAGGTTTATTTTCAGTAGAAAATTATCATGGCTTAATTTTTAGAGCCAAACCAACTCCAAGCTGACAGCTGTCAATGATGATTTTTTTTTTCTTTTCAACAAAAAGCAGCAAATATGCTTGGATGTACCTCTTTGTTCACCTCTTTTAAAGTATCTCAAGATTGGAACTTTGAGTCAAAGGGGATACATAAACTTAATTTTACTGAATACTTCATGATTGCCATTCAAAAATGGCTATGCTTATTTATAATCCCCTCTTTGGTGACTGGATTCCTTGCCAGCAACTGATTTTATAATTTATAATCTGTTTGTAAATTCTCTTCAATTTCTATAATATTTCTTAGCAATAAACTTAATTTACTTTTATTGTTGTTATCGTTATTATTGCCATTATTATCATTATTATTGTTCTCCCTGGTTCTTGTATTCTGAGTTATGAATTGTCTTAAATATTCCATAGTAACAATATTCTTTTTTTTAAAGATTTTATTTATTTATTTGACAAAAGAGACACAGTGAGAGAGGGAACACAAGCAGGGGGAGTGGGAGAGGGAGAAGCAGGCCTCCTGCAGAGCGGGAAGCCCGATGCGGGGCTCCATCCCAGGACCCTGGGATCATGACCTGAGCCGAAAGCAGACGCTTAACTGACTGAGCCACCCAGGCACCCCAACAGTAACAGTATTCTAACATTTTTCTTTTCTATTCTTTTCTTTTCTTTTTTCTTTTCTTCTCTTTAATCTTTGACCCTCTTCTCCCATTTTTCTTATCCCCCAGTTCTCCCCCCATCAATCTGCTCACTACATCTGTGAACTTGTTTTTTGTGTGTTTGTTTGTTTTTAAGGACCACATAGAAGACATTATATTGTACTTGTCTTTCTCTGTATGATTTATTTTATTTAGTATAATGTCCTCGAGGTCCAACCATGTTGCCACAAATGGCAAATAAGATTTCATTCTTTTTTTATGGTTGAATAATGGCTCTTGTGTGTACATATATCACAATTTCTTTATCCATTCATCCATCAATTGACACATAAATTGTTTCCATATCCTGGCTATTGTAAATAGGGCTACAATGAACATGGAGTGTATATATTTTTTGAGTTAATATTTTTTCTTTTCTTCAGATAAATACCCAGAAATAGAATTGCTGTATCTTATGATAGTTTTATTTTTATTTTTTTGAGGAGCCTCTATACTGTTTTACATAGTGACTACACCAATTTACATTCCCACCAAAAGAGCACAAGTGTTCTCTTTTCTCCACATCCTCAACACTTGTTATTTCTTCTTTTTTTAAAAAATTTTATTTATTTATTTGAGAGAGAGAATGAGATAGAGAGCATGAGAGGGGATAGGGCCAGAGGGAGAAGCAGACTCCCCGCCAAGCAGGGAGCCCGATGTGGGACTCGATCCCAGGACTCCAGGATCATGACCTGAGCTGAAGGCAGTCGCTTAACCAACTGAGCCACCCAGGCACC
Source organism: Callorhinus ursinus (assembly GCF_003265705.2). Classification (NCBI taxonomy): domain Eukaryota; kingdom Metazoa; phylum Chordata; class Mammalia; order Carnivora; family Otariidae; genus Callorhinus; species Callorhinus ursinus. Next base: position 90,051,027 of record NW_027397063.1, on the reverse strand, counting down.
CTATTTCTTCTTTTTTTAATAATAACCATTATTATCTTTATTATTGTTTCACCAGTCCTTGTATTCTGAGTTATGAGTTGTCTTAAGGATTCCATTATAACAATATTTTAATTTTTAATTAGAAAAAATATCAAGTTACAGATATTACTTAAGTAAGTTTGAAGAAACCTAAGTGTTAAAAATACTAATGAATACTATTTTAGACCATGATTTAGAGTCTTCCAACCTACATGAATGTGCTAGAATGTTTTATTTAGCCAAGTAAATAGAATAAACTTTAATATATTTTCTCTAGGTCTCCTGGGTGGCTCAGTTGGTTAAGCAACCGACTTCGGCTCAGGTCATGATCCTGGAATCCCGGGGTCGAGTCCCGCATCGGGCTCCCTGCTCAGCAGGGAGTCTGCTTCTCCCTCCGACCCTCTTCCCTCTCGTGCTCTCTCTCTCTCTCTCTATCTCATTCTCACTCTCAAATAAGTAAATAAAATCTTTAAAAATATATACATATATTTTCTCTAATTTAATAACTTAAATATTTAATATTTAATATAATTAAAAAATAATATTTTTTAGCAAAGCTAAAAAAGAAATCTGAATTTCTGCTATGGACTGAATGCTTAAGTCCCTCCAAAATTCTTTGGCTGAGCTCCTCATCTCCAGCATACTAGCATTTGGAGATGACACCTTTGAGAGGTAATTAGGTCATGAGGGTGAACCCCCATGAGTGGGATTCTTGTCTGTAAGAAGAGAAAACAGGGAGCTTCTTTTCTTTCTGCTCTTCACCATGTAAGAAACAAGGGGAAGATGGCCATCTGCAAAACCAGGAAGAAGGTCCTTCCCAGACACCAAATCTGCTGGCACCTTATTCAGACTCCCAAGCCTCCAGAACAATGGCAAATAAATGTTTATTGCCCAGTCTACTCAGTCTCTGACAATTTGTTAGAGCAACCTAAACTAGGACAGTTTCCTTTTGGAAAATAAAGAAAAATGTATACTTTCTATACTTATATACATTTTATTTTCTGTTGTTTAACTAAATGTACATACTAAGAATTAAATCTGATGACAACTATTGTGACATGACAAATTTACTAAACATTGAAGAAAATATTGTATACAATTACACAAAAAATTCATTTAAAAAATTACCTGTTTTAATTATGTCTTAGTTACACACATATATATTTAGTAACTAGTTTGTAGTTTTAGCTGATACTTAGCAAGTTAACTAGAACTATTTATATCCTGCTCGATATGTTAAAAAATTGGATCCAGAACACATTAATATAATAAAATTAGTATTAATATTATTGTACACTGTAGAATAACTTTAGATAGATGTTATGAAATTCATATTTTATACAATATAAGAAACCATCAAAAAGAGAAAACTATAAATACAGTGAAACTTAAATCCAGATGTTAATTTCCCTTTGACAACTGGAGTTGATGGTGAGCTCATGACCAGATGATTTGTATTGGTTCATCTAGAGTAACATTATCCACTCTCAGATCAATAATTAGTATCTAAAAAGAAAGTAAAATGGTAATTATTGTTTAATCAGAACAGTGTTGTTTTTTTAACAAAGATTATTTCCGTATATAAATTCTAAGTTACAGAATAGTCTTTGTGTCTCTCTTTTTGATGAATTTTTATTCCAGAGCGTTCACAACTATTTCAGTAATAATCTCACCCAACCCACTCATTATACAGATAAAAATAAATCCTAAAGAGGTGGAATGGTTGTTAAAAGACTGTGAAAACTAAAACTATCAACCAATTTTCTTGATTTCTATTATTTTATTCTTTCTTCATATTCCTAAACATGGAATTATTTATAACCGCATTACATAAATCTCTATGCTTCCTGCCCTCAAATACTAGGGCACATTTATACACAAAAATTAGACTGGAAATATGTTTTCTTTTGTATCAGTCCCAAAAGCTTTAGGATGCTGAATTTATTGCCAAAAATTTCAATTTTGTTGTGTTACTTTCTTTCACTGGACAGAATCTCAATTAGACCATGTAGGGACTAATTATGGAGGTGACTAATTGAGCAGCTGTAGTCAATCATCTGTAATATTTTTATGATATGATGATCTCATTAGACTTTACCATTGCTTTTTCTCTGAAGCACTCACATGATTTTCTTTTCTTTTCTTTTCTTTTTAAGATTTTATTTATTTATTTGACAGAGAGACCCACAGCAAGAGAGGGAACACAAGCCAGGGGAGCAGGAGAGGGAGAAGCAGGCTTCCCGCTGAGCAGGAAGCCTAATGGCGGGGCTCGATACCAGGGCCCTGGGATCATGACCTGAGCCGAAGGCAGACGCTTAATGACTGAGCTACCTAGGCACCCCTCACATGACTTTCTGTGCCTTTGCTCAGAAGATTTTGTTTCAATTATCAAATATGCAAGAGAAAAGGAAGAGAATCAACATTTCATTCCTTACTGAATACCAGACACTTAGGGACTTTATAAAATATACTCTTCACTAAAGCACAACATTCTAAGATTTATTTCCCACACTGTAGAGTAGAAGAGTTGAAAAAATAAAAGTTAAATAATTTTTAAAAATACATATTAACGAGATTTGTAACTGACCCCTCTTACACCAAAACCTAACCTAGTTCCTTTTTTTTTTTTTAAAGATTTTATTTATTTATTTGAGAGAGAGAGAGAATGAGAGATAGAAAGCACGAGAGGGAAGAGGGTCAAAGGGAGAAGCAGACTCCCTGCTGAGCAGGGAGCCCGATGTGGGACTCGATCCCGGGACTCCAGGATCATGACCTGAGCCGAAGGCAGTCGCTTAACCAACTGAGCCACCCAGGCGCCCCTAACCTAGTTCCTTTATATCAAAAGTGAAAATCAACAAGTACATCAGTTAACTTTTAATGCCTGTACATAAGGCAACAAAACATGATTGTTGCTAGGAAAATGTTTTAAAAATTCTATCAGTAGAGAGGCACCTGGGTGGCTCATTTGGTTAAGCATCTGGCTTCAGCTCAGGTCATGATCCCAGGTCCTGGGATAGAGCGCAGTGTCAGGCTCCCCGCTCGGTGGGGAGTCTTCTTGTCCCTCTCCCACTGCCCCTCCCCCTGTCATGCTCTCTCTCTCTCTCTCTCTCTCTCTCTCTCTCGTAAGTAAATAAAATCTTGTATCGATCGAGCAATTAAATCATGCTTTGCATGTAATTCCCACAGCGATGGAGAAGGGCAACCAGGATAAAGAAATCGACCACTTCCTACTTTTAGCATATATCTATAAAGGTTGGGAACTCTAGGTGCTCATAAATATTTGTTTTATTTAATGAATTTAAGAAGGAACTACTCAACTGTTAGTAGTTAAAATTAATATCTTCTTTTGGAATCACTGAGGTAATAAAATATCGTAAAAATTTCTTAATACTTAATATTCTTTGTAAATTAGTTTGGAAGCAGTGGAATGAGCTTTTTTCTATAAATGATATGTTTTTATACCAAGTATCTGGTCAAAATGAACTTGAAATAATATTTGATATGTTAAAATATCTTATTTAACGTTGTTCACCTGACTGTATTCAGTTTATTTTTGTAGTAAAAGTTAGGAGCTTTATTTTTACCAATGCAGTACTAAATAAAGAGCAAGAAAATATATATAGCAAATTATTCTTTTTAATCTGATTAAACTTGAGCAGTTCAAAAACATTGATTGCTAATTGTGATCAAAAACCATTGACTATCAATTCCTGGAGAATTAATTATTTCCCTTTGAAGGATTCAGTTTCTTGGTCTGCCATATGAGACCACTGGACTAAATCAGTGATTCCCTTACCTTGCAATTTTATAAACTGGTGAAATTTTAAAAAGAAGAAAAATGGGAGTGAGGCACTGAGTTATCAACTTTTATTTTACCAAGGAAGGATATTAAGTATACAAAACTTTAACTTCCCAACCTTGATATAATTTAAAGAAATAAAAGCATTCTGATGCCAAAATAGTAATTAAGACATATATATTCTATATTAAAGGGGAAATAACACTTGCTTACAAAACAGCAGTAACAATAGGACACCTATTAAGTTTCAACTGGATGGAATGACCTTTCAGGTGCTGTTCACCTCTCACATTTCTAAAATCTATGAGGACCTAAGACTGTGGTCCAAGACATAATTATTAATTTTTTAAGTTAAAGTCAGTCAAGCAACCAGCTGTTTTGTAAGTAAAGTACCTGAAGTGACTGGTTGATTAAGAGCTAGTTATTTTTATCAAGCTATAAACACTAACAGGTACACACACACACACAATTTTAAAGTAGTAGAGACATAGCCTTGTATTTGGATCATTTATAACAGTTAGCTGTTGACTAGAATATATGTTCTTTTAAATCTACCTTTTTGGGACACAGATTCCAGAATTTAGAATTGGAAGGAGCTGAAGAGATTGTTGACTTGCATATTCTTATTGAATTTGAAAGAAAAAGAAGGGTTAAAACTATTTGTTCCAAGTAAAAAAAAAAACTAATTACTGGCAGCAACTGGACTTTAACATAAAAATCCCAATACCTTGTCTATTGTATGAATCATACCCTTATACACCTGTATGTCAAATTATTCATGAGTGCCAATAGACACTTCTATTAATTTTGCAAGGATTTCCAAATATATTTTATCCAAGATGTATTAAATATTTAAATGTAAACATTCTATAATTGAAAAAAAGATTAAATTTTGAGGCACTTTACCATATAGGGATAACAATGACTTAGAGGCTTAATGTAAATTTAATCTTACTTTGATTATGTCAGGAAAATTGTAACACAGATGCCACTAGGTTGATTCATATGACAGGTTACTAAGGATGATAATATGGTGATCAATTTGGAAGTTTAAGGAAAATGAATAAACAACAGAGGTCATAGGCAACCCATAATTATGTTTTGTTAGGGTTAGGTAATAGAAGACAACCATATAGATGTTTTGAAAAACTCCATTATTTTTTCTTACGTCACTTACCTCTTTGTCTGGTTCTTGAGTAAATTTAACTACTTTTGTATTTCCATTATATGTGAGATTAACCTTATTAACAGAAGTCCTCCCTTTTCCCCATATACTGATGACTCCAAGCCTCATTTCATTTTTGTTTATGTAATCATTTTTCAGTATAGTGCTTGTCAAGGTATTCTATAAAGAAAAAGAAAAAGAAGTAATTTAAACCTTTCATTTTCAAAAACAATTAAATCTTTTAAGGCATGTTTCTTTTAACCAAAATGTATTTCATAGTACAGCAAATTATTTATTCATATATTTGAAATGAGGTATATTATACAATAAACATAAAATATGGAAATATAAAATATGGAATAAAACTTCAAATATTATTTAACACAATTGCATACAAATGATCTGACATGAATACATACCTGGTTTAAATTAAATTGTGCCATGAAATATAAGCCTTTTTCATAGGTGTCTGTAGAGAGAAAAAAAGGTAATATATTTATATTTCCAAAGAAGAAAAATAGTAAAAACAAGAATATTTTGCTTCTCTTTCCTGGTATAAAGGGTATCAAATACCATCAAGGTATATCTCATTTTTCTCTGAGTTTACTTAACTTGTTCAAACATAGTCCAAGGAGCACTGAAATATGAAGGATGAATCATCAGAGAGGTCCCTAGAAGGACAGGGTAGGTTGGTGTGTGTGTGTATATTTATGTGTAGGAGGGTAACACGAAGGAATGACAGATCTAAAATCACCATAACACAGCTCTGGGAGAGTGAAAGAAGTCCAAGAATAAACAGAATTAGGTGGTGATAGGTGGACACTTACTGGCCACTTCAATGACTCACGATATAATCATATCTATCAAGCAAAATGAACATGATGGAAACTTATTCTAGTGTCTTTTGAGAAAAATATTCAATCGCTAGGGATTATTATAAGTCTACTGAAATCAAACTGATAAAACACAGTTTACATCCATTTCTTTATCGAAGTATAATCTTACCATATTTAAAATCAATTTTTAAAATAATTTTTCAACTAAAATTTAAGTGCTTACTCTTTGTCAACTTTTAAGTACTTTATCACACTGCTCTAAAAGGTATGTCCTTTTATTGTTCTCATGGTTGAAGAGGAATGTGACTTCCAGAGAAGTTAAATAAATGGCTGAAAGTGAATCATATAATTATTTACAAAATCTGGAGTCAAGTGCAGCTTTCCCTGAATTCTAAGACTGTGTTTGTTTGTAAAACCAAACAAGCATGGGTAAGGCAGAAACAAGTGTTAAAATAACATTGTTGTTGCTGTTTACTCAAGAAACTTCAAGGGATTATCTGAAATCTTTGTACTTCATTACAACAAATATACTGAGTTTGTGAAATATAATCAGAAAATCCAAATTGGCCAGAATAATTTTGTATGCTTACATGGAATGATCATAAATAAATATTTGAAGTATGTTGTTACTTTCCAGTGATTAAAAAATAAAATCTCCCATGAAACTTTAATAGAGTAAAGGTCATACCAAGTTCTTTCATCTGTATCTTAGTTTGATAGGGAGAGCTAGAGAAAAAATTTCTAAAAGAAGCATTGTCTCCCTTGCTGTTCAAATGAATTAACTCAATTTATTGGATAGGAAAATTCAAAAGTTCCAAGACAAGGATGCAAATTATGCATAACACATCTTTACAACCCTGGGAAACTGTAGGCAAATTCAAAGTGCAGCCTGCTGGGTCCAGGTGAGAAAGGCTGCAAATTTTGTCAAACCCCAGTTAATGTGTTAATGAAGGTCAGGACTCTAAAAACATAGGATTTTAACTGATAGCGGTTGATTCTTCACCTTAAATCACAAAATACTGGGAAAAGGTTTTTGTTTTGTTTTTGTTTGTCTTGCTTTTTACCATATGATTCTTGTATCAACCTTCTGATATACTTTATTTACTAATAAATAGATTCCCATTTCTTAGGGTTGCAAAATATTAACTATGATTTACCTAAAAAGATGAAAAATATATGTCTTGGCTAGTAATGAAAGATCTCTCTTCTGTGGATAATTTATTTAAATTGCACTGAACGGCCCCAAGAGAACATCAGCTCCACACAGATGTTAGTTTTTATGTTAGTATTTATGTAGTTTTATTGTGTTAAGAGAATGTTCAGAACGCCCATCTAGTAGAGTGGCATTGTTAATGACAGTCAATAAACCTAATCTACAACTCGTGTTTACTTAACAGCATAATAATTACCTGAAGGTGATACCTGGGCTTCTCCCCAAATTAATGGAAATTAAATGGTTCTCAGAATCTGCATCCTTAATAAACTACCCCAAGTGATTCTGATGGCAATGGTCAGCAAAGCACACACTGCTGGGAGCCTAGCAATTCTGTCTGATCTTAATAAACAGGCATAGAGCAAACATAGATCTAAGTTTAAATCCTTAAACTTTTCATGTAAAAAAAATTGAATTTAAAAAACAAATAGGAATGAAGTACAGAGACCAAAGTTGAGTTTTGTTTCTAGGCTATCTCATGTTTTAGAATCACCCTTTATGCATTGCCACGTGTGCGTGACATTTCAGCTCAGTTGACCTCACACGTACTGAATGTCCGTCATGTGAATGGCATGGGCTACCTTCTGGGAGTAACAGATGATCAATATACATTCTCTGTCCATATACATCTCTTAGTTATTCAGACATTTACCATAGGGATTAACTACACTTAGGGTAAGAGGAAAGTCTTTGATGTTTAGAACACTATGTTTTTAAGTTGATTTAGCTAATTATTAAGCTACTTTAGCTTTGGATAATATTATTAGCCTTCCATTCAGCTTCCAAGGTACTAAAGTAGATAACAAAAAAGCAATGTGAGATAATATGTATGCCATCAATTACATTTATTTACTAAATGGGACACTTACCTATACTCTCCCCATCATCCCAAAACAGAAATCCCTGTGCCATCTGATTAGTATCTGCAGCAACAATGAGCTTCATGTACTTTTGTCGACTAAAAAAAAAAGAAATATAATTTAACTATGTTTATAGAATAGCATATGTGTAGTTACGATATGTTATCCATATACGTATCCGAAGGAAAACAAATAAGAATATCAACTAAGGAGAATACAAACTGTTTTAGACAAAGAAAATTAGGGATGCCTGGGTGGCTCAGTCGTTAAGCGTCTGCCTCCGGGTCAGGTCATGATCCCAGGGTCCTGGGATGGAGTCCCACATCGGGCTCCTTGCTCAGTGAGGAGTCTGCTTCTCCCTCTCCCTCTACTGCTCCCCCTGCTTGTGCTCTCTCTCTCTCTCTCTCTCTCTCTGACAAATAAATAAATAGACAAAGAAAATTAGAGGCCTTCCCTTAATAATGAGTTACTAGGAATGATATAAACTATAAAATCCTTCATATTTAATAGAAAATATCATGCATGTCTTTTGATCTCAAGAGATCACCTACTTAACAGATCAAAAGTGGACTCATTTATAATAGTTAAAGTCATATTAAGTTTATTGATATATTTATTTATTATTCTCTCTGCTAATCCTGACACTGACCATTAAACATGAAACTATATTAATAACGTTTTTATCTATTATAATTTAAGCCTTTTTCACATTTCCATACATAAATCACTGTTATCATTGGAAATTATCAATAAGAATGTGAAGAGTAGCCTGCAAGTTGTAACTTCTAACCTTGAAATGGGCAATACCTCCCAAGCTTGTGCTTACATAGGCCCATCTGTGAACTAATTATCAGCTTCCTTCCTCACTGTGCAAGTGATTTGGTTTGACAGCCTCATATTGCTAAGGAAGGATTTCTCAGACAAATTATGCTTAGATATAATTGCCTTTTCCAATCACAAATGTTGAAAGTTGTACTGCCATGGAAGTTCCCTAGAATATCCAGAACATCTAGAGTTCAAGTCTCCATAGTAACTTGGTATTTTCCATGTAAAGATGTTATCATGTCTCAGCATGACTACATACATATATGTATATGTATGTATGCATTTTAGTTCATAGTTGTGGGGAAAAAGATAAGTATATCTTATTAGCAACATTAAAAATCTGGTTTAACCCACAATTTTCCAACATATTTAAAACTTAAGATTAAAAAGTGTTTCACAGTTTACATTCTACCCTATCTATATACCTAACCCTGATATCCTATTTACTTTACCCCTCTACATACACACACACACACACACACACACACACACACGGACACACGGACACACACACACACACACGGACACACACACACACACACGGACACACACACACATGGCCGCTCTACTTGTCTCTTACAACAAAAGGATTCTTCAAGGCCCAATTTATAAGTGGTCTCCTCCACGAAGCCCTCACTTCTCAGATATAATTATTTCTCTCCTCTTTAATTGATATCAGGGTAGAATATTGAAAGGAATGGATCTGGATTGTTCCAGGAGATAGAAAAATTTCCTCCAGGCCAAATGGGGCTGTCAGCATGTAGATCACCAAATGAGTGGATATAGCATGAGAAGAGAAGAGGAACAGAGACTGAGTCCTCTAGAATCTGAATGTCTAAGCCAGGAATTTAGGCAATGGAAATAGACACTCTGGTAAAAGGATTTACTCTTACATCAGTCACAAAAGATCAGTGGACCCATGATCCCTGGTAGGTTGGACATATTGCTGAATGAGAGGGAGAGAATACCAGGTAGGGGTCCTAAGGCAAAGAAGAGAAGGTCTCAGCCAGATCATCAGTTATGAATGGTAATGTGTAGGAAATGTGAATTAATATGAATTATCTTTCATCTTTATATGGGACAAGGCTGTAAAACACAGGTCTGGTTCTTTTGTGGACAGCAGTGGACTTGTAGTTTGAAGAAGCAGTGATACTGTCAATGGATACTTACATTTTCATAGACTAAAGTGAGTTGGGAAGTACTTCACAGGACTGACAGAAGGAGGTAGAAAGGGGGAACAGAAAAGGTGGAAGGAAAGAGAAATCTTCTGAGCAATATTGGCTTAAAGATAATAGAAAGGTTCATTTAAGAAACCATGTTTCAATGAAGTAAATAATATTTCTTTCCACATGTCAGGGGCATCAAAAATGATGAGTACTTAGGTAAAGCAGCCACTCAAAATACAAAACATTCATTTGTCAATATCTGCATATTTATACAGAAGACATGAAGTTTTAGTTGGTATTTTGATTTGGGAAGCTTTCTTACTATTAGAAGGAATATCATGTTGGAAGACAATTTTTCATGCGTCTCAAATATCTGCATATCCTTGCATATGGGTGGGAATGGGCAAAGGGAGAGGGAGAAAGAGAATCTCAAGCAGACTCTGTTGAGTGCAGAGCCCTATGTGGGGTTTGATCCCACGACCCTGAGATCATGACCCCAGCAGACATCAGGAGTTGGATGCCCAACTGATGAGCCACCCAGGTGCCCCTGAATTATATTTTAATGGATGTTTTTTTTTAAGTAAACAGTATTGGAAAATAGGGCAGTATTTGTTTTTAAATTAATTTAAATAAAAACTTTTTATTGACCAGTATAATAAAGATAAGTCCCCTTGAAAGCAAAGAATGAACAGATTTGCTTATAGCCTATTATAAAGGACTGAGTGCCTAAGCCTGGAGTTCCTTAGCTGACACAAACCGCCTACATGTGCAGTATCTGCCTAGGCCTAGGCCACTCCATGTCATCCCCATGGGACTTCAGGGACAAAGAAAACTGGAACAAACATGAAATTCAAGTCTCTTGTTATGCCATGAGTAAGAAAAACTTTGTCTCTGACCCAACATCCATGACACTGTGACAGACTAACTTGTTCATTTGGAAATAGGGTAAAATCTCAGACCCTTCCCAGTTCTTGACAATTCTAGCATTACGTACCTCAAAAATTAATCTGAGCTCTTGTAAACACTTCACTTACCTGTAAAATGTGTTTTTATCAGGCTCTTGACACGGTAGGATGTAACCACCACGGACATGTAGGTTTATTGTATATAAAGAAGCGTTAAATACATGAAATTCTCCTCTGACACCAATATCTTGGCCCTGGAAATGAGAAGGTTAGAAGGAAGAACATAAGCAGCAAGAAATGGAATCATCAGCAATATTGGTGTTTGATGTATCAAACAAAAATATTGGTGTAAGTGTATCATAGACTTAATATAAAAATTAATAAAAACTCAAACACATATTCAGGAAATCATGTTACTTAAAGTATGTACTTAGTTCTTAGTTATTAATAGCTTTGAACATAATTCACCACTATTTGTTTTTGTGATACTCTCATTCAGAAAATATATGGGTTTTGAAAGGTCACAAAAGTTATTCCTGACTTGTCATATACATTATTCTTGGAAGGACTATATTAGCTTTAATGATAATTTTGCATATTTGATACAGGACAATGACCTTCTTGTGTACAATGTGTACTCTCTCTGTTTATTCAGTAAAATAAATCAATGATTCCATAATGAACTATGGCAGCATAAATTAACTCTCTTTCACTGTGTGTTAATTTGATTCAGCTGTAATTAGCAAGAAATATCTTACTCTTTTTAAGTGTAAAGTAAACCAAGTATGTCACCAATGAAAAGGTTAGGATCAAACTGTTACTCATATCCTTTTAGTCAATTCCCCAGAATTCCTTAACCACTTACCGTATGATAATCAAACCACCGGGCATCAGGGACGTAGCCTTGTACAGTGTCAGCATCCTGGAATTTAAAGATACAGTCATTAAAAACATATAGGCCAGGAAAAATAATATTTTGTTAACAAAAATATATGATAAGACTTACAGGTTCCAACACAGGAGTAACCATAAACGCTGGACCCCACAAGAACTGCTTGAATATATCCCAGGTCAGCTTGTCATTAAAGAACCTTGACAAAATATTTTCAAATAATTAAATCAAAGAACTTCATTTCTCCTAAATACCAGAAAATAATTATTCAAATCACATTTTGCAGTATAGACTTTTGTGGACTGAAGTGAAAACCAAACTATAAACAAATCAAAAACAATTCTATCACTTGAAATTTAATGTTCAATAAGTAGTACAATACTTTATAAGTTAATGTAGACTATAACTAAGCTTCCTGACAAAATACAGAGAATTTGTATAAGGCCAACTGAATCAGAAATCTTTGAAGAGAATTCACAGACGTACAAATATTAACTTTGCCTAGTAGAAGATCAACAAACTAGGAAGCAAAAATTATAAATACTCTGAAAGAGAATTGTGAGGCAAGTGTGCTATAAGAATCTTGACTCAGTAATCTAAAAAGATTTTGCTTCCCAGAATCCATAATAAAAGAAAGAAAGAAAGAAAGAAAGAAAGAAAGAAAGAAAGAAAGAAAGAAAGAAAGAAAGAAAGAAGGAAGGAAGGAAGGAAGGAAGGAAGGAAGGAAGGAAGGAAGGAAGGAGGGAAGGAAGGAAGGAAGGAAGCAAAAAAGAAAGGAAAGAAAGAAAGAAAGAAAGAAAGAAAGAAAGAAAGAAAGAAAGAAAGAAAGAAAGAAAGAAAAGAAAGAAAAGGAAAAAAGAAAAAGGGAAGAAAAAGAAAGAAGGGAAGAATTATAAATGAGCAAAAAAATAAAAAAAGATTTTGCTTATTTTATTTAAATTAGAACTCACTGACTAGTGCATTTAATGTATTTCTGAATTTCAGATACAAATGGGAACACCAAAATCTGTTCCTCATAATTTGAGAATAGTCACTATTAAATGTCCACATTTCTTCTCTAATTGAAACAGAACTGCACATTTTTGTTTGTTTGTTCTTTTGTTTTTGTTTTATTTTTCTGCAAACTGAGATTCGCCAAGGTGGACTGCTGAATTTACTGCTTCATGGACTTCCCATGGGAAAAAAAAGCCCAGATGTTCTCAAAAGGACAAGAGTCTGCAGAGTTAATAATAATGTTTTTGGTTGGGGAGACCTATTATTTTTTAAGACCTTATCATCAGAACAGATGGCATATTGATCAAGCTATTATTTGTATCATTTTGCCTTCCATACTATTATTTAATTTAGTAAATACATGCTGTGTATTTTTACTGATTTATCAATTGTGCAATCTAACAAACCACCTCACTCAATTATTCTGGTAATATAGGGTACACAGAAGTTAAGTTTGATTATTTCAAAGATTTGGTTATTTTTGTTTGAATGTGTTGTTGTTGTTGTGACATCAACAGTAAGAATTAGCTTGTATTTGCCTTAAAAATAGAAGAGGCTAAAATTTTTATAACTATGTTCCATAGAATAGAATTTTAAGATTTGATCATATATCAGTTTGAGTTTTAAGGAGTGAATCCAAAACAATTTTCTAAGGAAAATGTTAGAACTGTTCCAGGGTACTCTATAACACACCTCCAAGAAGAGGTGAGATGGTTTTCTTCAGTCAGGTACATATTTATATATGGTAGATTTACTTAATTGCTATAAACTTCAATTAATCAAATTATTATATAGAGATAATATTACTTGCCTCCACTCTTAAAATATTCAATATATAAGGTATGGAAATCTAAACACTGGGTATATAGTAATTATTTCTAAGAATTATTACTTTTCAATAACTAAGATTTCATTTTTAATATCATCCTGTTTATTAATATCTGTTTATGTAAAATGTATACCAAAATAACAATGAAAACGTTTCCAATTTCAAATATCCTACACTATATGAGATTACTGAGTAAATTAAATGAAATCTATCTCTTTTTGGCAGAAAATAGAATTTGCACTTACTCGTGCAAAAGGGGTCGAATAACAGTGCCACCATGAGCATGAATTTCATGCATCTGTGTATAGAAATAGGGCAATAAAGTGTATCTAATATTTAGAATATTCCTTGACATTTCAGAAAAAGTTTCATTCCAGGAAGCAGGATCTTGTCTCTGAAACAAAGCAGAATGAAATAGTCATAAGTGTTTTTCCTTGTTTAAATCATAATTTTCAAATACATGTTTGGAAAATAAAAAGTACAAAATAATATTCATTCATTGCTATGTTCTGTACACTTTCTTCACAAAAATCACAAAAATCTTATGCAATAATATTTCTAGCTCATATGATGGAGAGAGAGAATATATTTTAATAAGAGAAATGCAAATTATACTCAGCTTGATTTAGTTTAGATGAACATATGTAAAGAGCAGTTCACATTTGAATAGGTGGTAAATACATTGCCAATCATGGTGATAATCAGTGTAGGGATGAAAAGACTGGAAAAGAACTGAAATGCTGTACAAAAGTAGATTGAGATAAACAGACATGCAGAGTCCATCATGGTGACCCCTGCATTGTGTGTTCTCATGAGAAATGGATAAATTATGATATTAAAGAATTAATAAGATAGGAGAAAGAGAAGACCTAAGTAATGTTGGGTAAGAAATGACATGCCCTAGTCTTCTCTGGAATATACATTCCAAGTAAAAGCGAAAATTGACACTGGAAAGATTAAAGCCTTTTAAAAAATGTTGTGTGGCACCTGGGTGGCTTAGTAGGTTAAGCATCCAACTCTTTTTTTTTTTTAAGATTTTATTTATTTATTTATTTGACAGAGAGAGAGAGAGAGAGAGAGAGAGAGAGAGCACAGTAGAGGGCGAGGCAGATGGAGAGGGAGAAACAGTCTCTCGGCTGAGCAGGGAGCCCTATGTGAGGCTCCATCCTAGGACCCCGGGATCAGGACCTGAGCCAAAGGCAGATTCATAACTGACTGAGCTACCCAGGAGCCCCAACTCTTGATTTCAGTTCAAGTCATGACCTTAGGGTCAAGAGATGGAGCCTCACATCAGGTTTTGCGCTGAGCCTGGAACCTGCTGAGGATTCTCTCCCTCTTCCTCTGCCCCTCTCCCCACTTGCATGGCTCTCCCTCTCGCTCAAAAAAAAAAAATGTTGTTGCGCTTACTGGTTAAAAAATAATAGGGAAGATGATTAGTATTTTATATTTTAATTTGTACTAGGGAACAAACAGGCTGCCACATAACTCCAGGGAGCAATACTTTCAATGTTTTTTGTTGCTATCAACAGGAATGATGTTATTAAGATATGCCATATCTATGCAGATGCCAACTTTTCTAGATTTCAGTAGTGAGAAAGCTTGAATGATGACTGTTATCACTGGTATATGTAATAATGCTGGAATAGGCAAAACCTTGAAAGTAAAATGGTTCAAAAATTAGTAAGCTGTAACTGATCCTATTGTTACTACTTCCAAAGTCAAGTAAGAAGAAAGAAGTCAAAATCCTATCTGTTGCTTACTGACTTCACTGACATTATTTCAGTTTTAACAATACAGAAGAACTTAATTCTAAACCATACATCCCAAATTCAATTATACTACCTCATAATTAAACTTAAGTTGAAGCTTCCTTTCCAAAGATTTTTATTTAGAAACACTTCCTCAGGTTTTCTGCCTCCATTCATCTTCTCCAAAACTCCAGCCACCTTCCCATCTTGGAGTCTTTCACTGACCCCCTCCACCTGAATCTCTCCCATATCCTTATATTGGTTTTGGTTGCTGTGCCTCACTCAAGTCTCCACGCTTAAAGTCATTTCATCCAAGATGACCTCCCTAAGTACTCCTCTTAAAACTGAGTCCGCATAAATCTCTATCACTTTAGCTTACACCATTTTCCCTCATACGCATTTATTTATACCTGACTATACCTATATACATATATACATACACACACATAATTGCTTGCTATCTCTATCTTGCCTACATTTTATGAATCATGGGGCAGGGACTTTGTAAATATTAAAGAGTAGACTCTTCATAAGTACTTGTTGAATAAATCCCTGCGTAGGCTTTTATTGATTCATTCCACTCTTGCAATATTATAGCTTCCTAAATTGCATTACTGACAGCAAGTTTTCCTGTTAAAATATTCCTATTTGTCAAGCTATGTTATTGCCCAACTTTCAAATTCTTCCAAAATGTGGTCCCATACTGCTTTCTATCCTTATATAGATCTTTATTTTTATTTTCATTTTCTAAAATAAATGCTTCCCTCTATTCTAACTAAAATTTCCCAGGAGCGACACAAAGATTTCATAGCACCTGATGAGCTCCACCACTCAGTTACTACTGCTAGAACCCATCCTTCAAAGACCAGCTCTGTCTGCAATTCTTCCATGAGGTGCATTTTGATAATTCATTTTTCTTCTGCACTTTACTAAAAGTATCACAAAATTTAGCACTTAGATATCACCTCTAATTATTCATATGTTTCCATAATTTTTAATATTGTCACCTCTCTTTCTCAAAAATTTCTTTCAGACAATTTAGTAACACGGAGAGTTGTGCCACCACACAAAAATTAGCTCTCATAATTCCCTTTCCTTTCTTTTTCTCAATTTCTCAACTCATTGTCTTAACATTTGCCTTTTAAATCTGCTCATTTTCATACATTGATACTAGTATTTCAAATGACTTTTCACTTCTAATTATTTAGTTTGAAGCTGATTTTTTTATTTTTCTGTCTCAGTTGGAAGAAGTTTGGGAAGCAGATCCCCCCTCCCCCCGGGTATTCCAAAATTATATAGAACAGCAGTAAGTATGTCAGCTAACCAAGTTCTAAACCCCAAAGTATAAAGTATCCCAAATCAGAAAATTCTCAAAGCAATGAGCTCAGATGTCCTCAGTAAATGTAAAGAGGTTCATTCAAAGTATGCATTGAAAATCAGCCTGGTAGTGTGAATTTTTTTTTTAATTTGCAATATTTTTGTTTATTATTATGTTCAATTAGCCAACATATAGTACATCATTAGTTTTTGATGTAGTATTCAGTGATTCATTAGTTGCGTATAAGACCCAGTGCTCATCACACGTGCCCTCCTTAATACCCATCACCCAGTTACCCTATCCTCCCACCCCCCTCCCTTCTAGAACCCTCAGTTTGTTTCCCAGAGTTCAGAGTCTCTCATGGTTTGTCTCCCTCTCTGATATCTTCCCATTCAGTTTTCACTGAGGGTGAATTCTATTTAAAAACTTCTAAGGTTAGTACGGGGAAAGGAATGAGAGTAGATGCAGTAACTACATACCCTAGTAAATTTAATGTTGTGATTTCTTGAGTATGGATAAAATGCTCCAAGTTGCATCCAGCGGGCACAGAGCTCATATTCTGAATTGTTGAAGAAACCACAGATATCTGCTCCAGTCTAAAATATATTGTGATGTTTAATTTTAATCATTAGTTTCTTAATCTTTATAAGTTATGAAGATAAAAGGAATAGAGCTACTTACGTATGAGATTCCAAAGAGACTAAATTCCATCATACCTTAAAGAAAACAGGAAAAAACTTAGAAAGCTACTATTTCATATATTTTGATATTTGATTTTTTCTATTTGTGAAGATGTCTTATTTCTAATAACCTAATCCAATGAAACATTTTTCAGATTATTAATATACCTATCATTTCCTCTTACAGTATTCAAGTTTTTATGTTATAGTGTTAATGACATTTACAAAATGTCACTTTCAAGATGGTATATTTAGAGCACAAAATAGTTATAAATACATTAGAGTACGAGAAAAAAGTGGTAGTATTTTCCTTGGTTTATTTTTTTTAAATAAAAGGCTATCTATGTAATTATTTAACCATAGGTCTCATCATTTAGAAAAAAAATTATCCTTGTGAAATAAAATCATCTGAGATCACTTCAATAATATAGGATTCATGCGATATCCCAGCTCTCCTTTTAAAGTAATATTTCTAAACACTGATTGTTTTCCTTGAATACTAATATAAACAGTAAAGAATTTTTAAAACTAGATCTGAAACAGAAAAGTATCCATTTCCTCTTTAAAATAATAATGTCTTAGTTACTATTTACCCAACAATTGTCAAAAAACTCTTTAAAAATTTGGCTTGAAATGTTTCATTCCTTAGCATCTATGAGTATTCTTATTCCCTAGAATCTAGAATTTCTACCCATTTCTATTGTTAGCTCTAGATGTTATCTTTCCCAGTTCCTGCCCCTTCCCAGGGAACTGAGATCAAAAGGATGAAATTATTTTCTCAAAATAAACTAGTTAGATATCATTAGTTTCTATAAAGTATCCCAGATCCTACTTTCTAGCTCACTGTCTTTTCATCATGTTATTTGTCATAAAATATGATGCAAAAAAGCATGTTTCTGAAAAGGACTTATAAGGTATAAGAACTAGTACCAGCAAAAGTGAATACCTAAAAGGAAACTTTACCAGAGTAATGATACAGATGGTGACTCACATACCAATGATAGATTTGTCCAAATTGTCCCATTGTGCATAGTTGTCTCCAAGCCAATGTCCTCCCCATTGTCCACCAGTAGGATATGTGGAGCGAGAAATAACAATTCCTCTTTTGCCAGTTGTCTTCTGCAATGCACTAAGATAGATGGAAAGTTTTTACATGAGGTATTTTCAGATATTTCTACATATGAGCACCTCATTAAAAAAGGTGTGTGTGTGTGTGTGTGTGTGTGTGTTTATGATGTTTTTGTGTTCTCTTACTACAACTAGCTCTTTATAAGTGAGTCTTCTCTCATTATACTATAAAATTCTCACAAACATAAAGAACATGTTTCTTCCCGTCCCACATTTACCAGACTGACATGCCTAAGTGGCCTTTGTTTATTTGTTCAATGAATACAAGTTAAGTCAACTACTGAAGTTATCAAATCAACTAACTAATCATATCTTGAGTTTTTTTAATGAATTCATTTTATTCTTTCTTAACTGTGTTCTCTTGAATAAAGTTCTAGGCTCTAACTATTGACTGCTCCAATCCTTCTCAATTATAACTGCCAACACTTAATCTCCATATTACTCTACAGAGAATCTTTGCTACAATACTCTCTATTTTAGAGAGTAGATTAAAGGGAGCAAGTTTTTTGGGTGTTAAAAATAAAACTAGTGTTCTATTTCAAGCACAGAATCTATCCAAGGCCAGACATCAAGAGAATGAATTTTACAAATTACATCATTTTTTTTCTTTTGTCCCCTCCTCAGTCTTTGGAGAGACTTCAATGACTTATTATTCATTTTAAAACATACTCTGGTGCTAAAAATATAATAATGCATTATTTTATATTATCTGCATCTCTCTGTCTCTGTGATATCATAAGAGCATCTAAAGTAGAAAAATATCCCACTATTAATTACAAGTAAAGTGTTTATTTTTATATTATTTAAAATAAATTGCACATGAATAAGGACTACAGAACTATTCAGGAAAAAATACTTCGAATACTTAATTAGGCAGACTTTAAAATCATTTTGGAACGCAGTGTTTGTACTGATTTCTTTTTACATAGGTTTCTTCAGTAAGACCTTGAGATTCCTGAAGTTAAAGAAAATGTCTTAATCTTCTTTGTATTTTTTGCACCTAATACAGTGTTTGGTATATACTAGTAGCTCAATAAATTTTTGAATTAATGAATATTTCAAATCAAAATTACAGGAAACTAGAAGTATTTTCAATGGACATAAGATGACAAATTGAACCATCTGTTAATAATAAAGACCATATTGTACTTGCTAACTTAAAATTTTCTACTTGCATGTATATCCATCTTTGAAAAGATCATATAAGAAAACTATTTTCATTGCTTCATTTTCTAGAATAAATATAAAGGGTATAGTCTATTTAGGTACATTGACATATTTAACATACATCACATATATTTGCTGACATTTAACAAGAAATGATTATTTATATACAGAATAAAAAAAAAGCTGATGATCAATCTAAAAATATATGTGAAAATGTATATTCTAAGTTGAGTTAATTTGCAAACAAAATTGATTTTATTTAACTAATACAAAAAGCATTTATAAAGATAGAGCTGTTCCAAATTCTTAATGTGTTCACATTCAAGAAATATATATTCTTTTTTTTTTTAATTTTACTTATTTATTTGGCAGTGAGAGAGAGAGAGAGAGCAGGGGAAGTGGCAGGGCAGAGAGCTGAGCAGAGAGCCTGACAGGGGGCTCGATCCCAGGACCCTGGGATCATGACCTGGAGCCGAAGGCAGACGCTTAACCGACTGAGACACCCAGGCGCCCCCAAGAAATATATATTCTTAAAGAATTTCTTTTTCTTCTGCTGTATGCAAAATTTTTTTGCTGAGGCTTTAAATCAATAACTGAAAATATGTCTTGTTAGATTTCTGATTGAGAAGAATTCTGTGTTAAGTATTTTCACAATAATTTTCTCTTAAGGACTTCTTGCATTAGAAGAATCTCCTCTGTAACCCTTCACAGAATATTTAGAGAACAAAACTTTTGAGAAATCACTTGCTGTCACTAAAAATATAATTTAAAAATCCCATCACTATAAATATTTTCCAAATATTTTCAACATGTTCCAACTTTACAAATGGTTTAGTCATAATGAATATAGCTTAATTTTTAGAAACACTTTCACCTGTAAGACAGCTTGTGCTCTGTTACCAGTTGATTTTGGAAAATCTAATTTATAGAAAGGATTGTAATGTTGTTATGGAAGTATTTTTAATGTGTGTTTATAGTTGCCTACATTAGCATTTTTTGAAAAGAATTTTAAAACTTCTAAAAATACCTTAAATTATTGGGAAAAACTCTATAGGAATATCTAAGAAAATAACTTGTATCTATTGATTTATTTTATTCTATTCTAAATTATGATTACAAAAATCTGGGGCATTTACTTAAAAATTACATATTTAACACCAAAGGGAGAATTTCCAAAGGGAGACAAAGATTTTGATTTTTCTACATTCTTTCTAATGAAAAATATATAATAATCTCTAAAGTCACTCAGGAATTGTTGAAGTTGAAAATATGGACTATATAGTTATATAATCCTTGAATACTTCTCTGAAATTTGAACGCACAATTTGAGGTAGTTTTAAGTGTATTTATTCCTACATTTGAAGCATAGGCTTTGTTTCAGTGAAACATTGAATTTTAAATAAGAGAAAGAAATCTACTGAAGACTGAAAGTTTTTGTATGGGATTTATATATGAAACTTCATTTGCCACTGGTATCCAAGGTCCTTCCTCTAAAACTGCAGTTTCTCAAGCTGATTATTTATCTCCTGTTTCTGAGTCCACTCATTGTATTCTTTCCTTGGTTTTTCTTGTTTGTGACATATTTAATGAAAAGAACAGTAGCAAGAACTAGTTGCATGTCAAATCTGCACCAGTTTTGAAAGACATAAGCTGCATCAAAAAAAAAGGAACAATAAAATACTACAGTCTGGATAACTTGAAGAAAAAAATTTTGTTTTTAATCCTTTCACTTTTCTCCAATGATAAATAAAAAGTCCTTAGTATCTGTCCTTTGCTTAAATGTAAATGTAATTTATTTATAGTGTCCTTTTACATTTGTCGTTTTTAAAAATATAGACTATATTTAATTTCTAAAATTTCTGAAGGAAAGTTCACATTTTTTTCTAATATAACTGAAAAAATTAAATATCAAGAAAATATCTAAAACATGAAAAGTCTAGGGTTATGTGTAAATTGAACTATTTAACTCAACATTTAAAATTTATTAATTTAATTTAAATAACAAATGTGGTTGAAACTTTTACTGAAAATTTTATGAATAGGAGCAAAATTAACACTATTAAAGAAATGTATTATGACTTTAAATTTAAAAATGTTCTTTGGAAGTTTGTACTGATCTCTTCCTCATAATGTTTGTTATTTAAGAGTAAAATGTATTTTAAATATCCCTAAATTTCCCTAAATATCTTTGTGTATCAACTATTCAGAAATTTACCTACATTTCCTTAAATTTACTAAGCATCCCTCAGTGTGCTAGGAACCATGAAATGTGTTCCAGAAGTTCAATTTACTACCTCGGGGAAGAAATTTTCTTTTCAATTTCCCTTAAACATCCCTCAAAATGCATAAGTTTTGCCAACAAGATTATCAATCTTCAGTATTTTTGTTCTTTTTAATATCTATATTTTTATGATAAAATGAGGTTAGCTGAGGATTAAAAGTGAGGATAGTTGTGCTCCAAATTATGTTCCAGTAGGGTAAATTTAAAGAAACGTTTGTCCCAATAAAAAAAAAAAATTGTTGAAGATCAATTTGTTTACTCTTAAAAATGATATTTCCTAGTCTTTCTACATGATTTTAGTGTCCTTACATTGGAATTTGGTGAACAAATCTGTGGTCATTCATTCATGTGATAATATCTTAAATAATTCACCTCTTCTAGGTTGAAAAAGTTTGGTTCTAAGATAAGCATGTTTCACTAACTGAGGAAATATTACCCATACCCTTTACTCCAAAATTCTTTTCATCCTTTTACCAACTTCAGTCATATATTAGAGCTGTGGTTTTCAACCCTACATGTTCGCTGGAGTCACCTGGGATTTTTTTTAAAATTCAGGTCTTAGGTATATTACAAACCAATTAAATCAATATATTAAAAAAAAAAATCTCCGGGTGATTATACTGTGTAGTTAAGAGCCAGTGTCCTAGGGGCGCCTGGTTGGTTCAGCTGCTTAAGCGTCTGCCTTCAGCTCAGGTCATGATCCCAGGGTCCTGGGATAGAGTTCTGCATCGGGCTCCCTGCACAGCGGGAAGCCTGCTTCTCCCTCTCCCATTCCCGCTGCTTGTGTTCCCTCTCTTGCTTGTGTTTCTCTCTCTGTCAAATAAGTAAATAAAGTCTTAAAAAAAAAAAAAAAGAACCAGTGACCTAAAGCTGCATTGTGTGATATGGTGAACACTAGCCACATGGGACTATTTAATTTAAATGTAAATTTATTACAATTAAATAAAATTTAAAATTCTGTTTCTGGGGATGCCTGGGTGATTCGGTTAAGCGTCCAACTCTTGACTTCAGCTCAGATCATAATCTCAGGGTCGTGAGATCAAGCCCCATGTCAGGCTTCACACTCAGCAGGACGTCTGCTTGAGATTCTCTCTCTTGCACTCTCTCTTTCTCTCTCAATTATATAAATAAATAAGATCTTAAAAAATAAAATAAAATAAAATAAAACTCCATTTCTGAGTCACACTAGCCATATTGTTCAATAGCCTTATATGGATAGTAGATACCATATTGGACAACCTAGAATTATAAAACATTTCTATCATTACAAAAAGTCTTATTGGACAGTGCCAATAAAGACTTGATATTCAAAGAATAGTTTGTGTTCCATCATCACTGACCTCACATAAATGTTTTTTTATTGTGGACATTAAATCAAGTTCACTTACACATATTGTAACTTGGTTATAAAGGATTTAAATAACAGATTTAACCAAACTTTAATGCCTTAATTAATGACATCAATCATATATTATTTACTCATTTATTCATTCACAACTATTTATTGAGCACCTATTATTTATTAATCACTGTGCTACTATGAGCTATTGAGGAACAAAATAACATTGTTCAGAATTGCTTTTGGAATGGGATGAACATTTAAAACAATGATAAATGATACACATGAAGAGAGGGGAAGAGAAAGAGAGAGAAACACAATAATTCTAAGTGCCATAAAGGACCAAGTAAGTTACAACATTGGGAAGGAAAGTGCTACCAGATAAGGTCAGCAGGGAAGAAATCTTGAAGTAGGTAAAACATTAAGTCTAATATCTAAAAGATAATAAAGAGTCAAAAAGGATAATTATGAATATTGCTTACTCGTAACTAGGTTTCATTTGTGACCATCCATATAGATTGTGAACATTGTAATGCAAAACGGATGATCCATCACTAAGAATCTGCTCGGTTTCCATACACATAGTTCTGAAATGTAATCCATTAGTTCTTTTTGTGAGTTCTGGGGAGAAGCAATGTAAAAACATTAATATATTATAAAGTACCCTGTATCCAAATGTATAAATCATAACTATAAATTCTTTTGGCAAAATCATTAATCATTGTTTTAAAATAATATTGATTTTTTAACCATTTGTACACTTTGTCTCTGCTAATTAAAAATGAAAAAATCTGCAATTGTAACTGACAGTAGTTACAATTGTGACTGAAAACTGTATGAAAAATTTTACTGTACTCAGCAACGAAAATGTTACCAATTAACATGAATTAATAAAAACCTGAAATAAAAAAGTACTGCTAAATGTCTACTATATTTTGAGCACTCAGATGAGACATCCTGATTAAATAAACTTTTATTAAAAATCCATTTGGTAACATAAAGCCCTGGGGATAAGAACTGAGCAAATGTTATAACACTAGTTTTTGATCTACTTTTTCTCAGCTAAAGATGTGTTTTTTTCAGAGCTTTGCCATCACTTTAGATGTCAACAGTTTATGAACATAAGAGTAGAAGGATGAATGCTGAGTGACTGGGCCCTTTTTCTTGAGTCAGGAACGACCAAAAAAGTGCTATCCATATCCTTTCATTTTTTTCCTAATGAACAAAAACTTAAAAAGAAAACTTCATAAAAGTTTTTTTTTTTTAATCTTAAGAATTATTGAGAATTTTCAAATCTGGGGAGATTCTCAAGAAAGTCAAAGTAACAATTTTAAGCATGTTTATTAGGAATGTGTTCATATAAATACAAGATATTTCTTGATTTTTCTTCTCAAAATAATGTTAAATGGCATTGGTAATGGGTTGAGTTATGGTTCAATATGTAGATGGGTAGTAGGAATTAGGAATGTGAAACCTACATCATAAGGTCTATAAACCTCATTAATAAATACCAATAACATCAAAGGTGTAGCAACAATATTGTACCTGGGAAATAAGGTGGATAATTTAACTCTGTATTTCTGCATTGATTACTAACTGTTCCATGCACAAAACTTGATGGTTCATTCATGTCCTTAAAAAAAGAGGGAAAAGTGAACAAAAAGAATTTAGAAGATATATTCTCGAAGGAACTAATTCAGAGAGACAATAAATTAAAGCAGCATATTTGAGCACATTCACTATTCTAAAGAGCAAAAATGTAAGGCATCTCAATACTAAAGCTCTTTAGTATTTATCTGTGTTTCTTTTTTACATTTCATGACTCATTTTGAAAAACATAAAGTGTCCTGTATGTTTCTATAGATATAATATAAATAAAAAAGTGAATTTTCTATGTTTTCTAGACATAAAATTAAATTATAATGGTGTATATTCTCCCATGTCCTCTCCACTCCTGCCCCAGAGCCTTCAATCAATTGCTTTTTTACAAAAGCAATTGTATGTGGTTTTTAAAACCACAAAATATAGTTTATACATACAGAAAACTTTTTATTTCTTTATTTTTTTACTTTTATTTTTTAAGTGTAGAATTTAGTGATTCATAACTTACATACAACACCCAGTGCTCATCACAAGTGCCCTCCTTAATACCCATGATCCTTTTAAACCATCCCTCTGCCCACCTCCCCTAGAGCAACCCTCAGTTTGTTCTCTATAGTTAAGAATGTTATGGTTAGCCTCTCTCCTTTTTCCCCATATGTTCATCTGTTACAGTTCTTAAATTTCACATATGAGTGAAATCATATGGTATTTGTCTTTCTCTGACTGCCTTATTTCACTTAGCATAATAGTCTCTAGCTGTACCCATGTTGTTGCCAATGGCAAGATTTCATTTCTTGTTTGTGGCTGAGTAATATTACACACACACACACACACACACACACACACACACACACACACACACACCCCACTTCTTTATCCATTCATCAGTCAGTGCACATTTGAGCTCTTCCATAATTTGGCTATTGTTGATAAGGTTGCTAGAAACATTGGGGTCCATGTATCCCTTTGAATCAGTATCTTTGTATCCTTCAGGTAAATACTTAGTAGTGCAATTGCTGAGTTGTAGGGTAGGTCTATTTTTAACTTTTTGAGGACTCTCATACTGTTTTCCAGAGTGGCTGCACCAGTTTGTATTCCCACCAACAGTGTAAGACAGTTCCCCTTTTTCTGCATCCTCACCAACATCTGTTGTTTCCTGTGTTGTTAATTTTAGACATTCTGACAGGTGTGAGGTGATACTTACTGTAGTTTTGATTTGTATTTCCCTAATGATGAGTAATGTTGAGCATCTTTTCATGTGTCTGTTAGCCATTTGTCTGTCTCCTTCGGAAAAATGTCTGTTTGTGTCTTCTGCCCATTTCTCAACTGGGTTATTTGTTTTTTGGATGTTTAGTTTGATATGCTCTCTATAGATTTTGGATACTAGTCCTTTATCTGATAAGACATTTGCAAATATCTTCTCCCATTCCATAGGCTGACTTTTAGTTTTGTTGATTGTTTATTTTGCTGTTTAGATGCTTTTCATCTTGATGAAGTCCCAACAGTTCATTTTTGCTCTTGCTTCCCTTGCTTCCAGAGACATATCTAGTAAGAAGTTGCTACAGCCGAAGTCAAAGAGGTGTACTACCTGTGTTTTGCTCTAGGATTTTGATGGTTTCCTGTCTCACATTTAGGTCTTTCATCCATTTTGAGTCTATTTTTGTGTGTGGTGTAAGGAAATGGTCCAGTTTCATTCTTCTGCATGTGGCTGTCCAATTTTCCCAACACCATTTGTTGAAGAGACTGTCTTTTTTCCTTTGGACATTCTTTCCTGCTTTGTCAAAGATTAGTTGACCATAGAGTTGTGGGTCCATTTCTGGGTTTTCTTCCATTTTATTGATCTATGTGTCTGTTTTTGTGACAGTACCGTACTGTCTTGATGACAACAGCTTTGTAATAGAGCTTGAAGTCTGGAATAGTGATGCCACCAGTTTTGGCTTTCTTTTTCAACATTCTTCTGGCTATTCGAAGTCTTTTCTGGTTCCATACAAATTTTAGGATTGCTAGTTCTAGCTCTGTGGAAAATGTTGGTTGTATATTGATAGGGATTGCATGAAAAGTATAGATTGCTTTGGGAAGTATAAACATTTTAGCAATATTTGTTCTTCCAATCCATGGGCATGGTATGTTTTTTTTTTTTCCATTTCTTTGTGTCCTCTTCAATTTCTTTCATAAGTGTTCTATAGTTTTCAGAGTACAGATCTTTTATCTCTTTGGTTAGGTTTATTCCTAGGTATCTTAAGGGTTTTGGTGCAATTGTAAATGGGATCGATTCCTTGATTTCTCTTTTTGCTGCTTCATTATTGCTGCACAGAAATGCAACAGATTTCTGTACATTGATTTTGTATCCTGGGACTTTACTGAATTCATGTATGAGTTTTAGTAATTTTTTGATGGAGTCTTTCAGGTTTTCTACATAAGGTATCATGTCATCTGCAAAGGGTAAAAGTTTGACTTCCCCCTTGCCAACTGGGTGCCTTTTATTTCTTTTTTGTTACCTTACTGCTGAGACCTAGACTTCCAGTATTACGTTAAATAACAGTGGTGAGAGTGGATATCACTGTCTTATTCCTGACCTTAGAGGAAAAGCTCTCAGTTTTTGTCCATTGAGGATGTTATTGGCTATGGGTTTTTCTTATACAGTCTTTATGATGTTGAGGTATGTTCCCTCTGTCCCTACTTTGTTGAGGGTTTTTATCAAGAATGGATGTAATACTTTGTCAATGCTTTTTCTGCATCTATTGGGAGGATCATATGGTTCTTATCCTTTCTTTTATTAATGTGGTGATTCACATTGATTGATTTATGAATATTGAACCACCCTTGCAACCCAGGAATAAATCCCATGTAATCTTGGTGAATGATTCTTTTAATGTACTATTGGATTCAATTTACTAATATTTTGTTGAGAATTTTTGCATCCATGTTCATCAGAGATATTGGTCCATAATTTTCCTTTTTGCTGGGAGCTTTGTCTGGTTTTGCAGTCAAGGTAATCCTGGCCTCATAGAATGAGTTTGGAGGGTTTTTTTTTTTTTTTCCATTTCTATATTTTGGAACAGCTTCAGAAGAATAGATATTCTTCAAATGTTTGGTAAAATTCTCCTGGGTAGCCATCTGACACTGGACTCTTGTTTTGATTACTGACTCAATTCCCTTGTTGGTTATCAGTCTGTTTAAGTTTTTCTTAAAAAACTATTTCTTTTTGTTTCAGTTTTGTTAGTTTATATGTTTCTAGGAATCTATCCATTTCTTCCCAATTGTCCAATTTGTTGACATATAGTTTCTCACACTGTTCTCTTAAAATTGTTTGTATTTCTGTGGTGTTATTCTGTTGGTTGTTGTTTCTCCTCTCTTATTTGTGATTTTATTTATTTGGGTCCTTTGTCTTTTCTTTTTAATAAGTCTGGTTTACAATTTTATTATTTTTTTCAAAGAACCAGCTCCTGGTTTCATTGATCTCTTCTTCTGTGGGTTTTTGTTTGTTTGTTTGTTTGTTTGTTTGTATATTATTTATTTCTGCTCTAATATTTATTATTTCCCTTCTTCTGTTGGCTTTAGGCTTCATTGTTGTTTTTTTCTAGCTCCCGTAGGTGTAGGGTTAGGTTGTATATTTGAGACTTTTCTTGCTTCTTGAGGTAGGCCTGTATTGCTATATACTTCCCTTTTATGACCACTTTTGCTTCATCCCAAAGGTTTTGGACAATTGTCTTTTCATTTTCATTTGTTTCCATGTATTTTTTTTATTTCATTAATTTCCTAGTTGACCCATTCATTATTTAGCAAGATGTTCTTTATCCTCCCTGTATTTATGGTGTTCCCAAATTTCTTCTTGTGGTTGACTTCAAGTTTCATAATGTTGTGGTCTGAAAATATGCATTGGATGCTCTCAATCTTTTTGTACTAGTTGAGGCCTGCTTTGTGACCTAATATATGATCTATTCTAGAGAATATTCCATGTGCACTTGGAAAGAATGTGTGTTCTGCTGCTTTAGGATAATAATGTTCTGAATATATCTGTTACATCCATCTGGTCCAGTGTGTCATTCAAAGACCTTGTTTCTGGACGCCTGGGTGGCTCAGTTGGTTAAGCAACTGCTTTCGGCTCAGGTCATGATCCTGGAGTCCTGGGATCAAGTCCCGCATCGGGCTCCCTGCTCAGCAGGGAGTCTGCTTCTCCCTTTGACCCTCCCCCCTCTCATGTACTCTCTCTCTCTCTCTTTCATTCTGTCTCAAATAAGTAAGTAAAATCTTTTAAAAAAAAACAAAGACCTTGTTTCCTTGTTGATCTTCTTCTTAAATGATCTGCCCACTGCTGTAAGTGGGGTGTTAAAGTCCCTTACTATTATTGTATTATTATCAATGAGTTCCTCTATGTTTGTAATTAATTGTTTTATATATCCGGGGGCTCCCAATTTGGGGCTATAAGTGATTTACAGTTGTTAGATCATCTTGTTGGATAAACCACTTTATTATGATATAATGCCCGGCTTCATCTCTTCTTACAGTCTTTGATTTAAAATCTAGTTTGTTTGACATATGTATGACTACTCTGGTTTTCTTTTGATGTCCATTTCATGGTAAATGTTTCTCCATCCCCTCACTTTCAATCTGCAGGTGTCTTTAGTTAAAAAATGAGTCTCTTGCAGCTAGCATATAGATGGGCCTTGTTTTTATTCATTTTGACACCCCTATATCTTTTGATTGGAACATTGAGTCCATTTACAGTCAGAATAATTATTGATAGATGTGAATTTAGTGCCCTTTTATTACTTGTTTTGTCATTGTTTCTGGAGATTTTCTCTGGACCTTTCTAGTCTTTGTTGCTATTGGTCTTTCCCATTCAGAGTCCCCTTTAATATTTCTTGCAGGGCTGGTTTAGTGGTCACAAACTCCTTTAATTTTTGTTTGTCTGGGAAACTCTTTATCTCTCCTTCTATTCTGAATGATAGCCTTTCTGGATAGAGTATATTTGACTGCAGACTTTTCCCATTCAGCACACTAAATATATCATGCCACTCTCTTCTGGTCTGGCTAGTTTCTGTGGATAGATTTGCTGCAAACCTTATTTGTCTTCCCTTACTTAAGGACATTTTTCCCTTGCTGCTTTCAAGATTCTTTCCTTATCTGTGTATTTTGCAAATTCTGCTATGGTATATCTTGGTGTTGGCCGGCTTTTGTTGATTTTGATGGGAGTTCTCTGTGTCTCCTGGATTTGGAAGTCTGTTTCCTTCATAGATTAGAGAAGTTTTCAGCTGTAATTTCTTCAAATAAACTTGCCCCCTTTTCTCTTCTTCTTCTTCGTCTAGGACTTCTACGATACAAATGTTATTGTATATCATAGAGTCACTGAGTTTCCTAAGTCTACTTTCATGATCCAATGTTTTTCTTTCCCTCTTCTTTTCAGTTTCATTATTTTCCATAATTTTATATTCTATATCACTTATTCACTCCTCTGATTCTTCCATCTTGTGGTCATTACTTCCAGTCAGTTTTGGATCTCAGTTACCATATTTTTCATTTCAGCCTGACTGGTTTTAAGCTCTTTTATCTCTGAGGTATATGTGTTCCTGATGTCTTCTACACTTTTCTCAAACCCAGCTTGTATCCTTATGATTGTTGCTTTAAATTCTGGATCAGGTATATTACTTATATCTGTTTTGATTAGATCCCTGGCCATGACACTTTCTTGTTCTTTCTTTTTGGGATGAATTTCTCCATCTTGTCATTTTGTCTAGGTTTCTGTCTTCTTCTGTGTTTTATGATAGCCTATTATGTTTCCTGCTCCTGAGAGTAATGGATTTATGAAAAAGAAGTCATATAATGTCCAGAGCCTAGTGTTCAGGAAGTGTCTCTGGTGTGTGTTGCATGCACTTTACTGCTTTGTTATGGCTGCTCTGTCCCTCAGGTCAGTCCTCTTCAGGGTTATTCCTTGCCTGATGTGGGGAATCTTTAGAATTTGGCCAGAGTATGGTGGGTTTTATCTAGGTGGTCTTTGATCCGCTTGTTAAAAGAGACCTGACGTTATTTCCATTAGTACTGAAACTTTACAGAACTCTATGGTCAATACATATGGTGCATGCAGGGGTTTGTGCTTGTCTTCTGGGGAGGGACAAACTGCATTGGTTCTTAAGCACACTTGCCCAAGAAAAGCAGTACCATTGGACTGCAGGAGGTAGGACTTGATGTAAGCAGTTTAAGCAGCCATTGTTGGCCCTTTGCTATTTACTGAGGTTAGTTTATGCTGAGGGGCAGGGTAGGGAATTAGCACTAGCCAACTCCTTTGTCCCTAGAGAGGGGATTTAGTGCCTTCTGCTGTCGGGGAGACCCTCTTGGGTCTCCTTGTGTGTTCTAAGCACTTTTCAGATTGTTTTCATACTGTTTGTGTCTAGGTTGCTTGCCTGCTTGGAGAAGCACAGTGCACTTTGGGCTCTATTGCAGCCTGGATGGCCAAGCTTTAAAACTCCAAACTTTAGGGACCTGGTGTGGTGGGGACTTGCACTAGTCTTCTTAGGAAGGGTCTAGAAGTGCTGGGGTTGATGCAGGTTTAACCGAAAAGGACAGTCGCACCAGAGGACAGGAGCATGAGATTTGGAGCAAAGCACACTAAACAGCCAGTGTCTGGGCTAGACAGCCTCAGCAGGTGTCCCTGTGCTATGTTGAGGGGTAGGGGAGGGAAATGGTGCCTGACAGCTCTTTTGTACTCAGAGAGCGCTCTCAGAGAGCACTCTCCCAGATGTGCTCCAAGAAGAGGGAACAGTGCATCTTAGGTAATCTTCAGATCGCACCATATGTCTCAGTGTTATCTGCCTGCCTTTTCTACAAGAGTAGGTCAGTACACTTAGGGCTCTAACCCAGACACACTATGGACCTCTAAAACTACAGTCTTTGAGCCCTGCTGGTTGCAAAAACTCATGAAAATCAGACTTCCTCATTTTCCCAGACAGTGGCTTTGGGGAAGTGTCTTCCTTATGTGATCCCATGTGCTCCTCTCTCTTTTGTCTCCCTCAGAAACTAGGGCTCCCTCCCCTCAGCAGCACCTGTGATCGTTTCTTCCCCAAACCACATCTCTGCACCTCCTACCTTCCACGATGTGGCCTCTTTTCTCCCTCTAGTTGTACAGTTTGTTCTGTCAGTCATCAGATCAATTTCGTGGGTATTCAGAATGATTTAATATCTATCTAGCTGTGTTTGAAGGATGAGGCAAGTCTAGGGTCCTCCCAATACTCCACTGTTTTAGCTCCTCCCGCTCTTACTACCAACATTTTAAAGTCACATCTAAAATTAGGAGATTGTTTGAAAGATAATTTGCTATATTTGTAAGAGATTATGATTTCTTATACCAATGACTGACAGTTATGTGAGATTTATTCCTACATTGAATAAAAATAAAATAAATGTTTATAAGCATTTATAAATAGTTATAAAGAGATGTTTTATTTTTGGTTCCTTGGTGAAGTTGAAAATATTCAGGAAATAGCATCCACACACATAAAATGAATTGCTAACATTGTATTTTATAGTCCTATGCATATGGAAAGGTCTTTCCTTTCTATGGAAAAATGAGTGGGCTATTTTCACAAAAAATACTTTGTTGGAATTATTAGAACCTAGTAAGAATTCTGCATAATAACTACATAAGAAATAAAACAATAACAACTTAAAATATAAATTGCTTAATGTTTACTTACAATACACAAGCCATCAAACTTCATCTGGTTATTGTAGAAATCTACAATTTCCCTTGCCCACCACTCTGCTGTGGCATTCTTGAAAAAATCTGGAAAAGCTACATGAGCTCTGGAAGCCTGTAAAATCATGTAGGAAGTCAGAAGAGAGACCATGCATGTCTAAGTTAGACATTTATCTGTCAGATTTACAAGCTGTGCACAGGTGATAATGAAGGCAACCTGATCCCAACTTTAATTGCATGAATGTATATTATTTTTCTCTAATCAAAAACAATGAAGAGTCAAAAAAGAGAGATATACATGGAGACAGAAGGGAGCAGGTTTGGGGTCCTTATAGATTGTCAAAAAAAAGTTCACAAAACACAGAAATATATTTTCAGTGCTTCTTAGAGTTTTAGAGAACTTTTTTCTTTGTATCCTTAGAGCTCTATAATGCAGATTTACTTTTGTGGACCTTGATAGGAAAGGAAAAGACCTTGGTTTAGCCTGTTTAATCTGATAAAAAAAATTGTTTACCCAGCTTTTTGCCCTTTTAGGACCAATATATTTCTTTACCAACCCAACCATTTGTCTTTCTCACATCTAACCCTTCCCACCCCAGCAGAGAAAAAGTGATTTACTTCTTTCCCTACCAAGAAAATTCCCTACTTGTCAGGCTACCCATATAAATTCTGAGGTCAAAGTCTGTGTGCTAGCAGAGGATTGACCTTCTATAAGTAAATCAATTACCTGAAAAACATGGCATCACTTGCATGCTTTCCTGCCACACTTTAAGTCTATGTAGTAACTGGCAGAATAGTCTTCTCCTATTACCCCTACTAATAGGGTAAGGGAAGGCATTGTGCATAGAGAAGTGTGAAGGGTAAGGAATATAGGGATCTATAAAACACATATAGTACTGGCACAAAAAGACACATAGATCAATGGAATGCAATAGAGGACCCAGAAATGGACCCTCAACTCTATGGTCAACTAATCTTTGGTAAAGCAGGAAAAAATATCCAATGGGGAAAAAAACAAACAAACAGTCTTTCCAACTAACGGTGTTGGGAAAATTGGACAGCAACATGCAGAAGAATGAAACTGTACCACTTTCTTAGACTATACACAAAAATAAACTCAAAATGGATGAAAGACCTAAATGTGAGACCAGAATCCATCAAAAATCCTAGAAGAGAACATGATTGCAGCAACTTCTTGCTAGACAAGTCTCCAAAGGCAAGAGAAACAAAAGCAAAAATGAACTACTGAGACTTCATCATGATAAAATGCTTTTGCACAGCAAAGGAAACAGTCGGCAAAACTAAAAGGCAACCTATGAAATGAGAGAAGATATTTGCAAATGTATCATCAGATAAAGGCCTAGTATCCAAAATGTATAAAGAATTTACCAAACTCAACACCCCAAAAACAAAACATCCAGTCAAGAAATGGACAGAAGACATGAGCAAACATTTCTCCAAAGAAGACATACAAGTGGCCAACAGATCCATGAAAAGATGCTCAACATCACTTGGCATCAGGGAACTACAAACCAAAACCACAATCAGATACCACCTCACACCATCAGAATGGGTAAAATTAACAAGTCAGGAAATGACAGATGTTGTCAAGGATGCAGAGAAAAGGGAATCCTCCTACACTGTTGGTGGGAATGCAAACTGGTGCAGCCTCTCTGGAAAGCAGTATGGAGGTTTCTCAAAAAGTTGAAAATAGAGCTACCATATGACCCAGCAATTGCACTACAAGGTATTTATCCAAAAGATGCAAAGATAGTGATTCAAAGGGGTACATGTACCCCAACATTTATAGCAGCAATGTCCACAATAACCAAAACATGGAAAGAGCCAAGATGTCCATTAACAGATGAATGGATCAAGAAGAGGTGGTGTACATATACAATGGAATATTCCTCAGCTATCAAAACGAATGAAATCTTGTCATTTCCAATGACTAGGGGGTATTATGCTAAGTGAAATAAGTCAATCAGAGAAAGGCAAATACCATATGATTTCACTCATATGTGGAATTTAAGAAACAAAACAAATGAACATAGGGGAAGGTAAGGAAAAATAAGATGAAAATTGAGAGGGAAGCAAACCATAAGAGACTCTTAACCATAGGTAACAAACTGAGGGTTGCTGGAGGGGAGGTGGGTGGTGGGGGAATGGATAATTGGATGATGGGCATTAAGGAGGGCACTTGATATAATGAGTACTGGGTGTTATATGCAACAGATAAATCACTAAGCTCTACCTCTGAAACTAATAAAGAAAAACCCATATGTTATAAATACTTTTGAGCTGATATAATGGTATACTTCAATACATCATTTGCCCAGTAATTACTTTTACTCATAAGGAAAGAAGGCTCAATGGGTTTATAGT
This sequence comes from Callorhinus ursinus, assembly GCF_003265705.2. Lineage (NCBI taxonomy): Eukaryota > Metazoa > Chordata > Mammalia > Carnivora > Otariidae > Callorhinus > Callorhinus ursinus. Next base: position 90,016,185 of record NW_027397063.1, on the reverse strand, counting down.
CAACAAATAGTGGTTGGCTCCATAGCTCAGGGGTTAGAGCACTGGTCTTGTATAGTCAACAAATATTTCCTATGCTAGATTGTAATTTCTCCCCTAGATTATAATGAAAAATAAGTAAGAAATGTAATACCCTGTTTTTAACTTCTATGGTTGTACTCTTTCCACAATTCATTCATTTTTCTGTTTCTTTTATTCTTTTAGGTGGCTGCTCTATTCCTTTAATACAAATCATTAGTTATATCCAGAAATCTCATCAGGTATATGTGATCCAAGAGTCTCTATACCTTTTGTGGTAGGGTATCTCAAGTGATTTTACATAAACCACTGTAAATTGAAGGGGCCTTACAAAATCTATATAAAGAAGCTATGCCTTCCTCTACAGTGTTGCTAATATTACCCAAGAATAATGGGTAAAACTGCAATTAAGATAAAATTCTGACATTTTTTTTTCCCTAAACAGCATTGTTCAGTAATTCTTTGAGTCAACTCTAGAAATAATTTGGTAAGTTTTAAATAAGAATTTCTCTCTAATTTTCACACATGAACTTGTATGACTTAATGATTACAATTTAACCTACCTAAAATATTGACTACCAACTCTTCAGTTTCATTGATTTTTTTCTATGGTCTTGATATTGTCTATTTCATTCATTTCTGTTCTAATTTTTATAATTTCCTTCTTCTGCTAGTTTGGGGCTTAGTTTGTTCTTTTCATAGTTCCTGGAGGTCTAAAGTTAGGTTGTTTATTCGATATCTTTCTTCTTTACTGTGGGTGTTTATCATTATAAACTTCCCTCTTAGTACTGCTTTTGCTGCATCCCATAAGTTTTGGTGTGTTGTATATTCATTTTTGTTTGTCTCAATGTATTTTATAATTTCCCTTTTGATTTCTTCTTTGACCCACTGGTTATTCAAAAGTGTGCTGTTCTATTTCCATGTATTTGTGAATTTTCCAATTTTCCTTTTGATATTGATTTTAACTTCATTCCCCTGTGGTCAGAAAACATACTTCGTATGATTTCAACATTCTTAAATTTGTTAAGACTTATTTTGCAACCTAATATGTGATATATCCTGGAAAACATTGCATGTGCTTTCGGGTAAAATGTTCTGCAGCCATTGGGCAGAATGTTCTGTAAATGTCTATTAAGTCCATATGGTCTATAGTTTTAGGTCCATGTTTCTTTGTTGATTTTCTGTCTACTTGTTCCATCCATTATTGAAGGAGGAGTATTAAAGTCTTCTAGTGTTTGTACTACTGTGTACTTCTCTTTCAGTTCTGTCAGTGTTTGTTGCATATCTTTAAGTGCTCTGATGTTGAGTGCATATATATTCATAATTGTTATATCTTCTTGATGAATTAAACCTATTATCATTAATAATGTCCTTATTTTCTCCTGTGACAGTTTTTGACTTAAAGTCTATTTTTTCAGATATAAGTATAGCCACCCTTGCTCTCTTTTTGTTGCCATTATATAGAATATCATTTTTCACATCCCTTCACTTTCAGCCTATAAACGATTATGAGAGACCACTATGAATAATTAAACATCAAAAAATGGATAACCTAGAAGAAATGGATAAATTCCTAGAATCGTAAAACCTAATAAAACTGTATCATAATGAAATAGAAATCTGAAAAAAAATTACTTGTAAGGAGACTGAATCAGTAATCAAACTCCCCCTAAAAAAAAGTCCAGGACCAAATGACTACACTGGAGAATTGTACAAAACATTTAAGGAAGAATTAATGTCAATCCTTCCAAATTTATCCCCAAAAAACTGAAGTGGTGAGAATACTTCCAAACTCATTTTAAAAGGCTAGCATAACCCTCAAACAAAAGTCAAAGATATCACAAGAAAAAGAAAAACTACAGAATAATACCTCTTATAAATACAGATGCAGGGCGCCTGGGTGGCTCAGTTGGTTAAGCGACTGCCTTCGGCTCAGGTCATGATCCTGGAGTCCCGGGATCGAGTCCCACATCGGGCTCCCTGCTCAGCAGGGAGTCTGCTTCTCCCTCTGACCCTCTTCCCTCTCGTGCTTTCTATCTCCCATTCTCTCTCTCTCAAATAAATAAATAAAATCTTTAAAAAAAATACAGATGCAAACATCCTCAACAAATACAAGAGAACTACATTCAGCAGCATGTTAAAAAGGTCATACACAATGAACACATAGAATTTAATTTTGTGATGCAAGGATTGCTCAACATATGAAAATCAATTGATGTAATATACCACATTAACAGAATGAGGATAAAAATCACATGATCATCTGAACAAACAGAAAAAAGTATTTGACAAAATTCAACACCCTTTCATGATAAAAACTCTCAACAAACTAGGAATAGAAGGAAATAACTCAACATAATAATGATGATATATTAAACACCCCCAGCTTATATCATGCTCATTCAGAAAAAAACTGTTTTCTCTCTCTCTCTCTCACACACACACACACACACACACACACACATACACAGTTAGAATTAATAAATTAAATAAAGTTGTAGAATATAAAATCAACATGCAAAAATCAGTTACATTTTTATACACTAACAATGAACTATCAGAAAAGTAAATTAGGAAAATAATCCAATTTCCAACAGCAACCCAGGTAATAAAGTACTTAGGAATAAAAGTAAGGAGGTGGAAGATTTGTACACTGAAAACTACAAAACATTGCTGAAAGATATTGAAGAAGACACAGATAAATAGAAAGATATCCCATGTTCATGGATTGGAAGAATTAATATTGTGAAAATGTCGGTGCTACCCAGAAGCAATCTGTAGATTTAATGCAACCTCTATCAAAAACCCAATGGCATCTTTTACAGAAATATGAAAACAATTCTACAATTCATTTGGAACTACAAAGACCCTGAATAGCCAAAATAATCTTGAGAAAGGAGAACAAAGCTGGAAGTATAACATGCCCTGATTTCAAAATATACTCCAAAGCCACAGTAATTAAAACAGTATGATACCAGCATAAAAACAGACACATAGACTAATGGCACCTAATAGAGAGCATAGAAATCAATCCATACATATATAGTCAACTAATCATTGACAAGGGTGCCAAAACTATACAATGGAGAAGTCTCTTCAACAAATGGTACTGGGAAAACTGGATATACATATGCAGAAGAATGAAATTGGACCCTTATCTTACATCATACACAAGAACCAACTCAAAATGGAGTAAAGACTTTAATGTAAAATGAAACTGGAAAATTTCTAGGAGAAAACAAAGGGAAAAGCTTCATGACATTAGTCTTGGCAAAGATTTTATGGATATGACACCAACAACACAGGCAACAAAAAAGTAAACAGGTAACTACATCAAACAAAGAAGTTTCTTCATAGCAAAGGAAACAAGCAACAAAGTGAAAGGCAAACTACAGAACAACGGAAAATATCAAAACACCATATATCAGATACAGTGTGAATCCCCAAAGTATATAAGAAAGTCCTACCACTCAATGGGAAAAAAAAAAGAAAGAAAAGAACCATAATAACCTGCTTAAAATAGGAGCAAAGACTTGAACAGACATTTCTCTAAAGAATGCATGCATATAGCGAACAAGTAGATGAAAAGATGCCCATAATCTCTTATCATCAGAAAAATGCAAAAACCACAATGAGATATCACCTCATACCTGTTAGGATGGCTATTAGCCAAACAACAAAGACAACAAGTTTTGGAAAGGTTATGGAGAAACTGGAATCTTTGTGCACTGTTGGTGGGAATGCAAAGTGGTGCAGCCACTTGAGAAAACAGCATAGATATTCTTCAAAAAATTAAAAATAGAAATACCATATGATTTAAATATGGTCTGGTATAGAGATTTTAAAAGTAAGTCATCTACTTTTTTGAAGAAAATATCCAAATTGAATTAATGGTCAAAATGATCATTAAATCCAAGTGCTGAATTTCTTTTAGTCATATAGTCAATCAGTGTAAAACTTACATTAACAGCTTCATCTTCAGTTAGACTTTCATTTATTGTTACGTTGGGCAAATCTGGCCAAACCTACAGAGAAAGGAGAAATGGGAAAATAGTTGAAAGTAAATTCAGTATTGTATGACTATGTTGTCAATAAAGTATAATAGGGTTTTGGAGGCAATTATTATATCTTGAGGCCAGTAATTCTTTCATTTGTTTTTTTTTTTCAGTTTGTGTTTTGGTAAATGTAACATTTGCAAATTATTCCCATCTTTCATATTAATTTCCTCTTTAATATGGCAAATAGGAAAAAGAATGCTAGCCTTTGTAGTAGGTAGTGGTTTTAAAACCAATGCGTGTAACCAAAAGTTCTGGTGGAGAATAATATGAAGGCACATACTAAATTTAATTTAATGTGGTGTATTAAACCTTTCTGAAATTGTTCCAACATTAAAAGCTAAAAACAATAGATATATTTTTATTTAAAAGGAATTGAAGATCTGAGTTTTCACAATTAGTACTAAACACTCCTCTCTCTCCCTCCGTATCTTCATCCCTGTCCCTGCCTCCCCACCTACCAATGTTTTCCTCTACCCCAACCACAAACACACAACTTGAGCCCAAATTCAATCATGCCAAAAGCTCTGAGAATTTGAATCTATGTTGTAAAAGTTAGATGGTTCCATATAAAAAAAAAAAGTGTAGATAATTCTCAAGGACTAGTTACCTACAAGGCATTACTTGCTGATGGGGAGTAGCTCCCTAAAGGAATAGAACAGAAGACAGAAATCTGAGGAAATGTATAGACATATAGAATAAGAAGAAAATAGAAAGAAAAAAAAAAAACCTTTTTATGGCCAATATGCCATACTCTATACTTGCATGTTTCTTAAGGTGTTATGACTTCTCATCAAGTTTATCATAGGATTTTTTCTATTTTATTTTCAAATTTTGTTTTGAAATATTTTCAGACTTACAGAAAAGCTACCAACATTATACCTAGAGTTCTTTTTTATCCTTCACTCTGTTTCCCCTAGGGTTAAAAAATTTATAACCTCTCTATAATTGTCAAAACCAAGAAATTGGCATTAATACAATATTATTAAGTAATCTACAGGCCATGTTTGAATTTCACCACTTTTATCACTAATATGTTATTTTTGGTCCAAGATGAATAAAGTATTCTATATTGTATTTCATCATGTCTCATGGAATTTTGTTTTTGTTTTTCATTCTAGTTAGAAGTAATGGATTTTTTGTTTACTCTTTTATATGTAAGCCGAATTAGGATTTTTCTATAATAATTAATACACCCAGGTCTGAATATTATTGCCTAAGTGAAATACAATACATTATATTCCTTGTTCAAGTCAGGAATATAAGTAGAGCTCTTATAAACATTGTCTCTTTTATTAATGAAAGAAGTTCAAACATTTAAATGACTTACAGTGTAGAATAATGAACAACCATCTTATTAATGCTAATTTTATAATAAACCCAAGACATTCTAAGAAATGCAATAAAAGACAATATAAAGATGAAACAAATAGTAAACAAACATATGAACTATATAAATTCTTTCTCTGTTTCTGATAATTTGGGTTGAAAACAGATTATATATTATTTTGATTATTAGCTATTAAATCACTACATTTCTGTATTCTATATCTCTCCCTCTGAATATATCTTTTAACAGTTTTTTTTTGCTCTATAGAAACTTTCAAGGAAATACATTTTATATTTATTTTATTTCAAGATATCAATTCAGTACCTTTCCCCAACAAATATCATTGGTGTTAGGCCATTTGACAAAAACATCTTTCTTCAGTCCTCTTTCAAATGCAGGGTAAGACTTTGTTTCATTTCCTGAAATTGCTGGATCCTAAAATTAAAATGAATACACACCAGGTAACTCTGGAATAAAAGTATAGCCAGTTGGGTTGCTGTTATGAAACAAAATTTTCCATGATTACATTATCATTTTACTGTGCTCTCACATAGACTGAAAAATAGACTGACAGTATAAACGTCAGTGTTCTAGCTAGATTGTCCTCTAAATTCCTTGGAAGGAAATTTTAAGAACTTTTGAAAATGCATTGGCTATGATTTCAAGAATGATTACTGGCATTTTTTGTTTTGTTTTTATTTCTCCCAGTGGGATTACTGGCTACCTAGCTTGCTTAACTAGAAGATATTGATAAAATATTCTCCCCATTGAATCACTAAATTGAAGTCAAATTTTTAAACATGACAAGCATAAGAAGTAGTCCCATAGAATGATTGAGAATTGTACAGAAATGGAAAATCCATTATAACTGTGATAGCTTCTATAAATTGAGGCTAGTTTGAGGTAGCTTCAATGATTATTAGAAGACAGCTTTCCTTTGACATCCAGAATCAGTCTTAGATCTCTAAGGATATACCAAAATGTAAAGGTAGCTTGGTAGCAGCCCATGTAAATAAAAGTCTTAAAGAAGAAAGTTTTAGATTTGGGAAGAATTAAAGTAAAAGTCTTCCCATTTTGAAACACCCCCCACCTCATTCTCAGAGAGAAATTTTAATGAAATCAAGATAATAAGACTCAGATAAAATATGAAATATAAATACTGACCAGGATAATAATGTATCTCATTCCTTCCTGTCTTATTTTGTCAACAAACTGAGGAAGGTCACGGAAGTTTTCATCAATTGTAAAGTCTAGCTGCCTTTCCATGTAATCAATGTCTGTATATTGAACATCCTAAAAGATATGAAGATTGTGGCAGTTGGGTAAGAATCTGAGAAGTCAGTGCATCTCATTCTGTCATCATACAAAAGTAATAGCAATATGAAAGTTTAAATGCCTCTTCATTTAATCCTAAAGAGAATTAATCAAGCAACCCAATGCTCAACAAATAAAAGTAGTGCATAAAGATGCAAAATAGTCCATAAACAAGTTCATATAAATGTTCTGTTTGTTAACAGTTCACTTAAAAATTTTGATTTCTAAAAATTCTTTTGGATCAGTATCGTTTGTTATGTAATTCCCAAAGGAAATAGGAAGACACAAGAGTAAAGGATTTATGATGCTATGAAATTATGTTAAATGGCAATTTAGAATGTTGTAAAATATGTACAGAAATAGGTACTGTTCTATTTCTGGAAACATAAAGCCAATAGGGGATAATTTCAAGTAATTCTAGTATTGCCAAAGAGGAAGAAAGAATTATTAGTAAATCCATCAATTATAAGATTCTTTTATTATCTAACAAAGTCTTTTTAGAATTATAGTCCAAGTTTAAATAATCAAAATAGTGCTTACAAATAGGTATTTACAAATATGTTTAAACTAATAAATATTTGAATTCTATCATGACATCCTTTAGACCTAAATAGCAAATTTTTAAATTATTTTTTGTTAATAGACATTAATTCAATTTCTTCTTCTAGGTGTTATAAAAAGTACATCTCATATAATGGACCTAATACGGAAAAAAACTCCCTTTTTATAAAAAAAATTTCACTTGTATATTTCTATATCATCTACTTATACAATTAATTTCCTCACAATAATGTATTCAGGAATCATATACTTGATTCTACTACATGTATCGATGTCTTATAATGAGGCTCCTCTCATTCTTCTTAGAATGAGTTCTTATACATCAAGCATTCTGGATTTCACTGTTGAAGTGCTCCCAGAAGGACCCCTGGGATTCCTGAATCTGGTTAAAAAATAAAATCACAGGGATGATTATTTCTAGATATTCAGTAATGTTTGGTTTCCCAAACATTGAGGGAAGAGAATATTCTGCAAGTGCTCTAATTCTGTGTTCTAACATTACAACTATCATTGTTTCAGGGCAAAAATCACTTAGTTTCATCTCCAGTTTCTTCTCTGTAATTTGTCAAATCAGTTGATGAAGTAGGTTTCTGTGGACTCTTATTCTCATATAAAAAAATATGGGAAATACAGCTGATTACTTAAGCAACCCAAAGTTTATGAGAGAAAAACAAGTGAACAGTGACTTGTTTAGTAAAATTCAGGGTCATGGAACTAGAGAGAAAGGAGAAAAAGGAATGATGTTATCCTTTTTCCTTCATCTAATAAAGACACTTTATAAAGATCTCATAACCAAGTCGTTAGGTTCTACTAAAAAACTAATAATTATTGCCAAATGATTAATTTTAAAGTATACATACTTTTTTATTTTGCTTTAATAGATGACATATTTAACACTGTTTTAAAAATTTATATACATACATAGGGGATCTGAGCAGCCACCATATCATTATATACTTGCTCAACTTCTGAAGTATTTCTGTACCCATAACGACATAACGACATAATTGGAATCCCAAAGCCCAGTAAGGTGGCATGACTGGTCGGCCAATTACCTTTGGGGAAAAAAAAAAGTTATTTGTGAACTAAGAGAGTTACTTTATATTACAAAGAAAACTTTTTTTTTTTTAATTTACAATCATACTTCATGGTATTGCTGGGTTGCAACTTCTGGAGTTGGGCCCAAGAACATATAAAAGTCCAAGATTCCTCCAATTACACGGTAAGTTAGAGCAGGAGTTGGCTGAAATGTAACATCTGGAAATCCAAAATATGATTACATTTTTTTATCTATGTATACTAGTTTACTAAAGAGTTATATAAAATACAAGAAATTCAACAAATGATTGTTTTACCCATTGCGTTGCTGTTAAGTAAGAGAACTCCATGAGCATAACCTTCATCTTCCAGAGCCATGTAATAAGGATGAAATCCATAGGAATTAAATTTATACTAAAATAAAAAATTAAACATATATAATATTTAAGTAATAAGAGCATAATATTTAAATAATAATAGCATATGAATTTTATCAAGGTAATATTTAAATTCATTATAAGAATGAGCCTATATGAATTTAAAGGTCCCTTCTTTGTACACAACACTATGCTTAAGTTAAAATAAATATATCGCCTTTAGAAAAAAAATTTTTTATTATTCGAACCATTACTGCTTTAGAGCATATAAATGAATGTAGAAATTTGTAACACCCACAAATATTGTCCTATTAACTGATGTAAAAAACCATTGGTATTGGTGTAGTTTGGTTTCTTTCTACAGGTATGTCTTAATTTATTTATAAATTGGCACTTCTTTTTCAATAATAAAATGTCCTAGAAATGATTAAAATTATGAAAGTATTCAAACCTCTTAAGAAGTTATATGGTAATATCTAAGTTTAAATGATATTTATGATAATATTTTAAATGATAACATCTTGTTTATACAATATTTTATAAAACATTTAATTTCATTTTAGCTAGATCTTTTCATTTTTCAGAATAAAAACCCTATACTCAGGGTCATGAAATGACTTGCAAAAGTCACAAAACTTTTAAGTTGATGATCCCTAATCAAACTGACAACTTTAGGGGCACCTGGGTAGCTCAGTCCATTAAGGCTCTGACTCTTGATTTTGGCTCAGATCAATCTCAGGGCCTTGAGATGGAGCCCTGTGTCAGGCTCTGCCATGAGCATGGAGCCTGCTTGGGATTCTCTCTCTACCTCTCCGTCTGTGCCCCCTCCTCCCCACTCTTGCTTGTGTTCTCTCTAAATATACAAAAAATAAAACACACACAAACACAAAAAACAACTGACCTCTTTGACTCACACTGTATCCCACTATTTGATTAGCGTGTGAAAGAAGATTTATATTTTGAGAGTCAAGATTATATTAACCTAATAATGCCAATACTAATGTTGCACAGTTTTAAAGAAACACATTTTGTAAAGCATATTTTGAAGTTGATACAAATGAAAACAGTCTTCATAACCTAAGTTTGAACAATTATGATACAAATAAAAGTTGTTTGAGCACCTAACAATTAAAAGTCATTGCAATAGTATATACATTTATAATCTCATACTGAATATATCCTTTAGATACACATCATGTATGGAAAATGGAAATGAGCTAGTATTTTTATTAAAATGTGTTTTTCATGATATGCTTAGAATAATTATAATTAATATGAGTTGTGCAATTCATTAAATATTCATGAAATGTATTCCATTAATAAGACAAAACATTGGGAAAAGTGACATAAGCATATAAAAACATTTTCTAAAGATGTAACTAGCAGTATGGCCTCATAAAAATGCACACCTGTAGCTGGATATCATAAAGGAAAAACTTAGCATCAAATCAATATCAAAAAAGTAAAAAAAAAATCATTTGTTTTTCAAGGAGAACCCTAGTCAGTTATTTCTAAAAGCTGAGAGTAAAAGTTGATTTGGCAGGGGATTCTGAATCTGAATATTTGTTCTATGCAATTGAGAGGATAGGGTTGAGATTGCAACCTCACTTTTCACTATAATCAAGGATTTTTTTTAATTTTTATTGTTATGTTAATCACAATACATTACATCATTAGTTTTTGATGTCCTGTTCCATGATTCATTGTTTGTGCATAACACCCAGTGCTCCACGCAGATTATCTATCCAATCCTCTGCTTTCTCCTGTCATTTATGGTGGCTTTTTTGTTTGCTTTTTTTTTTTTTTTTTTTTATATTTTTTTTTTTTTTTTTTGAGGATCAGGAGGAGGGATAACTAGGAAGAGAGGGAAGAGGGTCAGAGGGAGAAGCAGACTCCCCGCCGAGCAGGAAGCCCGATGCGGGACTCGATCCCAGGACTCCAGGATCATGACCCGAGCCGAAGGCAGTCGCCTAACCAACTGAGCCACCCAGGCGCCCCTTTTTTGTTTGCTTTTTAGAAAATCACTGTAGCAGTTCTGGGGCCCCCTTGTCATTACTTCAGTACTGAAGTCCAGGCCTACAGAGAAGTGGCTTAGATCCTAATCATGGTCTTAGTTACTTCATGGAGGAGTCAAATTTTAATACCTACACCAGAGGGTTGGTCTCTTGTGAACATTCCCCAAGTATGCCAGTTCAGGTCTCTCTTAAATGCTGTGTGTTCCACTTCCCCAAAACCATATATATATTCTGATGGCAGGCGAGTAGATATTTGAATAAACTGGTCATTAAAAGCAAATCCAGGCAGGTAGGAGTCCCAACTGAAAAGAAAAGAAAACAAATCTAATCTTGTAAATATATACAAAGTAGTACCACAAATAACTAATGGTAATTCTTTCTTAGGTGATCTGAAAACCAGTAATATTTTTCTCTCTGTACTTATTGTACTCAAATACCAAATGAAAATAATTATCCCCATACATTTTTCTTTTGACTAAGTTAAAGAATATCTAAAATATATTTCATTTATTAAGCATTATTAATAAAATAAATTATATGATGAATATGATTATATGTTTAACTTTAGATACATACTGCTTTTTAAAATAAAATTAATATGAAGTTATAAATAATATTGGCCTAGAAGTAATATATGTCCGAGAAATTGAAAGTCCTCTGTTTTCCTGTTCCCTTGAGATACTCACAGTAAACTTTTTCTACACATAGAATAAAATGAAATCAATATCAAAATAAACTAAGGTATGATGGACATTTAATTTTTTTTGTTTTTAAAGATTTTATTTATTCGACAGAGAGAGAGAGAGAGCAAAACCAGGGGGAGAAGCAGGCAGAGGGAAAAGCAGGCTCCCCTCTGAGCAAGGAGCCCGATGCTGGACTTGATCCCAGGACCCCGGGATCATAACCTTAGCCGATGGCAGAGGCTTAAAGACTGAGCCATGCAGGCATCCAATGATGGATATTTTAATTCCAAGCTCTCCCTAATTACTACTCCCAATCATTTTCTTCTTTTATTTTGTATTTATAAAAATAGGTGTTTTAAAATAAATCCAGAAGAAATGTGTTACAGAGAATGTATTGTTTTTCTAGTCATTTGCAAGAATGTAAAAGAGGAAGAAAAGATATTAAAGTTGGAAGGAAAAAAAAAGAATTACAAAGAATTTGGAACGTATTCAAATTTTTATGTTAAGGATTTTGGGGAAGTATTTATTAAAATAATGAAATTTTTTACAAAATGACTTCACTTCTTATCCTCTGAAACAAAAATATTGTCGTAACAACACAATTTTTAAAACAATACAGATATAAGTTTCTTCATTATTTGTATCCATCCTGACAATACCTGAAAACATCCTGACAACATCTTCTACAAAATAGCATGGCAAGCTTAAATTACATAAAAGTATCATTTTAATATACTATAGTTTGTCTACAAAGCTCAACTTTTTACTAAAATAAAAATAATTTTTTACATAAGTTTATTTGTTGTAACATAAAAATATAGAGAGATGTATGTGTATCATAATTTCCTTTCATCATTACCTGGCAGAGATAGTATTAACTTTATCAGATTTCAGAACTAATAAATTTCAATTCCAATTAAATTCTAATTAAATACTTACATAACACATTTCAAACTACTTTTTTTGCTAACACTCACACTTTTCAAGAGGAGTCTTGGTTTTGGTTCTCAACTTGATTAGAAGAATGAGTGTGATAATGAAATTAATCACATCCAAAATGTAGATGGAATTTTACTAATCTTTAATGATAGTCCCGTGAGTGTGATAATTGTTTAGTTTAAAAATGTTAAAACAGGCCACGTTATTTAATAAAATTAAAACATTTTTGGTGTGATGACTGATACTCTAGCACAGTGAAAATAATCTTACTTTCCCCCTCCTAACCTAAAATCAAAATATTCCTCAGAGAAATTATTCAGTCACTTACATAACTCTTCCTGTACTTCTCCTTTGAATCTGGATGCCAAAAGGATTTTCTTTGATTTCAACATCATAAAGTCTGTTTTCGTAAGTACTTGTTGGCATGGCTGGAATGTTTAAAGGTACTGGAACTTCATATCTCTTAGTTTGGGGATCATAAATCTATTGCAGAGAAACAACGAAAAAAATATGTTTCTCTCTTATTGCTGAAATATCATGTAAATAATCATTAAATAATTTAAGTATAATTGCTCAAATAAGAACATTAGAATTCTTATTTATATAATTCTTGATTCTTATTCATGGCTCACATAACTAAACAGAAAACTACATAGACACCTTATGAGATCAAATTATGAATTGCATTTTATCATTTTTAATGTTTTATAATTCATTTTTCTCTACAATTAGAAATCTTCAAAAAATTTTTAGAGCTAAATATTCTCTTATATAGATACACAAAATTATTTACCACTTCATGGTCAGACTCAGAAGTTGTTTCAATATTTTTGGTCACATGTATGATCCTACAATGAACGTTAATGGTTATGTATGTTTATTCATTTCTTTGTTCTTCAATAACTTTCTTAGAAGTGATAGTGTTAGGTCAGAGAGAGTGTACTAAAATTTGTAGGGCCTTGATATCTATTTTCCAGAAATAGTTTACTAATTAATGTTCTTACCAAAATGTATACCCTAATACTACTTTATGTTAAACTAAAAGCATTTATTTTTTTAATTGTCATGTATTTCCTTGCTGATAAGGATGAACCTTTTTCTACATGATATTCAACATATAGGTTCCCATTTTTTTAAATTTTCCTTTTGTTCCTTTTATTTTCAACTAATATAAGTATATTAATATTTTATCTCTAATTTTTATTTCTTCTGTTAAATGTCTGCTTATGAGGTCTTACTGTTTTTCTTGATTGTGTAAATTGAAATCACTTGCTTTTTGTCATGTATGTGGCAAATACTTATCCATTTTTTGTTTGCCTTCTAATTGTTTATAGTGTTTGTTGATGTTGAAATATGGTTAATTTTCATATAAGAAAATATATAGATTTTTACCTGTGGGATTTATGCCTTTGTATCTATGGTTTGAAAGGTTTTTACTAAGCAGATACAAGATAAAAATGCAACTGATTTTTTTTTCTGGGCTTATGTTTGATTGATTTTGTATATATACAAGCACATCTTTTACACACACACTTATATATTTTTAATGTCATCTTTTTTCAATAAACTTTCAAGTATTTCTGGCTGCAGTTCCATACTCTTTCAATTCCGTAAATTTTATCATCTGTTCTTTTTCTGAGTTTTAATTATTGCCATTGTCATGTTTATTTTTCCAGATGAACTTAAAGAAATGAATTAACTTTAAAAAAATTAGGCTTATTTAAGATTTTTAAAATTTGCTTATATTTTAATGTACTTATTTAAAATATATCAACACATTTTTGGGGCCTCCTGGGTGGCACAATTGGTTGGGTGTCTGACTTTTGGTTTTGGCTTAGGTCAATGGTGATATCAAGGTAGTGAGATCAGCCCTGCATCTGGCTCCCGACTCAGCAGGGAGTCTGCTTAAGACTTTCTCTCCTCTGCCCCCCTCCCCCACCTAACCCAATAGGCTCTGTCTCATATAAATAAACCTTTAAAAAAAATCTATCAACACTTTTAAGTCTTTTCTTATAAACCGTCAATTTACTCCTATGATTTTTTTATATTTCTGTTGTTTATTTGATTGTTTTTCTCATTTGATTTTGCTAATGGGACTTGCCTCCATTTCAATTTCTAAATGGTGGATGATAGCATACAGCAAAACATTTTTTGGGTAATATTTTACATCCAGTCATTTTGCTGATCTTCTCATTATTTTTAGAAGTTTTCTTAACGGATTCCCTTGGATTTCTTAAGTAAAAAATAATGAGAACAAACTGTTGCCAGAGGGGAGGGGTGGGGGCATGGGCAAAGTGGGTGAAGGGGCGTGGGAGATCAGGTTTACGGTTACGGAATGAAAACATTAGGGAGATGAAAGGTACAGCTTAGGGAATGTAGTCAATGGTATTGTAATAACATTATACAATGACAGATGGTAGCTACACTTGTGGTGAGCATAGCATAAAGTATAGACTTGTCAAATCACTATCTTGTGCATCTAAGACCAATGTAACATTGTGTGTCACCTATACTTCAATTAAAAAAACTGCTAAGTGTACTGTTGAAAGATTTTTTTTTTTTTTATATCTACTGCACTGGTCAGAAAATTCAGGTCATTATTTAAAAACAATGTAGGGCGCATGGGTGGCTCAGTTGGTTAGCGACTGCCTTCGGCTCAGGTCATGATCCTGGAGTCCGCGGATCGAGTCCCGCATCGGGCTCCCTGTTCAGCAGGGAGTCTGCTTCTCCCTCTGACTCTCCCTTCTCTCATGCTCTCTCTCTCTATCTCATTCTCTCTCTCAAGTAAATAAATAAAATCTTTAAAAAAATGTAAATAGTATCCTGTTTTATTTTTTGTTTTTTTTTTTAAGATTATTTATTTATTTCTTTATTTGAGAGCGAGAGCACAAGCAGGAGGCAGAGGAAGAGGGAGAGGGAGAAGCAGACTCCCAGCTGAGCAGGGAGCCTGACCTGGGGCTCAATCTCAGCACCCTGGGATCATGACTTGAGCCGAAGGCTGACATTTAAATGACTGAGCTAGCAGGCATCCCTGTTTTGTTTATTTTAATGGGACTATAACATAGTCCGATTCTAAGTAATTTATGTATTTAGCAAGAACTTGAAATTTTTTTAAATCACCACTACATGTTTAATTATTCACAAAGTTGCAAAAATAAGAAGCTTTATTTATTGTGCACCTAGATATGAGCTGTGTAGGAAAAAAAAACATTTTATTTTTATAAAATCAAAATGTCTACAATTTAATTAATAATCCTTAATATCACATTAAAATTGAAGTATCTAAACTATTCAGAATCTTTTGTCTTGAGATATGAGTCATGCATTGGGATAGTTTATATTAAACATACCTTAAACTGCAGCATATCATTTTTGTGATATTTCACCTCCACACGAAGAGCTGAGATGGGTTCAGAAGGTAGCTTTATTTGAGCTCTTGTAGGATTCAGTTGGAGGTCAGTCGTTATACCCATTGATGAATACTGAGTTGAACTGACCAAATAAGGGTTGTATTGTCTAGGAAAGTAACAGTCAGGTGCTCGGGAGCTAAGAGGAGGCTAAAAACAGAATACACGTTCACTGCCAGAAATTGTAAACATTATAATATGGACTCTTCAAAAAAGGTAGACATGTTTAATCACATGTTGTATAATTTATGAATTTTATTATTTAATACTAAAATAAAATTATAATCGCAGCACAAAATATCTATTATGCAACCTAAAACACCATAACTAAAATGTTATATATAATATTTATATTTTGACTCTAAAGATAGACCAGTAGAGGAAAAGAATCAAATGTCATAGCTTTTCAACAGAAAATAGAATGACCCTATGGTCTTTGCAAAAATTAAGTATATTACTCATAAATTTTTATTCCATGCTTATTCTTATTCTTCATATTGACTATTGCCTTTAGTGTAAAATGGCTCTACAACAACCCTCAGAAGGGCCTGGACTTAAAGTTCTTTTCTTTTACTTATAATGAAACTGTATCATTCCTTATCTCATGACTGATCCTTATGCTGGTCAATTACATCCTGACCAGTATTTAAATAGGGACTATGCAGCGGGAGGGGATGGCAAGGTGATGGGTATTGAGGAGGGCATGTGCTGTGATGAGCACTGGGTGTTATACTTAACTAATGAATCACTGAACACTACATCAAAAACTAATGATGTACTATACAGTGGCTAATTGGATATCATAAAAAATAAATAAATAAATAAGTAAACAAACAAATAAGGACTATGGCCAAAGATCAAAACTAATTGGTTTATATGAGTGGAAGCTAGGACCTAAGAAAAAGAATGATAAATGGTGGCATTGAGGGCTAGTTGCTTTATGATAGTCCATTCTCCCATCTTTCTTATTTATTCAATTATTATATTGCTGGGAGAAGCAACATGCCCATCTTCATGTCCCAGTCTCTTTTGAAGAAGTTATATATGACCTCCAAAACCTCCTTAAAATAAAAGAGTATAAGCTGATTAAAATAGGATGCCCTTCCCCTTCCCACCTTTGGGCCTGTAATGAATACATAATGGCAGATGACATAATACAATCTTGAGGATAAAAAAGAAATGGTAAATATAAGACATTGATGACATTGAGAGGCCAGTATATCAGGCATGGGACTCTTTTTTTTGTAAGAGAAAAATAAATTGTGTCTTGTTTAACCAAATCATCATTCTGTTGAATGGATGACCAAAATAACTGGCTAGAAATTACCCTTTAGTGGAACTGATACAGCCCATCAATTTCAGAAGTTTTAATAACCTGAAACAATGCTTTTGAAAGACTGGCTCCTACTGACATAATACCTTAGTAAATTAAGCTATTCAGTCATAGTCAACATTTAATAAGATTTCAACCAATAGAGGACTATTTTGTTAAGTAAAATGGGCATACTTTATTAAGTAAAGTAAGGCACACTATCCAAAGTGCCTGGAAAGCAACTTCCACATCCATTTAGTATAGCATTTACTAAAATGTCTTTGGAGAATTAATTAAGATAAAAACAAATTGTCTATCAAAGTCCTAATTTCAAATTCCAAATGTTTCTCTAGATGAATTTAGTTCATATGCTGTAGAATTAAAATTATAATACATAATGCTTACATTGAGATATTTATGTAAAAGCCATACTATGAATTATAATTAAAATTCTTAGTACCGTTTCCCATAAACAACCACGTGCTTCACACTTTTCTTTACTTGCAGGATCTGCATCTGGATAACAAGTAAACCTTTCATTTACTGAGAAATTTTGATTCCATTGAACAGTAAAGTTTCTTCCAAGGTTAAAGTTGAGATTGTAAATGAAGAGACTCTGAAGACAAAGAAACATTAAAGAATATTTGTGAGCCCTGGACTACTTAAATATACTTAACATTTATAAAGTGCAGCAACCACAGCAATTCTTCAAATCAAATCATTGGTACTTTTAATAGGATACTTAACAGATAAGAAAGGAGAAAATATGTCATGCCACTGAAATGGCTAGAACCTCAAAATAGGAAAAGTGTGAGAAATCGTAGAATACTGATGAAAAGCATTATTACTAAATCCAGACACGAGTTCAGCTCTCAGTTCTGCCATTTAATGCTTATGCTTCTTTGGGACAATTGCCTATCCTTTATTATCTTCAATTTCCTCCCCCTGTAAAATGGGGATGATGGTCCCTACTAAGGGAGGTTGCTATACAGGATGAGTGATAAATGAAATTTAAAACACTTAACACAATGCCTAGGGCAGATTAAGTATAAAATAAATATTAGTTCCCTCAAGGGTGGGAAAAGTTAATGACTTAGGCTGATATGGAGGCCCCCAGTCAGAGGACAGAAATACTTATTCCTTCAATTCTGTCTCTAATTTGAAACACCACTTACAATATTTGAGGGATAAGTTAGATAGGAGATAACATGACATGATGCAAAAAAGAAAAAATAAGAGGATAGCTACATACTACATACATATATATATATATTCTAATACATAATGATTTGTATTATTATATTGCAAAGTTATGTTTGTTGTCTTTATACCTTGAGAATAATATGGGCAAAATTTATCCCAGACTTCCATCTTCACAGCTTACTTTTTGATATCAACTTACTTTCATACCTCTACATACAGGACTGAAAATTCATATAAAGATCAGTCTAAACACAGCAGAATTAGGAAGGTGTGTCTATTAGAGTCTGTGTAAATCTTACATAAGCATAAATACACAGATATACACTGAAATTGCAAAAACCAAATAAAATGATTTTTATATTATACTCTCTTGATGACCTTTGATAGAGTCATAAAGTTCTCAATAGGCCTGTATTATTTAATTTATGTTAATTATTATAGTCCTAGGAATATAAAAATTATAGTATATTTACTAAATAAAAATAATTAACCAATACATATTTTTATGAAAATTGCCAAGTTAAAAATTCTGGGCCAGAGGGCTTAAGAATTAGAAAAAAAAATACTCTAAGAGAATATTCTATATCTCAAGTAATTTATAATTTATTCTGCTATTACTAATAATTTAGGATATATATGAATAGTGGAAAAAGTCAATAAAAATCATTTCACTGTTTTAAATTATTATGATGTATATTTTAAATACAGTAATTTATTATTCAAAGCAACATTATGATTTAAATATTACATTTTACAGATAAGGAAGCTGAGATAATAAGAAATTAATTTGCTATGTTTAAATGCACAGGTTGCAAGGCTGGAATTCAAGCCCTATCTCGTGACTCCTTTTCCCTCCCTAGGACACATCTTGAGATTTTATTTTCAACATGGGGTTCAAACTCACAACCCTGAGACCAAGAGTCCTACATGCTCTCCTGACTGAGCCAGCAAGGTGCCCTTCTAGAACACATCTTAAAAGAGACAAAAATTACAATTGCCCTAGAAGGGAAGGGTATAAACAAAAATTCAAAGAAAATAATACAAGATATATCAAGGATAGTGAGCGTTCTTGAAAGGGGAAGCATAGGGAATGACTGAAGAAAGGGATTCAATCGATATCTTAAGATAGAGTATTAAATGAGAAGCTAAAGCATTTAGAACCTTTACTGTATGCAACAGGTGATTAAGTTAAAGTTCAGGGTTGGAAAATGGTATGAAAAAATATTAAGAAGGTGTACATAGTGATATCCAAGATAAAATGAAATAAAGAGAAGTAACAAGGAGTCCTTTTAATGTTGATATCTGAAATTGGAATGACCTAAAATGGGATATTGATAGCAAAAGGGAAAAAAAAAGAATGTCATGGAGGAAAAAAAAAATCACAAAACCAAGAGGCTGGATGGTTACATAATGTTAAATGTGAGAATATGTGACAGCTAAAATATTAAAAAAAAATTAATTTACCTGGTTGGAAGCAGTATAAGTAAAATTGTAGTGATCTTTCATTGGTTGATTATCTTCCACCACTGTAACTTGTGTAACAGAGTAGATCAACCCAAGGACATTTATAGTCTCAAATGCTAAAGTGTTTCCATCCTGGTATGATGAATGTGTGCATATAATATCTAATTTGTTCTGAAAAGAAGTATATAATACTATATATTAAGTAGACGGTCTTGGATACAAACCTGAAATAATACAGGTATGAAACAGAAAAAGAACCAGTCATCTATCCCTCCATTCCCACCAGCTCTCCACATCCAAGTAACATATATAAATATACTCATTAATAACTCTTTTACATTTTGTATACATGCCTTAAAATTTATTTTCAAAGATAACCTGAATTACCCATGATGCAACTCATATATATATCTCTTCTCATTCTAGCCTTAATGTTGATGAAGAATAACAGCTTTGGCAACAAAGAATATATGAAGAAATCCAACATCTACAAAAACTATTGCTATTAATTATTAAAATTTAGCCTTGTGTGTAAATTTTTCATACTTACTCAAAATCCATAACAATTATTGCTGTGACTGATATATTAAAGCATTTTCAAATATGTTGCTCAAACAAAACATAGCACATTAAGATGCTTGAAGATTTTTGTGCATCAATTTCATTTTTACAAAGTTATGTATTACATTTAAATATAAAAATTTAAGGTAACAATGTATTAATAATTTAACAACTTAAATTTAAAAAAATAATTTATTTCATTTCTTTCTGTTGAAATCTGAACATCTATCCAAAAGAAATCCATGATAAATGCATAACTCAGACATTAGCAAGATACATGTTCAGCTATGAGTCCAAGGAGAATACTTACATTAGAAACTGAAAAAGTATATAAAATGTAGTTGCCATTTTGTATGGTATCTGAAATGGGAAAAAAAAACAGTTACCAGATCAAAATATAATTCTTTATTAGTAAAATTCTCTATTTTTATGATTAGACAACACTTAAGAAATTTAAAATAAAAGGTACTGTAATGGGCTCCTGAATGTTTCAGTCGGTTGAGCGTCCCACTCTTGGCTTCAGCTCAGGTCATGGTCTCAAGGTCCTGAGATTGGGTCTTAGGGTCCTGAGACAAGGTCTCAGCTGGGTCAGTCTGTGTGCTCAGTGGGGAGTCCACTTCTCTCCTTCTCCCCCTCCCCCTGCTTGCATGTACTCACATGTGCTCTTTCTCTCTCTCTCAAGTAAATAAATAAATCTTTTTTAAAAAAATTTGAAAGAGATACTGTTTATTAATAAAGCAAATTAAAAAGCTTATCTTTTCAAATTAAAGTCTTTAACACCTATATACAAAATAATCTTGGTAGTTTATTATCCCAGTACGTAAAGGTAATGAATACATAATGTGCCTAGGTTAATTTTTCAAAGATGGCTAAAATATTTCTGGAAATTAAGAGGAAAAAACTTAGAGTAAAATGTGCATAATTGTAAATTCATTAATGAATATTTTATCTTTCTAGTAAACCATGTAACTTAATTCAGGTTATCTTTGGAAGATATGGCACATCACAATTTTATTTTGCATCTTTATTTTTTTTTTAAAGATTTATTTATTTATTTATTTATTTATTTATTTATTTATTTATTTGTCAGAGAGAGACACAGCGAGAGAGGGAACACAAGTAGGGGGAGTGGGAGAGGGAGAAGCAGGTTTCCTGCCGAGCAGGGAGCCCAATGCAGGGCTCCATCCCAGGACTCTGGGATCATGACCTGAGCCGAAGGCAGACGCTTAATGACTGAGCCACCCAGGCACCCCTATTTTGTATCTTTAACTTTTTTTCATTGTTTGAAGAAATAAAGTGAATCTGGAGATATACTAAAGACCAAAATAAACTTAAATGAGGAAAATGGAAAGAGACAATGATTTTCCACACTATGTAAGAGAACTTTTTATTAACATGTTTCTGTAACAGAGAAACTGAAGATTATGGCTAAAATAATTGGAAAGAAAGAAAAGTAAAAGGAATCTGAAAATGTATATATTTGTTCAACAATATTAATTTACCTAAAATTTTAATCCTAATTAATGAAATAAAAATCATAACCTGAATTGAAGGTAATTTTGTTTATTTAAAAGTTAATTATTTAGAAAATTCTGATTTTAACTTTTCAAAGCACATAACTATAGAGATACCATATTTGATAACTGATTAAATCATATCTCCTTCATATTTATAACCATCTTCCTAGGTGAAAGTAAATTATTAATATGTATTTTTCTATAGAACAAAATATATTTGGGTATATTTATATAATTTGAGAAATAAGAATAACCTCAAAATCAAGCCCCACATGCTATCAATGCAGGTATGATATCAACAGCATTCTTTAACTGATTATCACAAATAATTTAACTCAGCAGGAATCCAATCTTAAGAAACTTCTATGTGGTAAATATTTGGAATCTATTCTCATGGGAGAGCTCACCCTAGTGTACCTAGGCTCCAAGGTATTTGAGACAGAGCAAGAAGGCTGGTGTGCCGGAGTAGAATGAGAAAAGGAGAGCAGTAGTGGAAAAGTGTGTTTGTGTGCACACATATATGCCAAAATACAGAACATGCTGAGTGGTCTAGGTCTTGGTAAAGACTAAGGCTTCTAACTGAATAAAATGGAGAATCATTAGAGGGTTTTAAGCGGAGGTGTGATGCTTTGAATCATCTTTTTTTTTTGTTTCATTTTATTTTAGGTTATGTTAATCACCATACATTACATCACTAGTTTTGATGTAGTGTTCCATGATTCATTGTTGAATCATCTTTTAAAAGGATCACTCCACCTGCTGGATTGTAAATAGAATGTAAATAGGGTTGGATAAGAACTATAGACAGACCAGTTAGGGAGCTATTATAGGAATTAAAATGAAAGAGAGTAATGATAGTGATGGAACTGATGAAAGAACCCACGTCAAGGTAGAACCAAGAGAAATTCCTAGGCTATGAGAAAAAAGAATCAAAAATGGTTTTTGGTTTCTTGGAAAAATGAAATCACCGTCAATTGACAAGGGAAGACTGCAGGTGAAGCAGATATATTGTGGTAATCTATATTTTCATAAATAAGCCTTAAAAAACATGAATTTTTTCATAGATTCCATATTTTCAAATTATAAGAGAGCACACCAATGCATAGATTATTTCCTGAAGTTAGGTTAGAGATGTTTGGATGTTTCATACACATATAAAGACATGGGATATTCTTTAATACATCTGAGAAGGAGTGAGCTAAAATAGAAGTTAAACTATAATTTTTTTGTATACAAAAATACAAAACACATACCTAGGAGTCTTCTATTAAAAGAAACGGGATAAAAAACCTTAACAGATTTATGAGGGTAGTTGTAATTGACTAAATCTAAACAGATAAATTTAGTATGGCATAATTATATATTAGCAAAAAATGGCTCATTTTTTTATTCACTTGGGTACTGAATCCTCAAATTTGGGGCTTATGAAATAAAATTAAATACACTGTTAATTAAAGTAAAGTAAAGTGAAGTGAAGTGAAATATTTATATGGTAACACTCTTACCTCAAATAATTTAACATTAATTAAAATTTTAAATGTTAGGTTTTTTTTACAGTAATAAAATTTTAGTTTTTAATCACTACTCTTAAGAGAGTTGAAAATATGATAAAATTTGTATATTTGTGAATTTATTAACTACTCTAATTAAAAGGAATAATCTAAAAAAAGATATCTGTACTTGTCACACTTTTGCAATGAACCAACAGACAAAAATATTGTAATTCAATATTTATAATTTAAAGAACAATGTTAAATTTCGTAAAGTAACCTAATATACTAAATAGACAAAAAGAGGAATTAAAAAATAAAACTTGTGACATTTTTTAAATAGATGCAATGTTGTATCAATAAAGGCAAATTGTCCCATCATCAGAATGAACATTTAAAAGTATATCACATTAAAACTTACTTTTAGTTTCTCCATCATCCCAGAAAAAGTCTCCTTTTGCTGTGTTATCTTCATTTAATGCAACTATAAGTCCTAGAGGGTTCTTCCGGCTGTTAAGTAAGTTTGGGTGTTTATGTGATTCAAAATAAATTTGTAATAGTGGACTATCTTATAAATAAGTCAATTTCAACTTAGCAGATCTGTAGGCATTCGCATTCATGTGAGAACACTGATATCAATAAAATTCATGTCTATATTTATTATTTTTTCCATGAAAGAAATAATTTATATACTTATAAAATAAATGAAAGAAATAAATATAATAATATAATATGGAATTTCTTGGAGGCAAGATACCAACAAATTTGAAACAATATAATGATACTAAAATTCAAACAAGAAAAATTAAATATACTTTATGAATGCAGATTACATTTAACATGTATTTGCATATCTCAATTAACTCTACCTTGTAATTTATCAAGACTACATCTTACATACATAATAAAGAAAAGTACAGTATAAACACATTTTGATGCTCAGTAGAATATCTATTAGCCTTACAAATGAGGCTAATTCTATCATGAGAAATGAGACATGATGAATACAATTTTTTTCTCTATTACTGTAGGTTTTTAAATCTAAAATAGTACCCCTGAGGCTATACAGTCCAGGTAACTGCTCTATATAGAATATATTCCATCCTGCATGCTCACGAAATTGTATGCTTCTCTTGTTCAATACAGCTCTAGAGTATAACTAATTTTTTAGAGAACAGTCATGGAACAGTTACAGTCTGAAAATAATCAATTATAGAATGTCAAATAAATTAAGTTACTAGCACACATTCATTCACTCATATATTTGTTCCTTCAATAAATATGTAGCAAAAACAGAGAGCATATTATGGGCCGGACATTTATTATTGGTTTAGGGACTAAAACAGGGAAAAGTCCTTGCCTTAATGGAGTTTAAAGTCAAAGGGAGTGGACACATTATATACAAGATAAAGTAAATAATATAATTCCAGATATTCTTAATGTTATGAAGAAAACACAGCAGGCTAAGAAATAGAAAGTGACTATCCCTTGGGGTGTTACAGAATATGGGGAAATATGTGCATTCAATATAATCCCTTCTGTGCTCTTGTACCCAGAATGAATGCTGCAAGATGGAGCATGAGAATTTTCAAGTTTCTTCTTTTTTTCTTAATATTTCTGGAATTTATTCTTACTGAACAAATTAGTTTCCGTATCATTCTTTCCCTAAACAGAATTATCCACCTCATTTATCATTTAAAGTAAAACATTTTAGCAGAAAGAAAAACATTGTGACATTTATGTATTGAAAATCTAAACTGTAACTGACACTTTCAACAATTATATAACTTACTTTAATTTTTCACATTTTATTAAGAATAACCAATTAACTTTAATTACACATATTCTATAGAGAATGTCACCACATTTTTGGCATATGAAAAATTATGATCTAATCACGTTCATTTTTAAAATAAAAAAATTTGTAATAATGTTACATAATTTGAATCTTTTTATAAATGATTATATTTAAGAATTCCCTCCATATGTAAAATATCTTCTGGTGAAAAAACTAAACACTAATCTTTGATTCTTAATAAAATATGAAATATTAAAACTTGAATTATATTTCAGATTTCAGTTAATGATTTTTCATTTTACCTTGCAGTTGTAGTTACAGCAGGTTGTTGAATGGGGATAATATAACCTCCTCTAAGATGTAATCCTATTTTGTCTCCTGGAAGATATATATTAACACGTTGTTTTTTCCATGGCCTTTTTGCACCCTAATATTTGGAAGTTAAAAAGATTTTCTATTACTAGTGGAGACTTTAATCCCATTTCATAAGAATTCAATTTTACACACAGAAATAATTTTTACTGTGAGCAAGTCATGTCATCTAAATGAATATTAATATGCTGTTTTCTAACTTTGAAAAAAATCCTTTTTTTCGGTTTACTGAATAAAGCAGGAGAAAAATAAGTTCACTTTCTCAAAAAAATTAAAAATCAATTTAGACAAATCAATTTCCCCTCTACAATAATTAATATTCTTTATTAGTCCTATTTTTATTCTTTGTTTTGTTTTAAAATTAAGCATTCTTTAAAAAGCTTTGAAAAATCATTGTTTTGGGGCACCTAGGTCGCTCAGATGGTTAAGCGTCTGCCTTCGGCTCAGGTCATGATCTCAGGGTCCTGGGATCAAGCCCGGTGTCAGCCTCCCTGCTCAACCGGAGTCTGCTTTTCCCTCTCTCTCTGTCTCTCTCCCCACTCCTGCTCTCTCTCTCTCTCAAACTCTCTCTCAAATAAATAAATATTTTTTAAAAAATAAAATAAAATAAAACTCATTTCTATAAAAATAAATGGTCTGCTTAGCAAATATAAATGATATGCAAAATAATGCCTTTTAAAATAAATGCTTCTCAAAAGATCTTAGTCAATTAAAAAATAGGTTGTATATGAATGCTACAATGTTGCCTTTTCAAGGTTGAAATGAAAATCTTTTGCAAACTTTTGAATGTGCCATATAAAAACAAATGCTTACCATTAGCTCAATATTCAATTCTTCTGTCAATTAGATAAATATATAAAGTAGGAAAAGCATCAAAATAAGTCACCACTCCTTCCTAAAATTACTCCTGACTTTTATTTCCACAATTTAAAAATGAATACTATAACTCTTTGTACTAAAGAATATAACTTTATATTAATCACATGCAACAAACATATACTTGCTCACATGCAACAAAACATGTATACCTGCACAAATTTTACATATTATTCAAATTTGGAACTATTCTTTTTTTGTAATGATAACACAAATGCTGAAAACAGATATGCTATGTGTTGGGAATTAAGTTTCCACATACAGATGTTTGACAGTATAATACTTGTGAGTCTATTATTATATTAAAGTTACTTACAGTTTCAAAATCATACCAAGTAGCATTAGGGATGTATGCACTCACAGTATCTGCTCCCTAAAATAAAGCAAAATAATTTATACACTTTTTATTTGTTTACTTTAATACTTATCAGAAGAGGGCGCCTGGGTGGCTCAGTTGGTTAAGCGACTGCCTTCGGCTCAGGTCATGGTCCTGGAGTCCGGGGATCGAGTCCCGCATCGGGCTCCCTGCTCAGCGGGGAGTCTGCTTCTCCCCCGACCCTCTTCCCTCTCGTGCTGTCTCTCATTCTCTCTCTCTCTCAAATAAATAAATAAAATCTTTAAAAATAAAAAATAAAAAAAATACTTATCAGAAGAGTATCATATCAAATATTAAGTTGGGTTTTAATAGTCAAGAAAAAAATCTTCCTTTGTACTGTTCCACTCCAATATTTCCTATATATAATAATCAAAAGGCTATTTTACTAGTTTTTTTTTAAGATTTTATTTATTTGACAGAGAGAGACACAGCAAGAGAGGGAACACAAGCAGGGGGAGTAGGAGCAGGAGAAGCAGGATCTCGGCTGAGCAGGGGCTTGATCCCAGGACCCTGGGATCATGACATGAGCCAAAGGCAGATGCTCCACAACTGAGCCACCCAGGTGCCCCTTTACTACTTTTATATAATAATATAAACCACACCAAAAGATAGTCGAAATTAATTTAAGTAGCAACTAAAAAATGCATTTGTATTGTTATAATCTACATGGTAATTGTGAATGTGTACACATTCATTTCTGTATATTTCCATGGGCATACAGACTTCTAAATAATAGGTAAAAACCAAAAATCTCACTCCACTATATTTTCAATATTTTCATATGATCAGCTGGTTTTCAAGTTCCCCTTTATTTACAATTTAGCAAAATTTCAAGGTCTCTTGACGTATGTCTATATCTACTTAAATTTGCTAGACATATGTCTATGTCTAGCAAAATTTCAATGTCTATTGACATATCTCTATATCTAGTTAAATGAGAGTTCATTGTTATTACTATGAGACTGATTTTTATTCCATAAATAAAGCTTTCTTTTTTAGAATATTAATTTTATATCATTTTCTTCTCCCTAGTTACATATTATATATTTGAAAAGCATAAATCTACTTAACATTTTTATAATTTTTCAGAATTTCTTCTACATTTTAGAATTCAACATTTATCAGGTTGAAACAGGTTGAGTAGCATATTTTTAACCTACATTCTTTGTTTAATTCTCAATGGTTAAAATTTAACCATTGTTGTTCAGAGCACAGCTTTTTGATATTACAACAATGCCTGCCATCCACTTCCACTCCAACAGAAAACAAAATTGTCATTTCCACAAGCCATGCTAAATAAACATGCTAACTAAATAAGAATAGATCACTTATCAATAAATGAATCTAGCCCCTCCTTTCATCAGCATGCCAATTTAAAACCATCTTAATTAGGATTCCTGGAGTAGCTGCTGAACACAAGAGTAACATTTATAACCAAGTCTTTTTTATAATTGTGTGTGAATATGGTTATAAAGTATCCTTTAAAAGCAGTAAATTTATTAAAATTGTAAAACCTACCTCTTTCAAGACAGGAGTAATAAGTAATGCGGGGCCCCATAAGAACTGAGTATCCTCACTCCAGGTATTCATATCCTCATAAAACCTAAGAATGACAATTTGCTTCATAATGACAATGTTTACGATATAAAGATAAAAAATAAGTTTATCCAAATTCCTTATTTGGTTTATCATTGCAGTTTTTTCCTGGGAATGATCATTAGCTTTAATTTTACTTGTTTGACATGTCATTTTGAATCTATGGTTCTTATATCCTTATGGTTCATCCGACACTCAAGAAAGAAGAAAAGAAGGAAGGAAGGGAGAAAGGGAAGAAAGGAGGGAAGGGGGGAGGAAATTAGTTCATCTGGGCTCAAAAAAAATCTGTCGGATATGACAAGGTTACTTATTATTTGTAATAAATAACTATTCTGTTTAATTCATTTTCTCCTCTAAGCTTGTAAAGTATCAGAAATCGTTCATATTCTACTTTCTTCCCTTAAAATTTTTCATTATAAATTCCTGTTTTAACCTGGATTTGAAAGGGTCTTTAGTCATTTCTTGAGGAAAGGTCCTGCTTTGCTCAAGATATACAAAGACAGACACAATTAACTGCTCTGCAACTATACTATACTCTTGATCTATAGTTAGATGATTTTGACAATATATACATAATATGTCTTCAATAACTGCATATTTCATCTTCCTAATATAATTTCCCTAATATATCCTATGTATTGTTTTCCTTTTAAGTTCTATTCAATTCCCACATTTCTAGCTTAATCTTGCCCAATAATTAAATTAATTATATTTACTTACTACTATCATTCCATAGTTCATCAAATGATTTATATAAATGTATAAAAAGCAGAAATCTATTTGGCATCTTGATTAGTCTCCATTAATTTTTCCATGTATATCTGAATATAATTTGAAAGATATTAAAATTCTTGAACATAGTACTCACTCATGAAGAACTGGTCTTGCTACTGTTTCTCCAAACATATGGGCTTTGTAAAACAGAGTATAGAGGAAAGGTAATAAGGTATAGCGAATATTCAAGTAGTGCCTTGATGAATTAACCAAAAGAGAATTTTGCCCAAAAAAAGCTGGATCCTGATGCTATGGAATAAAAACAGACATTAAAATAAAAGTGCTAAAATAATGAATGAAAATTATGCATTTAATCTATTTTTGAAAAGCAAGTTATATATATTTTAAGTTGCTTATAAATATTTGAAATTGTTCCTCTTTCATCATCAAAATATATAAGTATTTTTATTTTTTATGTTTTAATTTGGATATATGTTTTAATTAAACTATTTTAAACTGGACATTTTTCATTTAAATACAGAGATGAAAATATATTTTAACAAAGAATTTTTCACCTATATTATTTGTGGTAGATTGAATTATTGGCTCTAATGTTCATGTTCTCTTGTACACACAACCTTCATTGTGAAATTCTGCAGTTCCTACCACTAAAGGTGGACTGTACTTCCCCACCTCTTGACTTTGTGTTCAGCTAAGGACATACTCTGGCCAATGGGGTCTTAGTACATGTGACATATTCATGTAAAGGTTTGAAATGTGCTTGCCTGAGGACTTACTGCCTTGTGCCTTGTCATTGCCATTAGAAGAAAAAGCCCAGGTAGTCTGCCGGCCCAGAGATACAGGGAACAGACTGCCTGGTCAGCACAAAGCCTTGTAATTTGAAGGACAGCCTCCCTGCTAAGCCCAAGCTAGATCAATGGACTCTCTTAGCACAGGTGCACTGATGTGAGCAAATCTGCTCAGATCTCCGGTTATGGGTAGCAAAATGAACTGAGGGTACCATCTACTGTCCCCCTGGATTCATCATCATTTTACCCTGAAGATATTTCCCTTTGGCTGCTCAAAGCTAATCAATGAGCATGGTGGGGGTACTATTCAGGCTCATTCCTGGAAGATACAGGCAAAGTCAACTTTACCTTGAAGACTCACCACCACTGGACTAAGTGGAAACTTCCTTAGAATTGGGCTGCAGTATGTGACTCTCCCTAAAAATCCTCCTTCCTTGCCTTCATCTTCACCAGATTCAGACCCCAATTGTGATATGAAGGCTCTCTTCATTTTTTCCTGCTCTCTCCCCTTTATCCTTCACAAATATTTCACCAATAAATCTCTAACATATCTATCTTGGCATGTGCTTTTGGGAGATATAAATGAACACACAGTGTAATGTAATTCATATCAACATCTCCATGAGCACAAATTTCTTTAAAGCACCATTTAGGTGGATTAGGAAATGACTAATCCCCAACTTATATCTTTTACTTCTGTTCTGTCATGCCTCCTTCCAGGCAGAGCTCTGAGTGATTGTCCCTCTTCTCAAACGGTATTAATGGCTCTATATGTAACCAGTATGTGAACAGTGAATAATTTCTCAACCAACATGCAACAATCAACTTAATTGATTTAATGGTTTCACCTAATTTCCCATTTCCTCTGAGAAATATGTCTCTGAGAGTCCAGAGCATGCTGAGTTCATAAGGGTGGTAGAATAGCTCAGTATGTCCTTGTACTTCTGTTCCCACCAGTTCAGATGCATGTGTTAGTTTTATTTTTCCCAACCTATCGGTCCAGCTTTACTTATTATACAAAGACTCTGAACTCAAACTACTTTTCAAGTCTCTTGAATTTCTTGTGTTTTTTAATAGAACAAAAGCTGGAAATCCTTAATATTACAATATATTTTTTATGAAAGTTACCCGGAACTTGCATTGTCAGAATCCAGGCTCAAAAAGTTTTGGCTTTAATTTTAAATATTAAATTATTTTAAATTAAAGTGATATAACACACTTGTATATGCTCTAGGCTTAAATAAAATATTTATGTTGTGACACCATTACATTTCATGATTTCCTCATTTGACCCTTTTTTAATATATAAAATATTTATAGGCTTTGACAAGAGGACGTCTAACTTTATGAATTATGCTGCAAACTTTCAGACTGTATCTTCTATAGATACAAATTTAAGTGCATTGCTAAAACTAGAATTAGGTTTTATTTAAAAACATGGAGAACAAGAGACATTTACCTCATATACATCACCGTTATGGTTCCTGGAAAATGGATAAAATGCCCCAAGTTGCATCCACCTTCTACAAAGCTCTTCTGTGGTATTAGCCACAAATCCACAGATGTCCGCTCCAACCTAAATAACAAATATATCTATTACTCATAGCGTAAAGAGTCTCAAATTTGCCCAGGGCATCACATTTTATGCCTCAACCGATTAATTTCCATTACCTAACAATTTTTTGTTTTACTGTCTTCATATATTCTTCCTTAACATAGTTTTACATTTTCCATTTTTGCTTTGTACTTGCCTCTTACAGCATTATTTTACAATTTTTCATTGCCTCTTTATACATCGTTAGTCTCATGTATTTACTATCTCCTTTGATCTAATCATTAACTCAGTTTGCAATGTGAAATTATATTATTAAAATGTGTTTTTTCTTAATCCAAAACTCATCTCCTATGATTTTATTTTTTTCATTTATAATATATTACTGTAAATAAGAAAATGGTAAAAAATGTTGCCTAACATTTAGCCATATAAAATTTCATTCCTCTTCCTTCAAGACCCTCCAGAAAAAACTACTATCCTTAATTTAGTATGTTTACATTTATTTAAATGGTTACAAGCATTTTTTTATTTTTCTAAATAGTATGGAAGTACCCATAAACAATATATAGTATTGTTTTGTATGTTTATTAACTTTATGTAAATGGCATATTGTATGTATGACACAGCTTTTCATTTTTTCTCAAAGCATTATTTTTGTGAGATTCACTTGTGTTAAATGTGAACATTTAGCTCTAGTGTTCTATAATATGGGATCTCATAACTATGAAAAATGCTCCTGTAAGTTTTATATATAGGTTTCTTTGTGAATATTAAAAAAAAACTTACCCTTCTTCTATGGTATTATATATATAAATATTTTCAAGATTTTCCTGGCTTATTGGAAATACACATTGTTTAATCAAAACTGGTTGTAACCATTCGTAAACACACTGACAGTACATGAAAATTTCCATTAATCCATTTCTTGTCAATTCCTGTTATTTTCAAACTTTTAATTTTTGCCACCTATATATTAAATGTATACTTCACCAAAGTTTTTACTTGCATTTCTCTGATTGCTAGGGAAGTTGAGAACTTTTTCATATTTTTACTGAATCCATATGGGTTCCTCTTTCTACAGAATTACCTATTTACATCCTTTCCTAATTTTTCTATTGTTTTTACCTTCTACAGATTTATAGTAGGGACTTTATGTTATTTAACATTTTCTCAAAAAAGTCCTATGTTTAGTTTTAATATTTATTCCTGGTTATTATATATTAATTACTTGCTATAACAAATAACACCTTATCTTAAAATACATTATAAGATTGCTTATCTTTTCTTCTTTTTCAGACAAAACTGCTGAAAATGCTGTATTTTATTCAAATTTTCAAAATCACCTTGGTAATTTCATTTTGTTAATTTTCATCTAGAAACTTTGCTTTCATTGCCTACTTTTTTTTAGGTTTATTCTGTTTTTCTTTTTTCCATTCCCTTAATCAATTCACTTTACTCATTAATATTTAGCATTTGTTTGTTTTTCTAAGCAGTTAAGGTTACAAGTTTTCCTCTAACATAAATTGCGCTGATATCCCACAGTTTTTTTTTTAATTTTTTATTGTTATGTTAATCACCATATATTACATCATTAGTTTTTGGTGCAGTGGTCCATGATTCATTGTTTGTTCATAACACCCAGCGCTCCATGCAGAACATGCCCTCCTCAATACCCATCACCAGGCTAACCCATCCCCCTCCCCCCCTCCCCTCTAGAACCCTCAGTTTGTTTTTCAGAGTCCATCATCTCTCATGGTTCGTCTCCCCCTCTGACATACTCCCCTTTTCTTCCTCTCCTGTTATCTTCTTCTTTTTCTTTTTTCTTAAAATATGTTGCATTATTTGTTTCAGAAGTACAGATCTGTGATTCAACAGTCTTGCACAATTCACAGCGCTCACGGTAGCACATACCCTCCCCAATGTCTATCACTCAGCCACAGTTTTGATATGAAGCATAATTGTGAGCATTCAGTTCTAAGGATATTTCCCCCCTCTATTTCCATTCAGTTTATTTTTTGACTCAAGAATCACTTGATAATGTGTTTTTTTAATTTCCAAAGACAAGAGTGTGCGTGTGTGTGTGTGTGTGTGTGTGTGTGTGTGTGTGTGTGTTTTGTTGTGGGTTTTGCTTGGTTGGGTTTTTGGTTTTCATTTTGTTTTGTATATATGAAAGAAAGAATAACCAATCACTGTAATTTCCTAGCACATTTTTCATTCTTTTTATGTAGTGGCCTTGTTTGGTGTTGAATATCAACATTGCATACTTTTTTTGCTTGATATAGAGACATCAGATTTTTTATGTTTAGAGTTGCCTAGAATAAATTTTCTCTGCTCTTAAAATTTTGAGACTTTCTCCGTTTTTATTTTTTTCTTTTATTTTCTTATCTTTTAAATAGAGGAAATAGCTTTATTGTTTTTTAACCTAAACTGACAATCTAGTATTTTAAATATATTTAGACTTTTGACATTTACCTTTATTACCAATATATTTGGATTTTTTCCCTACCATCTTATCTGGTACTTTATATATATTACATAAGCTTTTTCTATGTTTTGTTTATATTGATATTTGTTTTGTGTATTAATTTTGATTTGTTTGAATTTTATTTATTCTATTTTCTCATTCTAATGGCTTGAATATTATAGATATCATCCATATTCTTATTTTTCTCATAAATTCCCTAAGAATAAGGATTGAATTTATCTGCAACATACCTTTAGTCATTTTATTGAAAATCATTAAGATGGTAATACTACAAAAGTAAGAGTAATTCACATTTTTTATAAATAACACTGTATGAAATTGCTTACCAATGGTATTCCAAACAAATTGAACTCCAGCATTCCTGTAATAGACCATTCCATTTGTTCCCATGAGGCAGTATTGTCTCCTAACCAATGTGCAGCATAGTGTCCTGATCCAGCAAAAGTTGACCGGGTGAGAATAAAGCTTCTCTTGTTAGGGAAAACTTTTTCTAGAGCTCTAAAAATAAAAGTAAATTAATAAGATTTATTTTTGTATAAATATAAATATTTTATCAATCTTTCATACCAATTTTGTATTTATCTATCAATATTTACTTTTTTAATACATTCCAATCGGACAGAGAAAAGAAATCTATTAGAAGTGGTTCAGACTTTCGTTTTCTTTACCAAATTAAATGAACATGTTTTTTGTCTCCACTCAACATTTGTTTTTAACATATACGGTCTAAACTCCTTGAAATCCCTTTATAATATAAAGTTTTTGTAAACTGAACTTGAACTCTGTATGCATTTTTGTGGCACAATGATGCTAATGATATATTAATATCTGTATTTTCAAATATTAGCATGTGATGTTGGAATAAAAGTTACATATTTGAGAGGCATTTTAGTTTGCTTGTTTCTAGAAGTTTACCATCCACATCTACTAGTATTATTCATCTCACCTTTACTGGTAACTGAGTATTATTGATAATTTTTTCCATAAATGGGAAATATTCAGGAAAAGATACAAAAGTTTGATCTAGTATATAAGATTATCCAGACTACCCTAGTAAAAATATAATGTTATTCTCAGGTGGCTATTCTATATTATTATCTTTACAATACTGAACTATAGTATTGCTTTTTGTTTCTAGAATTTGTGTATTTATACACTTCAATATATAATGCTCTACTGAGTTTAAAAAGTGAAGTAAACACTAGGAAGACAGTGCATAAAAGCTGTAATATGATGGAATGTTTTGGGAATAAACAAATGTAGATTTGAATTAGACTTGATCATGGTTACTTAATTATGAGAAAGTTAAAAATGTATTGAGATCAGGATCTGGGTTTTACTGACAATTGCATTATAGGTCCTTATATAATGCTTGGAAAATAGTAGGCAATCAAGATATGATTGTCCCCTCCTTTGTTTTTCAACTTTTTCTTTTTTATACAAAAGTGACACACTGTTTTAGAAAATTACTTTGGGAGATACTACATAGAAAACTACATTTTAATTGTTTCAATTGATTTTGAAAAATAAAGACTTATTTAGAACACCACTCTTCCAGGCCAGTTGTGAAGTTCATGCTTAGAACACTGTTATATTCAGAGATAGCAAACTGAGTCAAAACTTGAAAGCATAATTTAAATCTATGAATTAAAAAAGAATCACAGTTAAATACATACACTGCATAGTTCTTGATTAACTGAGTTCCAAATTTATGAAGATTAGTAAGAGTCCTGGTGTTTTTAATGCCCTAATTTTTTACCATGAAAATACTACCTTTATTTTCTTATTCTTACCATTTTCCAACTATATTAGGAAATTATAACATATATTTCCACACAATAAATATGGAGGTTTCTGGTGGCGCCTGGGTGGCTCAGTCGTTAAGCGTTTGCCCTCGGCTCAGGTCATGATCCTGGGGTCCTGGGATCGAGCCCCGCGTCAGGGGGCCGTTTCTTTTTCTCCCTCTCCCTCTGCCTGCCACTTTGCCTACTTGTGCGCTCTCTCCATCTCTCTGCCAAATAAGTAAATAAGGTCTTTAACAAAAAAAATGAAAGAGGTTTCTGAATGAAACCGCACTTACTTCTCTGTGGCTACAGCCATGCTGTACCCGTAGAGGCTGTGAACATCATACTGCTTCCCCCAGTATTGCACAGCATCCATGCAAATTGTTTTGGAATACAGTAGTTTGTCAAGAATATCTTCGAAAAATAACATAATAAATGATTTTTAAGAGCCATTTTGCCATTGTAAACTTCATAATCCTTAAACAATGTGCTATGTAAGATGATACTTCGTTTAAAAAAAAAAGAAAGACAATTGAAGCTAAGTTCTAATTAGGCCTCCACCCTCTATTCCTGCTGATTAACTGTAAGGTTTGCACTTATGCTAATAAATATTCTGCTTCCAAATTTCAGTACTAAATAAACCCATAGAAAAAACACCCTTTAAGTATCTATATCTATATCTATATATTTATAAATATACCCATTTGTATGAAACATCCTATAAATATACACCATTTTAAAGATTTATAGCTTAGTTTCTTTAAATATAATTTAACTTATACATGCAAATCTGTTACACCATTACAAATCATTCAAATCTCTGCTTTTCAGAAAAGTTTTTTATTGTGCTTTCATTTGCAGGCTTATGTGGTATTGCCATAATTATTGTCATCTTTCTTCAGATGTATTTATTGCTATCTATTCCCTTAAGAGCAAATGCTTTTCTTTGGTTAAATTTTTTACCCATTTTTAAATGATGAAAAACTTGTCTTTTAGAATATATGAGACGTAACTATTCACATTAGGTTCATTCTAAAAACTGCACAGACTTACAGTATAGTGCTCATGGAAAGAATTTGATCATTTAAATTATAATTTCAAACAAATTTTGTTTCTTTTCATTAATTATTTAATCATGGACTGTTTATCAGTGATAAAGTCAATATGCCATACCAAAATTTAAAATCATCCTCCTTTTCTTAAGCATAAATTTTAGGCCCCAAAGTAAAACAAAAACAAACCAACAAGAAAATCATTGATTTCAGGGTCTCAAAATTGTCTCAAATTTTGTGATTTAGAAATATATGCTAGAATTTACCAGTCAACAAGGAAAATTATTCTCAGTTAATGGTAAGTAAATAGCCAAATAAAATTTACCAGGAGTAAAAGGTGGATAATTTAGTTTGTTGTTTTTGCATCCTTTCTTTGAACCTTGAATAAAGCTGGAAACTTCATTCATGTCCTGAATGGATATAATATGAAGAACAGTAGATTTTAAGTAATAACAGAAGTATCTTAGATGGGATTCAGGCGTTGTGTATAACCAAAATGTTTTTAATTTACCTAGTTTGAATTATACATATAAAACATTAATTACATTATAAGTATTAAGCAACTGTCTTTTCTAAATAGTTATATCTGTCGTCTGAGTCCACCACTGTCCATATCCAACACATTCATTTATTCAACATGGTTTGCTCATCTCAGCTGACATTTATCTAGGTTCTATGATGTATTTTGCTGGCTGCTAGGTACAGCTCCTTTTGCATACCCCTCAATTCCTACACTCTCATAAGAGAAAGAAAGTGAAACAAGGTAAACAGCATTTTAGTAATCTGATGAAAATAATTATGCCTTACTGAATCCCTGAAAGAGTCTCAGGGAACCCTAGGGCAACTGGACCACATTATAAGAACCAGTGACCTAAACATCTCTTGGAGGCAGAGTTGTGTTTATAGATTTTTTTGCTGTGCAAACCTAGGCTCCAATATTGTCTTGCCACAGACTAGTTCTGTGACCGTAACTTCAAATAAAGCCTTTGAACGAAAAAGATAATGTCTATAAAATCATATATCACACTACACATGCTCAAGAAATAATGAATTTTTTCTCCTTCTCTGTTAATTGCATTGGAGGACTTCACATTTTTGAACTGTATTTTCCACATCCCTGTGATATGCAGTCTCTGCTCTCACAAGGCAGAGGCAAAGTCTTCACACTCAGTCAAGTCCCTTGTTAAATTTGTTTTCCTCAGAAGAAATATATTTTCTTTATTACTCTTCCCTTCTGCCATCCACCTCATGCTCAGATGGAATTAATGCGAAAAATTAAGGTTGCTCAAGGGAGGAACAAAATAAATTTCTCATTGTGATAACAGATATTAAAAGGTAAATGATTCCATTTCCCAAATATTTTCCTAATAGTCATAAAGAAGAAAAATTATGTAGTTATTCTAAAGTATTGGGGTTATTTTATTGAAATTACCTGGAATATTATATTCAATTTTGTTTACCTATGTCCAGTAAATTTAACACAAAGAGATACTATGGTTACACAGCCAATAATTTTAGGTGAACTTAAGTATTTTTTCCTTAGAAATCCACCAATTAAATTAAATTTAAAAACACCTTCAACTGCTGAAATTCATAATTGGGAGTTGAGTTGCATTATTTTAAACTTTAAGACTGTTTAAGACTTTAAAGCTTTAAGTTTAAAACTTTAAGACTGTTTAAGGTCTTTTGTATATAATTATTCTTGAGAAAATAAAAGGCAAAATATTTAACTATGAAATTTATGTTATTCTATTTGAATTATGTATTTGTAAATTTGCAGAAAAATTCACAAGATCTTCCAGCATTCACTCCAAACAATCTATGTAATTTAAGAATAAACAATTTTTAAAGAAAAATTAATTTATTTCACATGAAAATTAATCAAATATATTTGTTTAATCATCAATATTACACTGTATGTTCACTAACTAGAATTTAAAAAAACTTAAAAAAATAAAAATAAAATAAAATATTTGCTTTATCATACAACCATGTAAACAAGATTAAATCAAATGTATTATTTCACCAGTTCACAATAAAAGGGAAAAGAGTCTTGTGTACTCAAAAAAATAAATGTATTAACTTACAAAAGGAAAAAAATAAATGTATTAACCTACAAAAGGAAAAAAATAAAAAAAAACCTTTTACATGATTTAAACCATATTTTACACCAAATACAATATTTGCCATTTGAGTATTTTTATAATATCCTGTCTACTTGGCAAGATTGTATTATGAATATATTAAACATACTACACACAATGTAATAGAATTTATTTGTATCTCTTTTAATGTATTTTGTATATTTGCACTTTTGAAAATTCTGGAAACATTTTTCTCTAACTTACATTATTTAGGTCATGTACATGTATTTAATGTCATGTAATGAACTGTATTTAATCTTCCCATGTAAATGAACTCAATTAGTATTTTTAGTATTACAACCAGCAGATTCAAAGCAATGGAAGGGTTGAGGAAAAGGTCTCAGTAAATTGACAGTAATAAGTACACCCACAGATATGCAAGTGTCATTCAAATTATCCCAAACCAAGTAATGTCCATTTCTAGGAATTGTCAACACCATTTTTAAGGATGTTTCTGAAAGTTCTTTTCTTAAAATCAATCGAAAATTGTGTATAAAAGTTTGGTGGATAATAAAAATTTTTTAAAAATCTGTTGGCATTTCAGAGCTCCACATTTAAACTCAATCTAAATAAAAATAGCACAATTTTTCAAATAATTTTTAAAATAACTAAATTGTTACAAGAATTCCTATAAAAATGTAGAGAGAATATAACCAAATAAGCCCCTAGTTATTTGGATATATGAATTGTTGGAATATATCTTCTCATTGAATTTTAAGTTCCCTAGTACTATATATTAAATTATTGAGCTTCTTTATGGAATAATTCTGCTTATTAGATGTTTAAGAATGAAATCATAACAACATGATCACAACAATATGTATATTTATTCAGAGAAGGAGGAAGTGATCTTTGAATTTTAAAAACATTGATTAATGCTTTTATTTTGAAATCACAGCTTCAGTCTTAATTATACCAAATACATTAGGCTCTTATTTCTCAAGTATTAGAAGATTATCTCAAGAATGATGCAAAAAAGGATAATTCAAGTATATGTTTATATGCAAAAAGATAATTCAAGTATACGTTTATATGCAAAAAACTATTTTTCAATGACCATAAACTCACATCATTTTCCGAAGTGATTTTAATATTTAAACTTAAAATTCAAAACATTAGCATGGAATTTAAATTAGAAATCTAGTAAATTATAACACTATTTTTAAATTTGACCTAAAAATAAAATTTCGGCAGTTGAATAATACTTTTTTACTGCGTGTTCATTCTATCGGAACAAATAATCTGAAGAAAGTGAGAGAATTAAGGAAACAATTTAACAATAGGATTTGGCAGTTATTCAAGTAAGAGTTGGAAGCAGTATAACCTCTGCTTATACATTATATAAATTAATTCAATGATGTTTAGTGAGCTTTGAAATCATACTGATCACCCTGTGTTTTGTTTTTTAAGCTTAGTCAAATGTGTATGTATTAGTATGAGAACAATTCTGCCTTTCTCACATGCTCTTCCTCGTGCCATCCCCTCTTTCGCTTTGGAGATGAATCAAGTATTTGTCTTCAGTGGATATAGGAAATGAAGTATTCTCTATGTACAGCACAGTCAGATTCTCTTTTACTATTCCTAAAGTGTCATTTATACTCTAACTCTACGCTAATGGACTCTGTTTCCTAAGCAAAAACAAAAACAATAACAAAATAAACAAACAAAAAAACCCCAGAAACTTTTAACTTATATAATACATTGAAATTGGGACAGGAATAAAAAATAAAACTCAACAACAACAACAACAAAAAAAAACCCTCAAGAATGGAATGCAAATTTTTGTTATTTCTATCAGCAGCTAGGTATTATTGTGATCTCACTAATTTTGTGTCAAATAACTAAAGCCTCTCTATCTTCATTCTATTCATCATAGATAATCCTGAAGATTACGCTAACCTCTAACTCAGTTCCATGTCGTCAGCTAAAAACATAATTTTCCTCTTTGTATTTTCCACAACATACCTGATATATTGATGGTGCAAAGTAAACACTTGTTGACTAAGTAACTGATTAAAGAAATAATCACTGAATGAAAAATGAGCAATTCATGAAAGTAGAGATACTGTTGTAACCAAATAGCCAAAGAAAATATAGCCATTCTTAAGACATCCATTATCTCCTTCCAAAATTCTGTGCAGTTGTAATACTTTTGAATAAAATCCCTGATGTTCTCTCTGTATTCAGGTTTATTAGACTTTTTTTCTGAGACACAGAATTCTGGAATCACCAAGTAGCTTCATTCCCCAAATATGATTGTGGTTTCCATAAAAAAAAGCCTCTAAATCATTGACTATCACCCAGTATCATTCTATACAATAAACGCAGAAGCAAGCAATCAATAGTTACAGATATAAAACTTCAAAGAAACTTTTAAACTTTAACATTTTTCTTTAATAACTTTACCAGAAACCTAGGATTTCGGTTGTTGCTGTTGTTGTTTATCTTGTGATAAAACACTTAGCCTATAACAATTTTGCTTTGTTCTATCCCATAAATTATGAAAAAAAAGTTTCTGAAGGCTGAGTGCTTATTTATTATTATAGCCCATACTGCTGCAACCGCTTGAATACTATAGACTGTAATAAATATCTTTAGAATTTCACTACTTATCTCCAAATCTTGTTAACTGTTTTCAAACATAAATTATGAGTCATAAAAGTATATCACCTTAGGGACAGAAATGAAATTTATTCTATAAAATGTATTACTGAAGAAGAAAACTCTCAATTTATAGTTTTTAGTTTTCATTCTTTTCTAACTCAGGAACATAACAGGTATGAATTTATACATTCTAGAAAAATATTTTAAGAGTTTTTAATTTCATGTTCAATACATAACAAACCATGCCTTGTCAACTTCATAATTATTTTATAGAAAAATAATTCTATGTTAATTTTTTAAAATTGTGGGTTTAAAATAGCTACTTACAATCCAAAGTCCATCATATTTCACTTCTTGATAGAAAATGTTGCATTCATCTGCCCACCAATCTATGCAGTTTGGATTAGTAAAATCGGGGAATACTGTTAATCCTGGCCATACCTAAAAGAATAGATCATTCACATATACACATATAAAAAAGGAAAAATAAGTGAGTGGTAATACAAAGCTATTGAGTAGAAGATAGTAAAAAAAAATTAAAGTTATAATATTGTATTTATTTAGGTATATGTGATCCATGTATCATCTATATTTATAATAATATAATAAGTAGGCCTACTTTAAAATGCATTTAAGTGACAGTAGAGAGAGACCATAAAGCATTTAAAAATGCAAAAAACATAAGAGCATGGAATGAGGCTGCTCTTTTGACTGCAACTAAGTTTATTTCTTAGCATCCTAATAGGTTAGGTTAGAAACAAATAGAAATTACATAATATATTCATTGTTTGATAAAAGAAAATACACTATTTAATTTCCAAACACATTTGCTTCCAAGAAATTCAAGTAAAAAAAGTCTTTGTATATTTATTTTTTATTTAATAAATGAGAATATGACACTTGTTATGTGCTGGGTACTGTTCCAAGTATTTTTATAATTATTAGCTCATTTAATCATTACTAGAACTGTAGGAAAGAGGTATTATTTTTTAATCACCACTTTACAGATGAGTTATTTACTCTAATTAAATCCACTTTACAGATGAGAGGAGTGAAAAACAGAGAAGCTAAATAAATTTTTTAAGATCACACCATTAATATGTGGCACAGAAGGAATTCAAAGACAGCAATCACATATCTGAGTCCATGCTATTAAACACTATATATACTAAGCTGTCTCTTTATGATTTATGCTTCTTCAAATTATCTACTTATTACTTAAAATAATGATAGGCAAGAGAAATTCAATTTCAGATAAACTGAAATAAATCATATTGTTTTATATACAAATTATGCATATTGGCTATCTGATCCTTCCATATCAAATGGAGCAGGTCTCAACAAAGTTTATTCTAAAAGATATTAATAGGCATTATGAGGAAGA
The DNA here is from genome assembly GCF_003265705.2 of Callorhinus ursinus. Taxonomy (NCBI): domain Eukaryota; kingdom Metazoa; phylum Chordata; class Mammalia; order Carnivora; family Otariidae; genus Callorhinus; species Callorhinus ursinus. Next base: position 89,973,355 of record NW_027397063.1, on the reverse strand, counting down.
AATTCGACTTCTATTTCCTGATGGAGCTCATAATTATTTGAATAAGACTTTCACCAGAAATTTTAACTTCAATGAATGTAATAAAACGTGATGGTTAGGATATTCTTCATTACTGGATATAATGCTGGGGAGGGTATGTGCTATGGTGAGTGCTGTGAATTGTGTAAGACTGTTGAATCACAGACCTGTACCTCTGAAACAAAACATTATATGTTAAAAAAAGAAGAAGATAGTAGGAAGGGAAAAATGAAGTGGGGGAATCAGAGGGGGAGACAAACCATGAGAGACGATGGACTCTGTGAAACAAACTGAGGGTTCTAGAGGGGAGGGGGGTGGGAGGATGGGTTAACCTGGTGATGGGGATTAAGAAGGGCACGTATTGAATGGAGCACTGGGTGTTATATGCAAACAATGAATCATGGAATAATACATCAAAAACTAATGATGTAATGTATGGTGATTAACATGACATAATAAAATAAAATTTAAAAAATAAATAAATAAAAATTTTTAAAAAGAATGAAAAAATAAAATTAATTAAAAAATAATGTTATATTTTTTATAAATTAAAATTATCTTTTACTTTATTTCCTTTGATTAAATTACAGAAGTGGAATTACCAAGTCAATATATCTAGACCTTACAGTTTTTAATATATCTTATAAAGTTGTGTCCAAAAGAATGTTTGTTCTGGTTAAAATTATGCATTTGGGATCCAAACTGTTTCCTAACTCTGCTTTTATTAGCTCTGTGATATCAGGAAAGTTACTATACCTTTCTCAAATTCACTTTTTTCACCTATAAAGTAAGAATTCTAATCATAGCTATCTCATTATTTTATTGTGAAGATTAAATATAAATCATAAAATTTAATCCCAGCATAAAAGTACTTGATTTATGTTATTTTACATCAAATTATTAGAATTTTTGTAATCTAAATTATATTTTGTTAGTTTTGTTTTAATCGTATATAGCACTGAAAATTACCTGTCTTCTTACAAAAACTGTTTTAGAGATCATTGAAATATTTCCACTTTTTAAAATTTTTTTTACACAATTAAAATACTTAAAATAAAATTCCAGATTTGAAAGCAAATACACACACACACACACACACACACACACTTACAAAAACTTTGTGGTTTCACAACAGAAAATCTCAACAACACAACTTTAATGAATATCATAATTTACCTCTCCAATAAGTGCTGTAGTCCCATCTGATTCATTTACCCACACATTTTTTGCATTTCCCCTATCATAGGTCTCATATGCAGCTCCATTGGTAAGCTTATCTATTGAAATGGCAGGGTCCTAATAATAGAGAGAAGAAACTATAGAAAATCTTTTAAGTTACAAATGTGTGAATACTAAAGATATATTAATATATAGTATTATTACCAAGATGATGACATATTTCTGTCCATGGTCATGTAAATCTTGAACAAATTCAGGGAGCCCCTTAAATGCAACTTTATCATAAGTAAAGTCTTTCTTGGCTTCCATATGGTCAATATCAGTGACCTGTGTATCCTGAAAATTAGTAGAGTATATTTCAATAAATAGTACTGAAAGAACTCTAATCACTTCAACCTTTAAGTCCAATGAATTTGTATTAGAGATATAATGATTAAAAAGTAAATGTACGTAGATCTCTTTTATTTCACTAAAAACACAGTTGTAATTGTTTATAAAAGTAATTTTTCTAATTTTAAAGTACAAAAGCATTAAATAATTATTCACACTTGTTTCAGTGATGATTACTGGAAATTAATATGTTTTATACATGGGAATCATTGTATAGAAAACAAAACATAGGGGCACCTAGGTGGCTCAGTCAGTTAAGCATCCGCCTTCTGTCAGGTCATGATCCCAGAGTCTCAGGATGGAGCCCCAAGTTGTCGGACTCCCCACTGACCCTCCTCTCTCTCATGCTTCCTCTCCCCCTCTCACTATCAAATAAATAAAATATTAAATATCTTTTTAAAAAAACAAAACATACATATTACATAAAATACTTTAAATTTTTTTAAAGATTTTATTTATTTATTTGAGAGAGAGAGAGAGAGAGAATCTGAAGCAGACTCCGTACTGAGCACAGAGCCCAATGTGGGGCTCAATCCCACAACTGGAAGATCAGGACCTGATCCGAAACCAAGAGTCCGACACTTAAACAACTGAGCCACCCAGATGACCCTAAATATTTTTACATTAAAAATTATATCGGCTGTAAAAAACAGTCTGTATTAAAAAACTGAACGTGGGGGCACCTGAGTGGCCAGTCATTAAGCGGCTGCCTTCAGCTCAGGTCATGATCCCAGGGTCCTGGGATGGAGCCCCGCATCGGACTCCCTGCTCAGCGGGGAGTCTGCTTCTCCCTCTCCCTCAACTTGGCGCTCCCCCTGTTTGTGCTCCCTCTCTCTGTCAAATAAATAAATAAAACCTTAAAAAAAATCCAAAAACTGAATGTGATGTTCACAGTTAAAAATGTATTCTGTTCTAGTATAACTCATAATCAGTCCTTACAATTTCAAGAAGACCTGGCCTTGTGTATGGATTTTAAAACACTTTATCATTTAAATGCAGCTTAATAACCCATACTTATGGGGCACCTGGGTGGCTCAGTCATTAAGCGTCTGCCTTTGCTCAGGTCATGATCCCAGGGTCCTGGGATCCAGCCCGGCATCGGGCTCCCTGCTCAGCGGGAAGCCTGCTTCTCCCTCTTCCACTCCCCCTGCTTGTGTTCCCTCTCTTGCTGTGTCTCTCTCTGTCAAATAAACAAATAAAATCTTTTTAAAAAATCCATACTTATATCATATCATATTATGTATAACGCTGACAATTTCCTACATTTATTATTATGTGATAATATTTAACGTGGTGTGTATTCCCACAAACCCTTCATCCCACTTACAAATGGTATGCCAGCATTCCGATTTCTTTGTACCACTTCTTTCACTACATCAATTGACTTATAATTCCAGCGACTCAGTTGGAATCCAAGACTCCAATATGCTGGCATTGCTGGTCGTCCAATAAGCTTGAAATAAATGGAATTTGATTAATTTCAATAAAGAGTGTTAATCATTATTATTAATTATTAATAAAGAGTGTTAATTATTATTAATATGTTTCTTATTCTGTCATCTCTAGTATTTATTTAAGTTAAATTACATATTTTGAACAAAGATTTAGTGTTATCTGAATTCTGTGTCCTGGATATTCTGTTAGTACTTTATTATAAAACACTTCATGTTTCGTCACTCTTCTTTGTTTATTTTGTGTTAAAAAGTTAGAAAGTTAGCTCTTAAGTAAGTAGTATTTGCAAAGATATATTTTGCCCAGCATGGAAAGTTAAAAAAGACAACATAAAATTAGCATCAAAGAGATAAAGAAAATTGTCCAACCACACTCTCACTTCTTGTAGCAACAGAATGAATGAATGAGTGAATGAATGGTCCTCATATAAGAAAAAAATGTTTAAACCTATACAATTTCTATCTCCTTATATTTCAGCACTTATTTTTCACCTTTTCAAAATATTAATATTAATTAATGTTTAATGTTCAATTAATAAACTTTAATTAATATTAACATACTAATAAAATATATGTTCTTTAAGGCTCAGACCCAATTATTTTATCAAGTACTTATCTCATTCACATGTAGGGTTTCTCCCCCATGGGCCAAATAGAGTATCTTCTCCTCTCATTCTCTGTGGCCCAAACAAGCTCAGTGCACACCAGCAACAGCATACCAGTGTGTCATCATAACAGAGGACATGATTTTGCACTTGGAAATATGATTGTAACTAATAGTAATTATTTTCACTAAAACTTAGTATTAGGTTATATAAAGACACTTGTAATATAAGGCTTCATTGGCATGATTTTTTTTTTAATTTGGAAACATATATATATATATATATATACACTTCACGATTTCTCTATCATATATGTTTAAAAAACTACAATGTCACAATTTTTAAAAATTACTTGTATTGGGTTATTTTATTCTATTCATTAAACATTAAATTTATTTTAAAAATAAATTAGTATCAAAACTCAAAAAATTAGCATTTTAAAACTCATTTCACCTTATGTTTCATAGAATTTCACTAAAGATTTTGACATGTAATTGAAATGTCTTTGTGTATTATACATGTATATGACATAATTTATTTTTAATAAAAGTATACAAAATATTATTATATATTATATTAATTCATATATTATTTATCTTATACTTTATATATAAACATTGATTTTAAAACTATTTGGTCAGTCAAATGAATTAAATTTTTAATTTTAAATTAATTTTAAATTTTAAAACATTAAGACAGCTAGTGGGTTAGCTTATACAGAGAAAAATTTGTTTTACTCAGCATGTAATATACAGCAATCCCAGCTAATATCTCACAAAGCCAATGTAAAATTCTTTCAAAAATGTGCTATTCACTTTTGATAGTGAAAGTCTGTATAAAGCTCAGCTTAACACTCTAATTGTGATATAGTATTACAGACTATAAATTTCATGTGCTTTTCTGAAATTCATATTTATTAATAGCAACTTGGGAATTGTTAGACACTGTAAATTATTTACTTGTGTACCCTACCTACTCTCATTTCACATTTTTGGATCCTAACTAAAGAAAGTTTTTGATAGTAATTACTTCTCCTTTAACATCATTTAGCAAATGGGAATTGTATATCAAAGATATATCGATAAAATAAGGTTTTAAAAATTGGCATAATCCTTAAATCTTATGCCAATAAAAAGAATTTATTTTTCCATACTGACACCAGGAATTATATATACCAACAGTCACAGGAGAACAACTGTATAAAAGAATTATATAGAAGAAATACAGAGTTATATTTTAGAAGCAGGCTCAAGGTAAGCCCTGGATTCCTTACCTCTCTAAGACCCATCTTGGACTTAGGTTCATGAAAACGTTATTTAATAGGAAAGCAAAAGTTGCTTAGACAGAAAAAATGACTTCAGACTGTGTTTCAAAATCTGCCCTTCTATGCCTGAGCATCAGATCCAATTTTCCTGAAGTTTACCTACTGTGCATTAACAGCAAATTTCACTAGCCTTCCTTGTAACTCACTTGCCTCTAGGATTTTTATCAAAGGGGTGTATGACCTATACATCCATTGCCTATTCTCATCCTTGACGATAAGATACTTCCTTTGGCTTTATCCCATAAAACTAGGTCATGAATAAGCAAAGACTTAATATGCAACATTTCAAAGAAATCCTACTCCTGAACTCAGCTGCCTAGAAGCAAGAAACAATTTGATACCAGAAATATAGACATTTAATATATGCATAGGCTTCATGGTATTGGAAAAAACAAAAACCACCTATTTGCGCCTGAAAAATGGTAAGACTTAAAAATCCATTTAACTAAGAGGCCCCAGATACCTTAAATAAAATTAGACATGTTAGATGAAAGAAAAGTATGGTAGAAAATAATTTTATAAAGTAGATGTAAAACATACCTCTTGATACTGTTGAACTACTTGTTCTGGTGTATCTCCTAGAAAGATGTAAATGTCCAGAATTCCACCAATAACTCTGTAAGTTACTACTGGAGTAGGTTGGATGAAAATTTCTACAAATAAAATTGGAGAAGCATATATAAATAGTAAAAATATACACATTTATAAAATAATTGCAGTGCTTCATATTAACCATATATTTTTATATGGCTTTCTAAATAATTAAGGTAAAATAAGATACTGAAAATAGGAAGAATATAGGAAAAAATAGAATGCCACTATATATGAGGTTTATGATAGGATATCTCAGATGTTTCTTTTTACAGATGTTGGCAGAATCTTTCGCTGGATCCCCTGCATAGCAACGGATCAGTCCTTTTACAACAAAAATATTTTTTTCTAAAATTGAATTTCAATTAGTTATTTTAATTGAAGATTCTCTAAAAGATCTTATTATCACATATCAATATCTAAGAAAAAACTATAAAAGTTTTTATTTTTTTCTCAATGTAGACAATAATTGCCTGGATAACCATATAACATATTGTTCTTGCTGGGACATGGTTCAATTTTGTAGCTTTTTATTATCATTGATTCATCTGTTAAATATTGGTATTGCACTCACAAAATTTAAAAAAAAGATTCTACATTACTTGAATTATGATAAACTAAAAAATTAATCTTCCTTCTTTCTCTCCCTATATGGACCTTTCTCTTTTTGTTTGTAATGGCATATTAACTTATCTTAATAAGTGAGGTTATGGAAATAAGAATAATCTTTTTCGTGAATGTGTTTCAGTGTTGCTCTGAAGGGAAAAGAAAGTGCCTGAATATCACAACATAGTACACTCTCCCCACTGATATGCAAAATTCCATTGTCATACTACTATGAAAGAAAGCTGCTTGTAATAATTTCACATACTAAATCATTAACAATAGAGTTTACTCTGACATACAGTACCTATGATTGAAATAAGAGAGCAGTTCTAACATTTCAAGTTAAACCTCATTTAAATATATTACAGATAAATTACTCTTACCCATTGCATTGCTGTTCATTAAGAAAACACCAAATGACTTTCCAGAATTGTCTTCAATGCACATGAAGAATGTTTGATGGCCATATAAATTATTATTATTCTGTAAGGCAAAAATTTGAAAATTAATTTTTGAAGTATATTTAAAATTAAAAAATTATATATTTAAAATAGCCCTTATCTATTCCAATTTGTTTCTGTAATTTATCCTCATATCTCTAAACTAATTTTCTCTACTATACTTAAATATGAAACACTGTAGCAAAAAATTAATTTATTTTGATTATTAATATGTTAATACATAAAATATATAACATATTCATTAGACTATGAATAGATTACTTAACTTTCCTTTATGTTTTATTATGATTGAGTGTTAATAGGCTATTAATGATAAGAAAATGGTATATTTATTCATTATGCCCCATGTATGCCCAAGGCACTTCAGGAAATTCCAAGATGATATCTATCCTCATAGAACTTCTGCTGTATGTTTGCTGTGAGCTAATGAGTACATGAAATGGTTGAGACCAATTGCAAATACACTTGAAAGGTAAAAGAAAAAAGAGTTCCTGGCTGTATATGGAAGGTCAGAGGAAAGAATATACGGAAAATAGCAATGAAGTTCTCAGCCTAGTGTTTATTAAGTGTTCATTACAGGTAGTGATGCTATAAAAAAAGATTGGTAGAATCATTAGTAGTTCTCTACCAAATGAAGCTCTTTAAAGCAACAACCTACTTATTCATTTTTTGGGAATGAAATAGTTAGCACTGGCATTTTAAAAATCACTAAGAATTGACTTAAAGCAATCATGAATCAATAAAAAAATAATTTTCTTAATGATAGGGTCTTTGTCCTGAAGAATCTCATATTTTAGAAGAATAGACAAATAAATACACAGATACTAACCTGTGGTGACTGTCATACTAAAATATGAATAAAGGGTTAGAAAGTAAAGACTAATTCTGCATGGGGCAGTTTGGGAGAAGTTCTTAGGAGGTTAAACTGCAAATTAGTTCTCAGTGACTTATTGTACAAATGATAAAGAACCTCAAGTTTCAGTACTTACAAAGGGAACTGATCCCCTGTGCAAATACTTAAACCTATGGAAGATTTTCATATGTTATGGAAGAGGAAGGAACAGGCATAGATGTACAATATGATGTCCAATGGATAGGCAGACACCACATCATACAAAGTGATATAGAATGGTTAGTATTTAGAATGATTCTAGTGCAATCACTAGCCATGGATAGATTTTTTTGTTTTTGTTTTTGTTTCTTAAGTAAGCTGCATGCCCAGCATAGAGCCCAACATAGGGCTTGAACTCCCAACTGTGAGATCAAGACCTGAGCTGAGGTCAACAGCCAGACGCTCAACTGCTCAACCAACTGAACCACTCAGGTGCCCTGCCATGGATAAGTTTAAACATAAGTATGATTTCTCTGAAGAGAGAATGACAAAATATAAAAAGTAAAAGAAAATATTTATAAACTAGATATACTTATTGAAGCATTCATAAAATCTGTTGGTTAATTTTTGAGTTAATTTAGGACTTTACTATAAATCCTCACCCCTAAAGTAAACAAGCTTCTGGATTAAGTATCACTGACATCAAATAAACAATTGTTTCAAATAAGCTAAAATCATCATCTGCTCCAATATATTTTATTTATTAAAAAAAAAAGAAATTCCTTACATCACCAGGAAGTTGATCACGGGTAAAAATTGGCCATGTTTTCCAGTTTAAATCATGACGAAATCTCTTATGAATATGTTCCCCCAAACCATAGATATATTCACTGGGAAGTTTGGTTGAGATCTGTAAATATTGGTCAGAGTATACCAGGGGACCAATGCTGGTGTCAAACCTGTACAATAAAATAAACAAATAAGTGATCTAGAAACATACAAATGTTCTATCAAAGAAGGGTCTATATGTTATCACCCAGAATATTTCATTTTAAATATGTCAATCTTGAGCTATGATCATTTCTTGGGAATATAGGAATTACATCATAAACAGAATTTGTTAATTCTATTGACACAATTTGCTTCATCACCACCAATATGATTCTTCATTCACATTCTTTCTTTGAATCTTCATCACAATCTTAGAGCATAACTACCATTATCAAATCCATTTTACAAATAATACAAATAAGGAAAATTAATTCATGTTTTCTAAGGTGACAAACTGGTAAGAAGTAAGCCAGATTTCAAACCCGGTTCTGCCTTTCTCTAGAGACAAAGTTGTAAAATACAGTACCATACTGGCTTTCACACCTCTAACATATATATTAAGATTAAGTTCAAAATGATTTTTCCAAAATGAAAAAGACTGTATATTTGATGCATATTGAATATATACTACAAGAAATGTTAAATGGTATTTAATACTTTCATGATTTAACATAACGTCAATTGTAAATTATCAAACTATATTTTAAGAAAAGTAATTGTTAAGATTTGATCTTGACAGCTACTTAGTTAATCTTCTTAGAGATATGAGAGCATTTATCTTGAAAACTACTAAATCCCTTGCCACAAATATCCCCCAAAATACATTCATAATGAAGGCATTCAGGCAATATTTAATTTAATATATATTTATCATATACTTTTCATATATATATCATATATGTGTATATGAAGTCCTTTAATATTACTATGAGAATTAGCCCCTTTCTGAATAGTAACTATTTTATCCTACAAATTGGCAACAGAATATGATAAACAATGGGGAAAGGACACAATAGGAGTTCTAACTGTGTAAAAATATAGGCAAGGCTAAACTTCTATCAGTGAAGCTCTTTACCTTCACTTTTGGTTGGCCCCAATTTGTACATTTTCATTCACTTTCTCATACATTTCATCCACAGGAAATAAAACCCCTTTTCCATTATAATCTTTATAAGAATATATACTCACCCTCTTTGGGGAGGAAAATTATTTTTTTCTGAAAATGCCTTAAAATTAAGACTTTCCTAATTCTGTGATAATAGAATAAAATTGACCAGTTATTTAACCTTAAGGAAATGTAAAATAAGATACTTACAAAGTTCTCATATTGCTTTTTCTAATAACTTTGATGCTAAATGGATGTTCTATAACCTGCACATCATAGAGTGTATCAGTTGCTGTGGTTCCAGTAAATTCTCCTACAAACTGATGAGGAACTTCATATCTTCTATTATTTGGATCAGTAATCTGCAAATATTTAAACAAATTAGCATTATTTGATTCAAAATCATTATTTCACTTTCCAGTTCTGTTTTAAGTATAAATGCAAGTTTTGAATAAAAAATACTAAATTTAGTAACTTAATAGAGGAGCTATTAATCTAGACATACACTTAATTTTAACGTTGTTGAATGGTTATGCACAAAATTGTATAAGTTGTCAAGGAATGTAGAATTGATTATAAAAGTAATATATATATTTAAGATTTTTATTGACTGATTAAAAAATATAGAGAAATTAATGATACTATTGCTAAACATTTATTTTTGAATAGTATATTTTTGTGAATTTAATTATTCTTATTGCTTTTCAGTGTTCATCCCCTTAGAGATCCAATGAAGATTTTAAATTTTGCTAAAAAAACCCCTCTTAATTCCTGTGAAACTGCTTTACAAAAGTGCTATACAAAGGATATGTTGTTGTTTTCACTTCCAAAAGACCATACAAGTAAACTACTTGCTTAAAAAATAGCAGGGATTAGTTTCTTTAAAATCATGAATAAAAGTGATACCAGTAAAAAGAACTAGTATGTAAAAGTCCCATTTATACAGCACAATTAATATGTTTCTCAAATTTTAAACTAATTCTTCATCATAGTCTGTGGTTGAAATAATAAAAATTACTAAAGTTTATTGAGTGTTTATTCTTCTCAAGACACTATATCCAATATTTTACATTGACTATATTATGAAATTCTTCAAAAATAACTGCTGGACAAACTGTTCTTATGTTACATTTCAGGAAACAGTTTCAGAAAAGTGGAATAACCAGTTCAATTAGTCCTTTGCTTTGGAATAAATATTTTTTAAGAGGGAAAATGTCCTGTAAGATGAAGGGTGTGCTTATCACTGCTTTTCATGATTAACTCCCCTTTATAAATAAAATCCAAACCTTAAACCGGAAACGATTGGGTGTCTGATTTTGAGTTGTGAAGAGAACACTAGGAATGTCATTTCCAAATAGAGTAGGTGAAGATATCCTGTTTAAGGTGGCTTCAAGTCCTTAAAGGAAGAAAAAAGTTGGCATGAGTGATGATTTTGTTTATAAAGATTAACAATTATTAATTAGCTTTATAATTATATTGCCTTTATCACAAATAATGACTTATTTTATTTTTTGGAAGATACAATTATGCAAAAAATAAATCCTTGATATAAGCAATTTAAACATTCTCGTGTACAAACTTCCCATTTGATTCTATTTAAGATATTTTTCCAAAGAAAAATTTAAAATATATTTTTTTGTTTTCCACTTAAAATATATTATATTGGATCACCATGAGAACATTTCTCACCAGTACTTGTTGTTGTCACTTTGTCAACATTGTAGCCATGGTTATCTACGAAGAAGCACCAAGGAATACGAGAGTCATTCCATGGCTTCCAGCAGCAGCCTCGCATGGCACAAGCTGCCTGATGAAACATTTATAGAAGGAATCATAGGATTAGTACTGTGATCATGTGTCAGTCTAAACATTCAATCATTCCAGTAAATGTTTGAATTAAATGTTTGAAAAAATAAGCTTCATTATTCAAGAATATGTTAAAATATCATCTATTCTCTTGTTCCTTTCACTTGGCGGAAATAGCAATGAATTAATTACACCCTACCAGAGACTGATGCTCTGAGTTGTGATTTATCAAATAAACATGTCAATACACATTATTAGAAACCTATGGTTTTTCTTTGTTTACTTTTAATTTTTTTAAGATTTTATTTATTTTATTTATTTGACACATAGAAAGAGGGACCACAAGCAGGAGGGAGAAGGAGAAGCAGACTCCCTGCTGAGCAGGGAATCCGAGGTGGGGCTCCATCCCAGGACCCCAAGATCATGACCTGAGCCAAAGGCAGACGCTTAACCGACTGAATTACCCAGGTGCCCAAACTTTTTTTTTCATTTGAGTAGACTACTCAAAGCAATCTACAGATCCAATACAATCCATATCAAAATACCAACATTTTTCACAGAACCAGAACAAATAATACTACAATTTGTATGGAACAACAAAGACCTAAGTAGCCAAAGTAAACTTGAGAAACAAGAACAAAGTTGAAGATACCACAATCCCAGATTTCCAGATACACTACTAAACCCATATATATATTTTTTTTTAATTTCCTTCCCTGGGCACCTGGGTGGCTCAGCTGGTTAAGCACAGGACTCTTGATTTTGGTTCAGGTCATGATCTCTGGGTTGTGGGATCGGGCTCCCCGCTTAGCGTACAGAGCCTGCTTGTCCCTCTCCCTCTCTTCATTCTCTCTTTCTCTCTCTCCCACAAATAGATAAATACATAAAATCTTAAAAAAATAAAAGTTTCTGCCCTATGAGTAATTATAATCTTTTCTGTTGTCATATAGTCAACCCAGAAAAATTGAATTATTTTTTGTGTATCAATTAAGTATCAAGCTGCAAGTGAGGCTATAAAGATGAAGACAGGGGCGCCTGGGTGGCTCAATCATGAAGTGTCTGCCTTCGGCTCAGGTCATGATCCCAGGGTCCTGGGATCGAGCCCCACATCGGGCTCCCTGCTCAGTGGCAAGCCTGCTTCTCCCTCTCCCACTCCCCCTGCTTGTGTCCCCTCTCTCGCTGTGTCTCTCTCTGTCAAATAAATAAATAAAATCTTAAAAAAAAAAAGATGAAGACATGCCCTGAATTCAAGCCTACATAAAATGCTTAAGGCAGTTATTTCCAGCCACTTATTAGTTCAGTATTTAAGGAAACTAGTTAAACTAATTTTATGTGCCAGGTGTCGCAACAAGTTGCAGACATTTCATCCAATGAATAACGCAAAACACTGAACTCTTGAGTAGTTTTATGATCTGTATGGAAAGATTGTGTGAAGTGGAAAAAATTATATATCCTTATAGAAAAAGTGGAGCCACATGGTAATGCTGTGTGTTAACATTCATATAATTAAAAATATACTTAATATTTGAATTTAATAGGTGACACACTTTCATAATTTGAACATCTGTGAGATTTTTTTTTCTTGGTTATTTACCTTGAAGAGGAGTTTAAAGCCTACATTTTTAGTAGCTGACATGTTAACTTCTCTCCTACTTTAACATCAAATTAAAATGGCTTCAGATACACATACACATGCACACACATGTATACACATACATACATGTCCGTTGCAAATGGAAGTATAATTGGATCTGGTATTTTAGAGGGTCACTATCTATCAGAATATAAAGTATGTGTGACTTCTATCAGGAAATTTTCCTTCTAGTTATAGAGCTTATAGATATACTCCCAACAATACAAAGAGATAATTATATAAAAATTGTTATTTACAGTAGTATTTTTTATTTTTTAAAGATTTTTTTATTTATTTGACCCAAAGAGAGAGAGCACAAGAAGGGGGAGTGACAGGCAGAGGGATAAGCACACTCCTGCTGAGCAGGGAGCCCGATGCAAGGCTGGATCCCAGGATTCTGGGATCATGACCTGAGCCAAAGGCAGACACTTAACCAACTGAGCCACCCAAGCACCCTGCAGGAGTCTTTCTAAAAGGCTTTTAAAAATGTTGGTACAAGGTATGTGCTACGGTGAGCGCTGTGAATTGTGCAAGACTGTTGAATCACAGATCTGTACTTCTGAAACAAATAACGCAACATATTTTAAGAGAAAAGAAAAAGAAGTAGATAACAGGAGAGGAAGAAAAAGGGAGTATGTCAGAAGGGGAGACGAATCATGAGAGATGATGGACTCTGAAAAACAAACTGGGGGTTCTGGAGGGGAGGGGGGTAGGGGGATGGGTTAGCTTGGTGATGGGTATTGAGGAGGGCACGTTCTGCATGGAGCACTGGGTGTTATGAACAAACAATGAATCATGGAACACTGCACCAAAAACTAATGATGTAATATATGGTGATTAACATAACAATAAAAATTTAAAAAATATATCCTATATAAAAAAAAAAATGTTGGTACAAGGGGCGCCTGGGTGGCTCAGTCGTTAAGCATCCGCCTTCGGCTTGGGTCATGATCCTGGGGTCCTGGGATAGAGCCTGGCATAGGCATCCGGCTCCCTGCTCAGCAGCAAGCGTGCTTCTCCCTCTCATACTCCCCCTGCTTGTGTTTCCTCTCTTGCTGTCTCTCTCTGTCAAATAAATAAATAAAATGTTTTAAAAAAAATGTTGGTACAAAACAAAGAGGTAGGATTAGACATAGATATACTGATTTGGGAAGGTGTAAAGGTGCTAAGAAAAAAGAAGTAAGTAAATTACAATCATATTTTGCTAAAATAAAAAAATATACAGTAACATGGAGTTACATGAAATTCTTCCAAACATACTGTATTGGATTCCTAGGTCTGCTGTAACAGCCATAAACAGGGTTGTCTGAATCAACAGAAATTTATTCTCTCACAGTTCTGGAGTCTAGAAGTCCTACCTCAAGGTGGTAGCAGAACCATGCTCCCTTTAAGGCTCTAGGGAAGACTGCTTCCTTGTTTGTTCCTAGCTTCTGAAAGCTCCTGGTAATCCAGGATTTCTTGATTTGAAGATACTTTACTCCAATCTCTACTTCTACCTTCACACTGCTTTCTTCCCTACAGTTCTCTCTATGCATACACTTCTCTTATAAGGACACCAGCCATTGGATTTAGGCCCCACCCTAATCCAGCCTAAACTCATTTAGCATTTAATTACATCTGCAAAGATCCTATTTCCAAATAAAGTACTATTCTAAGGCTCCAAGTAGACATAAATTTTTTGGAAGACATCACTCATACCACTACATATACACACCAAAATATTAGTTTAAAAATTTATATCCTCATTGTTGCTTTTAAAATATGAATAATTTTGGTTTATTTTGTATAGAGTTTGATACTTGTTATTTATATTAAGTTATTCTGCCAATTTTTCAAGATTTCAGGTATTTTCCCCTATTATTTTAATTCCTAATCTATTTTTAAGTTTTTATTTAAATTCCAGTTAATTAAGATACAGTGTAATATTAATTTCAAGTGTATAAAAATATAGTGATTCAACACTTCCATACAACACCCAGTGTTCATCAGGATTGCCCTACTTAATCTCCAATACCCCACCCACCTCCCTTCTGGTAACCATCAGTCTGTTCTCCATAGCTAAGAGTCTGTTTGGTTTGCCTCTCTCTCTCTTTTTTCCCCCTTTGCTCATTTTTTTGTTTCTTAAATTCCACATATGAGTGAACTTCAATTTTCTTTCTTCTTAATTTGAAGAAAAACAAAAAGCAAAACAGATTAAATATGCATCAGTAGGTATAAACTTTGGTAGGTAAAAATACAATACATTTGTTATGTTTTTATTTTTATTACATGTGTGTGAGTATGCATATAGAAATATATGTAATAATAGGTATATTACTATATAGTGGATTGATTGTATTATGGACTGAATTGTGTCCCCCCACAATTCATATGTAGGAAGCCCTAAACCCCTTGCCCCCAGTGTGACTGTATTCGGAGACAGGGCATTTAAGGAAGTAATTAAGGTTAAATGAAGTCATAGGCTGGGGTGCGAATCTGATAGGACTGGTGTCCTCGTAAAAAGAAGAGACTTCAGAGCATGGTCACATATACTCCTTCTCTCTATCTGGGTATGCACAGAGGAAAAACCACGTGAAGACACAAGCATGCAGCTGTCTATAAGCCAGAAAGAGAAGTCTCGCTAGAAACCAACCCTGGGGCGCCTGGGTGGCTCAGTCGTTAAGTGTCTGCTTTATCTCAGGTCATGATCTCAGGGTCCTGGGATCGAGTCCCGCATCAGGCTGCCTGCTCTGCGGGAAGCCTGCTTCTCACTCTCACACTCCCCCTGCTTGTGTTCCCTCTCTGGTCCTGTCTCTCTCTGTCAAATAAATAATAAAATCTTTAAAAAAAAAAAAAAGGAAAGAAAGAAACCAACCCTGATGGCATCTTGACTTCAAGCCTCCACAACAGTGAGAAAATAAATGTCTGTTGTTTAAGTCACCCAGCTTGGCATTTTATTATAAAAGCCCAGGCTGACTAATACACTCTGGCTAGAATTATAGCTGCTCTTAAATTAAGTTCACCTTCTTTTCTTAAATGACAAATACATGTTAGCTGAAATTTGCTAAATTCTTAAGTTTAATTGTTTCACATTGAAAACACTCTTTAGCAACCTGACAGGCTGACATTAAAAATAGTAGGCATCAAAACCTTACACCATTGGCTTTGAAACTTTGTTTCCCTTTAAGATTTTAGCAGTCCATATTGTTCCTAATAGAATTCTATGTTAAGCTTTAATTGTTTCCTAAAGAGAATATCTGGCCAATTATCTTAGCCTGTCGCACTAAACACTATTTATCTAGCTCTTTTATCAGTAGGTAGGCTATAAAGACCTACTATTCCTGATGTTATCCTAAGAAAAATCTCATCATTTTGCAACTTTTCATAGCAAATTAACCAGAAATTATGTGTTAACTATGAGGTAACCATGATAGGATAAGCCTAATAGAAATTTTATAGTTCATTTAGTTATTTTTTTATGATAGAAGGAGTGAAAGAGGTGAGATTCAGATATGTCTATTCTAGATTTAATATGTATTAGATACGCATATTACATGCATAAAATAAAAATACATAATATACTGTAGATATGCATATTACATTATAACACATAAGGTATAATATTTAATATGCACAGATTAATATATGTTTATATTATATAGATATCATAATATATTATAGATTGCATATAATATATAGATATTACAAAATATGAACAAACACACATTTGCACACACATACTCTCATTGACCTTTATTTCCACGTATGAAAACCAGGAAGAGTCAGCTTAGGGTTACATGAACCTATTAAGTTACCCTTAATTTTCTCCATTTGAGCTTCTTCTCCCATACTACCAAAAAATTAAAAAATAAATAATAATAATTTTCCAAAATATCAGTATTACTTTATTTTCCAGACATTTCTTAATGTCATCATTATAAATACTTTTATGGAGCATTCATATTGTCTCTAAAATGTCTTATACTGTCAAAGATTATATTTTTTTAAGAAGTAGATTTGCAAAGATAGAATTTCATTAAGATTTTTAAAATTAATAGTTTATTAAGCATGGAAAAACACTAACTTGTTAATTTATTGAATAAAAGTAGAGAAAAGCAAGCTCATCAATTTCAATTATCTCTCATCTCTTTATATGGAGCTATAATAAATAGATAAGTGGAGCTTAATTGATGGCTGGATCTTTAAAAATATGCAATTGATCCAATACTGAGCAATTATCTTAATTTAATTACTACTATATACATATATATATTCTTAAAAAATATTAAAGTCTTTTGTGGCAGACCTGTGTTGGAAATTGTTCTGGAATGCAGTTTATTCTCTCATTGATACGATCATTTAGCTCACTTGGACATTTTCCTAAACCAGGATACACGGTGGTTGTACGAGTGGTAGGTGGAGTTGAAGTAGAATTACTAATTGCTAGGAAAGAAAAAGGTTAATAAAATGAAACAGAGTGTTAAATTTTTTTCAGATTTTGGGGGTAATAAGTACCTTACATTGAAAGAACAAATGAATTTACATATGTAATAAAAATAAAAATAAATTTTACACTAATAAAAGACCCACAAATTCAAGTCCTAGTCACAAAAGGAAAATATCCAAACGATATTTAAAAATTGACTGTGCAGAGCCTTATTGACTGTTTCTGCAGAAAAACAAAATATTTTCACAGAAGGTCTTGAGGTAGATTCAAAAGGAAGCAAAATGTCCATTCTACCACATTTACGAAAAAATGTGTTTTATAGATGAAGGAAGAAGATGGCGTTATATGGATGGGAAAAGAATATAGAGAAGGAGACAAGAATTAGAGTAGAAGAGAAAAGTAGGAGGAAAACAATACTTTGAAGTGAATAGAAGAGAAAGCAAGGAACGGCAAAGAAAAATAAATCCCATTCTATATAATAAGAACTTTCCAGCAATCAGATATGGGTAAGATAAAATGATCATGTAACAATGTAGTGAGCTTTCAATTTACTAGGAGCAGGTAAAACAAATGACTAATGGCAGTAGAAAACTATGATCAGACTAAAAGATAATCTGTAACAGCCTTTCTAATTCCAATTTGGTCAAGAGAGAATGATGAAAAAAGAGAAGTTTAGGTGGACCAGAGTAGTATGCATTTACTCTAAATTAGGATAGAAATATTCAGAAAAAAAAGATAAACACTTCAAGCTTTGTTTCACCTTCCCTCTACCTGTTTTTGTTATACATCCTCTCTCTCACTTAAAAAAAAAAATGAGACTAAAATAAAGAGGGTACTCCCCCAGATTTTCCACCCTGCCCCCCATAATTTTGCAAGTATCTGAAGACCAGAGCAAAAACCCAGGTCTTCCTATTAATAAGAAGAACCTCACTAAAAACATTAGATGATTATTCCACCTTCCATTATCACCTTGATCCCTTTGGCTCTTCACAATTTCTCAACGTGGGGAAGGTCATTAATGTCAAAGCACATAAATTGCTTAATTACAAGATCTTCATTGAAATAACTGTAATATAATGGATAGAAAAACTTGGAATAATTATGTAACTTACTTGAGATCTTTCTTCACATGTTTCATCTCATGTAGATTACTTTTAAAAATTCATAACTATTACGGGGTAAATTTTATTTAACTTCATTATAACGTGCAAGTATTTTTAACATTACTTACCTTCAATAGCAGGTGTCTTAGTTGCTAAAACAGCAATTAGGGCAATAGCTATTATAGTAACTATAGCAAAAAGGACAATCAGAGAGATTTCTAATCCAGTAAATTTCTTGTTTGCCATCTAAAGAAAGAAAATATATATTTAAAATGTAAAATATATAACTACAGTAAGCTACCATCATTATCATAAGAGTATATACATTCCTCTTTTTTTAACTAAGTACAACACAAGCAGAGCTACAGACGGTTGTTTATAATCTAAAATAATAAACATTGGCAAAATGTAAATAACACATGCAATTTTTAATAGATAGAGTTACATATTATTGCAGTAACTAAGATGAAACATAAAGGGAAGAAAAGATCTCCAAGCAGATGTGCCTTGCTCTCTCATGTTAGAGCCTTTCTCAAGTTAAAGAAATCTGACACTTGCACTGTGTCCCTTAATTCTCATTATTTTTTGAAGGAGATGTTGTTATCCACATTTTGTCCCTTAGGAACTTCAACCTTAGAGAAAATAAGCTATTTTCTCAAAATCAAAAATTCTAGTTCTTCCCACTTTAAACACTGTCTCTCGAACTCCAACACTGCTTTCTTATAATAATATTGTGGAAAAGAATATAAATATATATGGAATACAAATATAAAACATTATGAAAAAATGTATAGGTATACAATATGTATTTGGGAGTTGGCACTTCAAAAAAAAGTTTTGAATTAAATCATCTCCAATTCCTCCCTTAAAATGTAAGTATGATATACGAAACTCTCATATCAAACGTGTATTTATTTTCTGACAACATTATGTATTTGAGCTAGCATACAAAGGATAACTAATGTAGATTGGGAAGAGCTTTCTTCCAGTAATTATCTTATATTTTATTTGTTTAATTTAGTTTTGACTATACCTTTCTTATCTCTCGTACTCTTCAAGTTTCCCTGATTTTTCTGTATTCTATGATTTTTATATAAATCTTAATTCAATGGCATATACTCATTTAGGAATTTGGAATTTCCATGGTAAATGCTTTAATAAATTGCTCATTTTATTTTTTTGAGTTTTTATTTAAATTCTAGTTAGTTAACATACAGTGTAATATTAGTTTCAGATAACATACAGTGTAATATTAGTTTCAGGTGTACAATATAGTGATTATAAATTGCTGATCTTAAAATATTTTTTTGGCTTCTCACATTAGCCCCTTCTCCTGTAAGTATCTAGGTTAGTTCATTTATAGAGTTGCCCCAACCTAAAAATGTATTTTCCCTCTTTCATATCTTTCTACAACATTCAATCATTCAAAAGGCCTGTTGGTTTTATCTCCAAAATATTTTCAGAATTATACCTTTATCCTATCTCCACCAGTGCAACATCTTTCTTGGGTAATATGCCTTCTTAAGTACATGCCATTTAATCTTTCTTCAATCCTTCCACATTTGCTTTTCTAAGTTAGTCCCAATTTATGCCTAATTCAAATGCCATGTTCGTGGCGAGTCCTTTCCTACTACTTGTATAGGCAGAGTTAATCTATCCTTTTTCTATTTTACCATGCCACATAGCATATCAATTGCCCTTATTAATATGTATGTTAGTTTCCTTAATTGGGTTGTTATATTCTTTTTTTTAAGATTTATTTATTTATTTATTTTTGAGAGAGAGAGAGAGAGAGAGAGAGAGAGAGTGGGAGGGAGGGGCAGAGGGAGAGAGAGTCTTAAGCACTCTACGCTAAAGGCAGAGGGGCTCAATTTCACAACCCTGAGATCACAACCTGAGCCAAAACCAAGAATCTGACACTTAACCAACGGTGCCACCCAGCCACCCCAGGATTTTTATATTCTTAATAGCAATAATCATGGAAGTAGTTCAGAGCCTGACAACAAGTAAGCACAAGTTCACTTTTAGAAATATACTTTATGAATGAATGTTTAAAGACTAGCATTCAAGCTTAGCATATGCTTTCCTATTACACATATATAAGCTGTTTATTGCATCTGTATTATTCAAAGAACCCAAATGTAAACTAGACTTAATCAAAGTGACAGGAGATGTATGAAGCTGTTAAGAAAATGAAACTGAATTGCTCAATGTAATGTGAGCAAAGACACAGTTGCATTTAATGTTTAACTTTAAAATAAGTTTGTCTCACTCAAAGTAATATCTTACTTTGGTATCAAGAAGTCAATAAGGATTGTGCTTTTCTATTTTTAAGAAAAGTCTAAAAGCAAAAATGCATATTGTTATGAAGCAAACCTTTTATCTTGAAGAATTAGAACAAAGTTAATGTATTAAAATTAAATTACTCTTGTGAGTACTCATAAACAATCAGTACTAAAATTGTTCATAAGCTGTAAGTGGTAATTACAGTGATCACATTTTGGATCACAGTAATTTCAAGCAAAACATTTTTGGGAAAATTATATATTGATGTCCTTTCTGTGTATATTTATTTTCAAAATGAGTAGTACTTTATTAGATGGTAACTTGATGACTGATCTTTAAAAGTTTTGCTAGAAAAGATTAAATGTTTTATAACTGTTTTATTCTATTCTGCCTATATATATTTTCCTAAATAAAATACATTAAATCATACTTAGAGTATTTGTACATATTTTAAAATATTTTTGAATCTTTTTTTCTATATGAAGTAATTAAATAAACATGCTTTGATTCAACTTAGTCTGACAAAAATTATAATGATGAGCTGGGCAAAGAAAATTTTCTCATATCTTAAAATTTTTTAAATGTTTTCTCTTTTTTATTACGAGATATATATATATATATATATATTTAAAATGGCAAATGAAAATATGTTATTTTTTCTATTTTAAACAAGTGCCGATAGACAGGAATATTGCTAACATGAATTAAGGGAATAAGTAATTATTTGGAAACATGAAAGAAACAAAGAAATATGATCCATAAACTTACCTTATTTCATAACCTGTTCTGTTTGCTATGTTGTACGAGAGTTGGGTGAGGCTGCCATAGTAGTGATCAAAGAAACTGTTCAGCTATATATTGAGTTACTCATAAAGTTTTATTGCATCTGCACCAGCCTGTCAGTATTTAATAAACGTCTGTTCAACATGCAGTGGAAAAAGACTTAGCCCTGAAAATAGTTGCATAAATATTTCTGTGTAGGAATCTAAGTTAATTAATAATTGTGCCCTCAGATAGTCTTTGATTTCTGGAAGCTATGAACTAGTCCAAGAACATAAAAGTGTTTACTTATATTGTTTTTTTCTTCAAAATTTTATTTCTTTCATTATTTAGATATTGTTTGAAAATTGTTTTACCTAATTATGTGAAATTTAAACTATCACTAAAAAGTAGAAACATTGGTAAGCTAGGATCTGAAAAACATTTGCAAGAATTAACAATTAGAAGATAATATTTAATGAAGATATATAAAATAGGTATAAAATAGAAGATAATTTAAAAAGTAATGATTAAATAAAAGTTATCTCCTGTGTCTCATGATTAACTTAAAGGTTGAAAGACTGAGCAAATTCATTAGAGTAAAATGTAAAATTAGAGATATATAAATAAGTAATCTAGAAATAAAACCAGCACTTTATTTATATTTTTTATTTAGAGCACAAATTTAATTATCAGAAATTATACTAAACACCATTTCATACAGTAAAAATTATAGTATCGATTACATTACTGGTTTAAGCCACTATAGTGTTTAAGTGTTTAAGATCAAAGAATTTGATACAAATTTATTTATCAAAAGATAAATAAAATATTATTTCAATCAATGTGGAATATGAGAAACAAAACAGATAAACATGGGAAAAAGAGAATGGGAGGCAAACCTTAAGAGACTTTTAACTACACAGAACAGAGGGTTGAAGGAAGGGAGGTGGGTGGGGAGATGGCTAAATGGGTGATGGTTTTAAGGAGGGCATTTATTGTGACTAGCACTACATGTTATATGTAAGTGATGAATCACCAAATTCTACTCCTGAAACTAACATTACACTCAAAAGAGACCTAGGTACAAATGCCAGCTATACTACATATTCCTAAGACACTGGGGGCAAATTTGTTGTCTCTTCACAGAGAGGAAATAAAAATACCTACCGATAGAGTCATTAGGAGATCAACCCTAAAACTGAAGTTAGTTGTTTTCCCTGCAATTTAAGTTTTCTGATTGGTTCAAAATAAAGAAATTGGCAAATTGTCTTTTTTCCTCTTGTAAGAGTGAAATCAAACACTACAGTTTCTCACCTATTTAAACTGACTCTGTAAATCTGTCAGGTTTTAATTAATCATCTTTTAGATTTTCTTTTATGTGTAGAAATACTTTAAGGAATAGTGTTTGTCCTCTTGATTTAAAAAGTTTTATGTGATTTGAAATTTTCATGCCTTCTATTTCATATTCAGGTCTCCCATGTCTGGTGCTGTGAGCTGGCCTTTGCCTTGAACAGTTTCTTTTGCTCCTTGCGGTCCATACCCTCCCACCCTAACTCTGGTTCTACTCATTAACTTTAAGACCAGGGAAATCATGGACTCATGAACTGCTTGGAGGTAAATTCAGACAAAACTACAATATAAAGGTATTCAATTATAGACATAACAAAGTTATATGTAGTAATGATAAAATGTGTTTTAACTTAAAACATATTGTTTTCACCTAAAGGTAATTGTGTTTTAGTTTTTTTTACTTATTAATATAAAAACTGTGCAAAAATTTAAAATGGCATGAAGTAAATTAATAAAAGTTGAGTTAGGTAGGCAAAAGGCAGAAAAAGTTGTAAACGCCAGCAGTGACACTCAACTATACTTAAACTACACTTTTACTAAACAGAACAGATTAGTGTTCAACTACTCTCTTTATGGACTTTGCCCTCTTTAGACTTTGTAATGTGCATTTCAGAATTTCAAACATACGGTAGTTAAATCATACACATCAAACATACACTTTGGGTTAAAAATTATATGATTTATAATCCAATTTACAATAGCACCAAAAACAGTAAGATACTTAGGAATAAACCTAACCAAAGAGGTGAAAGACCTGTACTCCGAAAACTATAAAACACTGATCAAAGAAACTGAAGGTGACACAAAAAAATGGAAAAACATTCCATGCTCATGGATTGGAAGAACAAACCTTGTTAAAATGTCTACACTACCCAAAATATAAAATATATATAATATATATTATTATATATAAAAGATTATATATATATATATTATATATATTATATATATATATACCAGCCATAAGGATTAATGAATTAATGAAATCTTGCCATTTGCAATGACATTATGGAGCTACTGTGTATTATGCTAAGCAAAATAATTCAGTCAGAGAAAGATAAGTACAATATGATTTCAGTCAATGTGGAACACAAGAATTAATGAAATCTTGCCATTTGCAATGACACGGATGGAGATAATGTGTATTATGCTAAACAAAACAATTCAGTCAGAAAAAGATAAATAAAATATGATTTCAATCAATGTGGAATATGAGAAACAAAACAGATAAACATGGAAAAAAGAGAAAAGGAGGCAAACCTTAAGAGACTTTTAACTATACAGAAGAGAGGGTTGAAGGAAGGGAGGTGGGTGGGGAGATGGTTTAAACAAACAGGAAAAGACCTATCCATCCTAGATCATTAACTTTCCTCTGAACTATAAAATGAGAGAGTGGGAGGAAGAATTAAGATAGTGGAGCAGTAGGGGGACTCTAGGCAGCTTCGTCTCTCAAACACAGCTAGATCAACATCAAATCATTTTGAACAAGTAGGAAATTGATCTGAGGATTAAAAGAGCAATCTGCACAATTTAGAGGAAGAGAACATAGCAGCTGCAAGGTTTAGAGACATGAATTGGGGGTGAGAAAGACCATGGTGCCATAGAGGGAAGGGATCCTTTTTTGCAAAAAGATGCGAAAGGAGGGAGAGAGGGGAAGAGAGAGCAACACATGGGGATCACGCAAGAAAAACACTCCCCCAAGACCACTGGCTGGGGAATTGAGAGGAACTGACTATGGCAATTTTTTTGCAAACAGTGGCACTCAAATTCTGAGGTTCTAGAAGGCTGCACCTTTTGCCAAAGTCAAGCCAGAGAGGCAGTGGTGCTCCAGAGAGGGAGGGTATAGGCCAAGGAGTGGACAGCATGGTGTGGGGATGCCCTGGGTTGTCCTGGGAGAGAACATTCCCCTTCCTGTAGTACATTTGGAAGAGGGTATATTGCCTCTCCAATGACAAGGCACCCCATGGGCACCATTGAGTAGCCACTCAGAAGCAGGAGACAGATGTGCAGAGAGGGCAGATAACCAGGTAGTAGCTTTTCACTGTGCTTCACCATAGACTCCAGGCACTTGTGTGGTCATGAAACTGCTTTTCTGGGTCAGAACGACACCTGGTGCAGAGCTGCAAGGCTCTGGGTTGGGTCCACACCTTGCCAGGTCCTTTAAGATTTGGAGTTTTGAATCCCAGCCACATGCCAGAGATAAAACATAGGAGCACTGTGGTGCTGGATGTGCCAACAGCCTGGGCACAGACAGGTTGAGGGCAAAGAGCTGATGGAAGCCTGGAAAAAGGAGGGGAAGTTGTTCACTTTTCTGTTTGGATTTCCTGAACACCAGTGGTCACGAGTCCCCTCCTCCCCCCACACAAGAGAGCAGGATGATGCCATTTCCACCCCTATCCACTGGCACAGTAGACTTCAGCAAGCAACACAGCACCCCCAATAGAGGCTGGAACCCCTTACACCAAACCCCATCCCTCTGAGCCCTGCATAGGCATCTTTACTAGGGCAGGTCTGAATGTGAGCCAGTGCATTGGGCCTCTCCCCCAGAGGACCAATACAGGTCGCCTGCATGTACCAAGTCTACTGACCACAGAATGCTACAAAGTGTCAGCTTCAGTTCTGGTAGAAATAGGACCAGGTTTTGTTTTTTGTTGTTTGTTTGTTTGTTTGTTTCCCTTTCCTTTCCTTTCATTCCTTTCCTTTCCTCTCCTTCCCTTCCCTTCCCTTTTCTTTTCTTTTCTTTCTTTCCTTTTTCCTTTGGAATCAGGCTTATAGTGTTTTGTTCATTTGTTTGTTTCCTTTTCTCATTTTTTAGATCAGTTTCTTTCTTTCTTTCTTCTTTTTCTCTTTCTTGTTTCTTTCTTTTCTTTCTTATTTCTTTCTTTCTTTCATTTTTTCTCCTTGGAATCAGGCTTACAGTTTTTTTCTTTGTCTGTTTGTTTGCTTTTTTGTTCCTTTTCCTATTCTCTTTTTTTTTTTTGATAAGGTTTTATTTTATTTTATTTTTTTTTAAAGATTTTATTTATTTATTCGAGAGAGAGAGAGAGAGAGAATGAAAGATAGAAAGCACGAGAGGGAAGAGGGTCAGAGGGAGAAGCAGACTCCCTGCTGAGCAGGAAGCCCGATGCGGGACTCGATCCCGGGACTCCAGGATCATGACCTGAGCCGAAGGCAGTCGCTTAACCAACTGAGCCACCCAGGCGCCCTTGGATAAGGTTTTAATTTATTTTTAGTCAGGCTTATTTTAACAAACATACTAAAGCACACCTAGTTAAAGGTCCAACACTCACTACTCCAATCAAGGAGGAACTCTGTAGATGACTAACTTGTGGGAAAGAACAGCCAAAACACATTAGCAGAGTGCACACAGCAAATGCCAAAAACACTTCCTGAAGCACCAGGCCATGGACAGTTTATGACCCCTTCTTAATATAGCATTACTCTTGGGAGCGAGAAACAACAAACTTTCTGGCGCCTGGGTGGCTCAGTCATTAAGCGTCTGCCTTCGGCTTAGGTCATGATCCCAGGGTCCTGGGATCGAGTCCCACATCGGGCTCCCTGCTCAGCAGGAAGCCTGCTTCTCCCTCTCCCACTTCCCCTGCTTGTGTTCCTGCTCTCGCTATCTCTCTCTCTGTCAAATAAATAAATAAAATATTATAAAAAGGGAACAACAAGCTTTCATAACATGCAAAAGTCAGGAACCTAGACGAAATAACAAGATGGATGAATTCTCCCCAAAAGAAAGATCAAGAAGAAATCACAACCAGGTATTTGCTCAAAATAGATATAAGCAATACATCTGAACAAGAATTTAGAACAACAGTCATAAGAATACTAGCTGGTCTTGAAAAACCATAGAAGATACCAGAGTACCCTTTGCTGCAGAGATAAAAGACCTAAAAACTTGTCAGGCTGAAATAAAAAATGCTATAACTGAGATGAAAAACCTACTGGATTAAATCAAAACGAGGATGGAAGAAGAGGAATGAATAGGTGATATAGAAGATAAAATTATGAAAAATAATGAAGCTGAAAAAAAAGAGGGAAAGAAAACTATTAGATCATGAATATAGACTTAGGGAACTCAGCGATTCCATAAAGCACAACAACATCCATGTCATAGGATTCCCAGAAGAAGAATGGAAAAAAGTGTCACAAGGTTTATTTGAACAAATTATAGCTGAGAACCTCCCTAGTCTGGGGAAGGAAATAGGCATTCAAGTCCAAAAGACACAGAGAACTCCCCTCAAAATCAACAAAATCAACACCAAGACATATCATAGTGTAACTTGCAAAATACAAAAATAAAGAGAGAATTCTGAAAGCAGCTAGGGACAAAAGATTCTTAGCCTACAAGGGTAGACACATAAAGTTAGCATCAGACCCGCCCACAGAAACTTGGAAGGCCAGAAGAAGGTGGGAAGATATATTTAACATTCTAAATGGGAAAAATATACAGCCAAGAATACCTTATCTAAAAGACTGTCATTCAGAATAGAAGGAGAAATAAAGAGTTTCTGAAACAAGCAAAAACTAAAGGAGTTGGTGAAAAATAAACCACCTCTGCAAGAGATATTACAGGTGATCCTTTGAGTGGGAAAGAGAGACCAAAAGCAACAAAGTTAGAAAGGAACAGAGATAATCTACAAGAACAACTAATTTACAGGTAATAAAATGGCACTAAATTCATGTCTATCAATAATTACTCTAAATGTAAATGGACTAAATGCTCCAATCAAAAGACATAAGGTATTAGAATGAATAAAAACAAAACAAAACAAAACAAAACACAAACAAGACCCACTGAGTGCTGCTTATAAGAGACTCATTTTAGACCCAAATCCACCTCCAGATTGAAAATGAGGGGAGTGGAGAACCATCTATCATGCTAATAGACATCCAAAGAAAGCTGGAGTAGCCATACTTATATTGGACAAACTAGATTTTAAACCAAAGACTATTATAATAAGAGATGAAGAAGGGAACTATATCATAATAAAGAGGTCTACTGAACAAGATCTAACAGTTGTAAATATTTATGCTCCCAACATGGGAGCAGCCAAATATATAAATGAACTAACAACAAACTTAAAGAAACTCATTGATAATAATACAGTAATAGTAAGGTACTTTAACACACTACTTACAACAATGGGCAGATTATATGAGCAGATCAAGGAAACAATGGCTTTGAATGACACACTGGACCAGATAGACTTAATAGACACAGTCAGAACATTTCATCCTAAACCAGCAGAATACACATTTTTTAAGTGCACATGGAACATTTTCCAGAATAGAACACATACTGGGTCACAAATCCGGCCTCAACCTTACAAAAAGATTGAGATCATACCATGTATATTTTCAGAAGAAATGAACAGACTTTTTCCAAAAAATACATACAAATGGCTAACAGACATATGAAAAAATGCTCAACATCATTGATCATCAGGAAAATACAAGTCAAAACCACAATGAGATATCAC
This sequence comes from Callorhinus ursinus, assembly GCF_003265705.2. Lineage (NCBI taxonomy): Eukaryota > Metazoa > Chordata > Mammalia > Carnivora > Otariidae > Callorhinus > Callorhinus ursinus. The sequence continues at coordinate 89,945,107 of NW_027397063.1, read as the reverse complement.
CTCACACTTGTCAGAATGGCTAAAATTAACAGCTCAGGAAACAACAGGTGTTGGTGAGGATGTGGAGAAAGGGAAACACTTTTGCACTGTTGGTGGGAATGCAAACTGGTGCAGCCACTCTGAAAAACAGTATGGAGATTCTGCAAAACTTTAAAAATAGAACTACCCTATGATCTAGCAATTGCAGTACTAGGTGCAATTGATACAAAGGATTAAAAAATTTATACAAAGGATAAAAAAAATTATACAAAGGATAAAAAAATGCTGATTTGAAAGGGCACATGCACCCCAATATTTATAACAGCACTATCAGCAATAGCCAAATTATGGAAAGACCCCTAATGTCCATTGACTGATGAATGGATAAAGAGATGGTATAAATATACAATGGAATATTACTCAACCATCAAAAAGAATGAAACCTTGCCATTTGCAACAATGTGGATGGAACTAGAGTGTATTATGTTAAGCAAAATAATTCCATTAGAGAAAGACAAATATCATATGATTTCATTCACGTGTGGAATTTAAGAAACAAAACAAATGAACATAGGGGAAGGGAAGGAAAAATAAAATAAGATAAAATAGAGAGGGAGGCAAACCAGAAAAGACTCTTAACTATAGAGAACAAATTGAGGGTTGCTGGAGGGGAGGCGGGTTAGGGGGATGGACTAAATGGGTGATGGGCATTAAGGAGGGCCTTTGTTGGGATAAGTACTAGGTGTTATATGTAAGTGATGATTCACTAAATTCTATTCCTTGAAACCAATACTGTACTATATGTTAACTACCTTGAATTAAATTTAAAAAAAAGAAAAATGTTTTGTTTTGTTTTGTTTCTTATTTTGCCTTCACCTATTCCTTATCCAACAGCTATGTAGATCTGACCTTTTAACTTTTGTTATTTTCTTTCTCTCTAAAGAATTTCTTTTAACATTTCTTGCAAGGTGTGTCTATTTCAACATATTCCTTCAACTTCTGTTTGTCTGAGAGCATTTATCCTTCACTCTTGAAAGACAATTTTTGCTTGGAACAAAATTCTATGTTGGCAATTTCTTCTCTTTCAACACTTTAAATATTTCACTCGACTCTCTTTTCACTTACACTGTTTCTGAGAAGTTGGATGTAATTCTTATCTTTGCTTCCATATAAGTAATTTGTTTTTAAACTATGGCTTCTTCCAGCATGTGTGTGTGTGTGCATATATATATTTTTTCTCTTAGTTTTCTATAGTTGGAAAATGATATTCATGGATGTGGGGGGTTTTTTTGAGGATTTATTCTACACAAAGTTTTATGACCTTCCTGGATCTATGGTTCAGTATCTGACATTAATTTGGGGAAACTCTCAGCCATTATTGTTTCAAATATTTCTTGTGTTCTTTCTTTTTGCTCCTTCTGGAATACCCATTATGAGTATGTTACTCCTCTGTAGTTTTCCTACAGTCCTTGAATATTCTGTTCTATTTTTTTTCACACTCTTCTTGTTTTTCAGTTTGAGTAGTTTCTATTAGGATACCCTCAAGCTAAGAGATCCTTGCCTGGGCCACTTACCATCTACCAACAAACCCATCAAAGCCATTCTTCATTCTGTTACAGGGTTTTTCATCTCTAGAACTTATTTTTGGTTCTCCTTAGGCTACCCATCTCTTTTCTAAAATTATCTGTATGTTTTTGCATGCTTTCTGCCTTACCCATTGGAGACACAGCTTTCTAATATTTTTGTTATATTCCAGGTCTGATAATTCCAACATTCCTGCCATATCTGATTCAGGTTCTAATGCTCTATTTCTTCAAACTGTTTTTTTTTTTTTTGGCTTTTAGTAATTCTTGTAATTTTTTCTTGACAGCTGGATATGAAGCACTTAATATAAAGAAAACACTACTGTAAACAGTCCTTCATTAACCTTTTGGTAATGTATAGGGAGAAGGAAAGAATTCTACAGTGCTATGAGAAGGTCTCAGTCTTTTAGTGCTTCTAGACTGTGAACTTCACAAATGCTCTTAGTTTTTTAGCTTCTCCACATTAGATGGGACAAAATAGGCAAAGGCCAAGCTCTTGTAAGTAAAACTCAAAAAAGTGTGAAAGCCCTTGATGACTGGACCCCCAGTTTTTATCTCTCAGACTTGTCCACATTGAGGTCCCATCAATTCATCAGTGTGGTTGAGGTTTCCATACCTTGGCACTGGTTCCCATAGAGCTTTGTGCTTAATTAGCAAATTCCAGCTTCTTACATGGCTGACTAAAAACTACATTTTCTTTCTAAATATTAATTTTCATCAACCTCCATATTACTATAATAATAAAATAGAGAGTATATCAAGGGTTGAGGGTGATAGAAGAAAATGAGGTGAGATCATTCTCTCCGGCAATACTGTGCTACATTCTTAGAGAAATGATATTCCCCTCATTAATGCAAGGTTTCTAATACATCTGGGAAGGGTGATGAAATTGTCATGGGTATGACATTTACTTTGAATATCTTTATTAAACTTTCAAAATAAGGTAAAAAAATGTACACTTGAAGCTGCTTAAGTGAACCATCAAGTTTTATTTATACTTGTTGTAAAAAAAAAGTATGGAGAATACTTGTAACTTGATATAACTTGTCTTTTACCATTTAGAATAAGAATCAAGTTCCACAACTACAATATAACCAATCAAAGTATCCCTTTTTAAATATAAACATGTTTTAAAATAAGAAATACACAAAGAGTGACTTTCTGTGTCTTTTATTTTGTCATCTTTTCTCCCAAAGGCCTAAAGAAATAATTTTATTCGTGTTATTTTAATTCATTAAAAATTTATTTTTCTCACTTAAGTGGCTAAGATTATATGATCCATGCAATTGCAGCAGATTCTGACACACTATTTGTAAAAAAAAGTAAAAATAAGTGTAAAAAAATCCCTCAAAACAAAAACCAATCATGATTTAAGAAAGTAATACAAATCAAAACCTATGACGATGTAATTTAAGAAGTGAAGTGCTTGGAAAATAAAATAGGATAGGATCTGATTATCATAGGCCATCACAATGCTATAGATTTTAAGGATGAATCTTCATTTTGCAGATGGTTTTTGTTTGCTTGCTTTTTGTTTTCTTGTTTTAATACTTTCTCCTCTTAATTTCTGGTGTCTGTTGATGTGCTATATTTTAAAAAATAAGAAATCAACTGACTCTTATTTTCTATATATTTTGTAATTTTAACTACAATGGAATGACATTGAGGTGTTTTGGGTTTGGAGTTTTAGCCAATAAATGTTTTGTCTATTAATTTGTGTTTGATTTATTTAAATTATTTTAATTAAAATGTTTAAGATAAGGAACATTAAATAGTATGTAACTTACCATTTGGTTATTTTTTTTAATTTATATTTGCATCCTTCATACTGGAGAACCCCATATATATCACATAGAAAGAAATCAATAAATTTTAGATAAAGTTAATTAATAAACTCTACAAAACCCCAAAGAAGAAAATAATACATTCTCTCTGCTGGTAGAAAGGTTATCTTGCCAAAGCCTCTAAGAAGAAATTTATTTCTCTCATTTAGCTTATTAAAGTTGGACAGACTGCTATCTGTAAGAAATGTAAGTTAACATTTTTAGAAATAAATTCACTTCACTTTATTTACAAGAATTTTATTCTGTATAACACAGTGTTGATATTTAAATCCTACCACTTCTTAGAGCTCAAGTCTGATGTTCTGTTATGAATACTTTTTTTTTTTAACTTTTCCACACTTCTTTTCTTACCCTGTTAGCAATTTCTATTATTTCTGAAACTCCATATGGTACCTTACGTTCTCTCATGTCTTTATTTTCTTTTTGTTTTATAAATATTTGCATATAGTTGCCAATAGTCTTACTAAGAATCCTTCAATATTCTAAACCACTTAGAATGTGGCCTCATACTAGTTAGCTATGGCCCATCAAATAGTAAATACTCAGTAAATATCACTGAATACATTAGCAAGTGGCCCTATTTATTTATGTACAACTCTCTCAGTGATAACAAAAGAACTTAAGAGAGCTTACATAAATCTATAAAACATCATAGAATATAGTATTTCTAATTAGTGAATGGCAACAAGACAATAAATATAATTAGAAGATATCAGGATTGATGATAATGACACAATTCCCTGAATATTTAAGCTCAATGACCATAAAATTTGTTCTATGCTCTCTTGTAACCTATGCCAAATGAAAGTCAGAATCATTTATATAATTTCCACTGTTCATTAGCTAAAATAAAGCCATCTGTTCAGGAAGTTTACACCAATTTCCTATACTTAGAGTGCATTTATATTTATTTCAGGTGCATTTTTTGTATAGGACTTAGGTAATCAAAATCACATCGTATTGTTTAGATTTTCTAAGGCAATGAGATTCATTTGTTTGTTTTTTCTACTGCTCCTCGGTATAAGCCTAATGAAAAAAATGAAAAGTAAGTTTAATGTAACTAATCTGAATCCATAAATAATTTAAAAACAGCATGGCATTTCAAGACTAAATTTTTGCTTCTCTGGCTTAATCCAAGTATATATTTTAGAATGCCTAACTTTCCTGTTTTCAGTTTTTAATCCAACTACACCATTTGATATATACTGACACCCCAAACCACCCATGTATTAGAATCTACACCTCTGGACATCACTAGGTGAAAAAAAATATTCTGAGCAATCATAAACTGAGATACCAAATGTTACTGGACAATAACTTTCAATTTAGTTTAACCAGCATTGTTATTTTTATTAGTAAAGCCATGTTTGGGCAACAGCATGGTATCTCAGTTTATGAGATATTTGGTATCTCAGTTTATGATTGCTCAGAATATTTTTTTTCACCTAGTGATGTCCAGAGGTGTAGATTCTAATGCATGGGTGGTTTGGGGTGTCAGTATATATCAAATGGTGTAGTTGGATTAAAAACTGAAAACAGGAAAGTTAGGCATTCTAAAATATATACTTGGATTAAGCCAGAGAAGCAAAAATTTAGTCTTGAAATGCCATGCTGTTTTTAAATTATTTATGGATTAAGATTAATTATATTAAACTTACTTTTCATTTTTTCATTAGAGGGTGGAGGGATGGGTTAGCCTGGTGATGGGTATTAAAGAGGGCAGGTTCTGCACGGAGCACTGTGTGTTATATGCAAACAATGAATCATGGAACACTACATCAAAAACTAATGATGTAATGTGTGGTAATTAACATAACATAATAAAAAATTTTTACCCATACTTTTAAATAAAAATAGTGGAAAATAATGGAAAAAGAGAGAAATTTCTCTTATTAGTGACAACAAAGTATGTTTCTTATAATTAGGACATCCTTAGGTGTGATCAAAGTTGCAAAGATTTCCCTCAATCTGACAGTCAATGAATTTAAGTAAAACAATTGTGTTTTCAAATGTGAATATGTACAAAATCCCAGTAATAAATGGTACTGAATCTAAAAAAGCAAATGTAATTTGGGGTCATTTAAAATGTTTTTAACTCCCTGGAAATAGGAATCATTAAGACCAGAAAATTGTCTTTAGAAAACATTATCAGGACTACACTTCTAGTATTAAAATAGGATACTCTCTATATTTACCAAAATGAAAAATCTGTATACATTCTCAGAGTATCAATGCCTAACTAAATTGACCACTTGATAAGAATTAATTAGCAATGACATTGGTTACACTCCCCAAGAAGCACCTCCAGTATTGTTCTTTGCTGCATGTACTTGAATGGTCAGCTGAAAGATGGTACTTTGATAACTTCCTGCAAGAGTAAAGGAGCTGACAAGAACATACCTGAATTCTACTCTCCTGTGCATTTCTTGCTTTTTCATCTCAGAAGTGAAGTGTAGGTAGGGTGGAGTGGCAATAATTCAACCATATATAGCCCAAGAAATTTCATGTGTATGTGTGTGGATGCGTGTGTGTTAAAAAAAAAATGCAAGAACAGAGGCTCTAAATCTAAACTTTTCTTCTTACACAGCAATTTTTGTACTTTCTTTTTAAACAGACATTTTTGGGAGAATATGAGGAAAGGACGCTAGAAAACAAATTGATTAGAATATATATATGTATATATATATTCAGTTTATTATAAGATAGGAAAGATACCTAAAATATCACATCAAGTCAAGTATCTTCATTATGAGAAAGAGTAATATTGAGAATTTGTGTTAAACTAGAAAATAGTCAAAGCTATTAATAGACATAAAAATAAATATATATGTATATATATTAGTTCCCTAATCTTAAAAATATTCTGCAACCTAAACATAATTAATCATGAATGAAACATGTGATTATATCAATCTTCATGATATCCACATTTCAAAGACACAACTTGTCTTAAGAACAAGCACTGAATATAAATATGGTGTCTAATCATAATTAACTACTAAATAAGAATCTATAAGAAGATGGAATCGTCAGGGATTCCGGGTGGCTCAGTACATTAAGCAGTCTGCCTTCAGTTTAGGTCATCAGCTCACGGTCCTGGGATCGAGCCCTATGGCCTGCTTCTCCCTCTCCCACCACCCCTCTTCTCGGCTTGTGCTCTTTTGTGCTCTCTCTCACAAATGAATAAATAAAATCTTAAAAAGAAAAGAAGATGGAATCATCTGCATTCAATATAACTTTTCATCAGAAATTGGTATACAAACCAATACATTTATTTCAGTTATAATTCAGGTCATGAAACAATACATTCTCTGTAGTTTCAAGATTGTCTTGTACTTTTCCAGAAAGTGGACATTACTAAAAAATAAACATAATTTTCTGTTCCTCAAAGATTTCCTATACTAAAGAGATACAGTATTTGGGGGGAAAAAGCATGTTAGAAAAAAATGCACCTACCTGATCTATAAATAAAATATTTATTTGTACCAGTATATTAGTTAAAATATAATTAGATATACATTTTGTTTTCCAAACAGAATTTTGAGGAGTCACAATATTCACTTTCTGAAAGTAGACTCTTCATATTTTTCATGACTATCAGGGCAATATTGAGCTAGATCTTAAAAGTTAGAACAGCAAAAACAAACTGAGGGTTCTAGAGGGGAGGAGGGTGGGGGGATGGGTTAGCCTGGTGATGGGTATTGAGGAGGGCACGTTCTGCATGGAGCACTGGGTGTTATGAACAATGAATCATGGAACACTGCATCAAAAACTAATGATGTAATGTATGGTGATTAACATAACAATAAAAATTTAAAAAAAGTTAGAACAGCAAAAACATAGTATGGTTTATAGACTTTCAATATTACCTTGGAGCTCTGTTCTTTGTCAACATCCCTTTCCTCAGAGAACTCATCCTTCAATTGTCAACTCTATACTGAAAACTGCTAAGTTTGTTCTTCTAGTTTATCTTTTCACCAAAACTGTATTGTGCCTTTCTACCATACATTTTTTCTTGTTTCATCTTCTCACCTAAACTGCAATATGCCTTACATTCTACTGTACATTTTTACTTGAATGAAACTTCATCATTCAAAGTCAAATTAATTTCAGAATTTTTTCCTGTCAAATTTCTCCTAAAATGTTTCAAGTTATTTAGTGTCACCATTTCTATTGTTACCATCCTCAAATCTACCCATCATCTTTCATGCTTCAGTTCTTGCATGAAACATTTTGATCATCTCAGCTCTAAAGTGATAAAATTCTTTTATCAGAATTTCTATAACTTCAAAAAATACATTAGCGTAGGTGCAGCCACTAAGGAAAACAATATGGAGGTTCTTCAAAAGGTTGAAAATAGAGCTACCCTACGACCAGCAATTTCACTACAGAGTATTTACCCCAAAGATAAAAGTGAAGGGATCCGAAGGGGTATGTGCACCCCCATGTTTATAGCAGCAATGTCCACAATAGCCAAACTATGGAAAGAGCAAAGATGGCCATTGACAGATGAATGGATAAAGAAGATGTGGTGTATATATATATATATATATATATATATATATCTCACTATATATATATATAGTATAGTATATGTATATATATATATAGTATAGTATATGTATATATATATGTATATACATACACACACACACACACTGGACTATTATGCAGCCATCAAAAGGAATGAAATCTTGCCATTTGCACCGATGTGGATGGAACTGGAGGGTATTATGCTGAGCGAAATAAGTCAATCAGGGAAAGACATGTATCATATGACCTCACTGATATGAGGAATTCTTAATCTCAGGAAACAAACTGAGGGTTGCTGGAGTAGTTGGGGGATGGGAGGGATGGGGTGGCTGGGTGATAGACATTGGGGAGGGTATGTGCTGTGGTGAGCGCTGTGAATTGTGTAAGACAGTTGAATCACAGACCTGTACCTCTGAAACAAATAATACATTATATGTTTAAAAAAAAGAAGAAGAAGATAACAGGAAGGGAAAAATGAAAGGGGGTGGAATCAGAAGGGGAGATGAACCATGAGAGACTATGGACTTTGAGAAACAAACTGAGGGTTCTAGAGGGGAGGGGGATGGGGGGATGGGTTAGCCTGGTGATGGGTATTAAAGAGGGCATGTACTGAATGGAGGACTGGGTGTTATACACAAATAATGAATCATGGAACACTACATCAAAAACTAATAATGTAATATATGGTGATTAACATAATATAATTAAAAAAATAGATAGATCTTGTATTGCTCCCTATTGATTTCAAGTGTGGGGGACATAGCTATCAGTAATATGTGCTGAGAGTCACCTGGGTGGCTCACTTGGTTAAGTGTCTGCCTTTAATTCAGGTCATGAACTCAGGGTTCTGGGATTGAGCCCCAAGTTGGGCTCCCTGCTCAGTGGGGAGTCTGCTTCTCCCTCTCCCTCTGCATCTCCCCCTCACTTGCTCTCTCTCTCTCAAATAAATAAAATATTTAAAAAATAATATGTGCTGATAGACTTACCTAGATTATCTTCAAACCTTACCAAACCTTGTTAATAGAATCTATAATTACCATTTCACAGATGGCTCATTGAGACTGAGAATAATGTTTATGCCAAAAATCACAAAGCAAGATTTGGGTTTAATTCTACACTGATTTATAATTTGAAGAATTTTATAGATCATTTTCTCCTAATATATCAAATAATATATATTTATTTATATTATTTGTATATATATTTATTAATATATAATTTATCCTAATATATCAAATAAAAACTTTATTTTTCTTTAAGTGCTACTCCACTCTGAAAATAGAGCAGAATTAAATTAACTGTAAGTTGACCAGTAAGTTAATGAACATGAGTCTTGCAAAACTGAAACTAGTCTATTTGATAAGTGAAGCAACACCAGCTTGCAGGGTTAATAAAATCATTGTGCATATATGACAATAATGAGTTATTTATAATCACAATTAAAACCTACTGAATCATAGATAATATGCACAGAACAATAAAACCTAAAACCAAAAGACAGGTTTCCAAATATCAACACGTGAAAAGTATATAAAACAAAATACTGGAGATAGTATTTGAAAAGGATGTCATGATGAATTTTGAATTGTGTATAATGCCTATTTTATGTTTTAATGTTATCCTTTTAGCAGAGCATCAAGCTTGGGAAACACTGAATGTCCTTCAATATAGTCTTGACCATAAATCTATATTGGCTAAAAAAAAATCATAGTATTAACATCTCAAAACCCTTCCTATTGAAGGGAAAAACCACAACACATGAAATATAAGGATTGTCCCTTAGGATAGAGGGGAGCAGAGATTCTCTTTCCCTAGTCTTAGCAACTACTGAAACTAACAGAGATGATTCCCTGGGAAGTAGTAGAGTTGTGGGTCTAACAGTGCTGACAGCATCCTAAGCAGATAATTCTTAGGCTTTATTCATGACTGTTTCCTAGCATTGCTTACCATCCTTTGGTTTTCTACCCTTTTCCTGAACTTTCTATTGATATTAAGAGTCAAAGTTTGCACTTGATTAAGCAGTTATACAAAAATTAGGCTAATAATCTTAGTAGGCATCCATATATTCTGAATATAAAAAATTAAGAAAATAATCACTAGAATCTCCTCAAAATATTAGACAATGAAAAGTCATTTAATCCATATGATAACCAAAATGTGCTCTATCTTCTCAAAGTGTCTTCAGAAAACCAATAGAATATGTTACATGATTAACATTTATTATGTATTAATTTATATTGATAACATTTTAAATTGGTAATCCATATAGGAAACCAATCCCCTACTCAACTAATCCCCTACTGTCCTTTAATTAAACAGGACAGTCTATTCTCAGGCCATTTCCAGTGACTGTTTCCAGTTGCCTCAGCAACTTTAGATACTAAAAGCTCATTTTAAGACAATTAAGCCATAATGGGGAAAAGAGACCTTGAACAGTTTTGGCTTTTAACCTCCTAGGGCACCAGAAACTGAGAGCAGCATCAGTCCATACAAATATCCCTCTGTTGAGGAGGAGGTTTACCAATAATAAAAACTACACTTCAATATCAAGTTTCAGGAATTTGGAAGGATTACCAGATCCACATACAGCTCATTTCATACCATTGCCATGTCCTTTCAGTTTGTTTCTCAATCCCCTGCATCCCTTAATTTTTCCACAAAAAGTATATAGTTTTTTTCCTTAAGTCCTTAAAATAGAACTTTTGAAAATTAGCCTCAGAATATAGACAGCTATTCACAAATTTGTCTCTCAAACTAGATTACAACTTAATTTGAGAATGAGAATTACATACTAATGTGGACTAATTACCTTTCTGTTTCTAAAGTGTTTTATACATTATGAGCACTCAAAAGAAGTGGGTTGAAGTTACCCACATCTGTTAAACTAAATCTACTGATAAAAACTTTCAAGGCAGAGGATGATAGGGAAAGAGAGGGAAAAAAATGAAACAAGATGAAACCATAGACGAAGACAAACCATAAGAGACTCTTAATCTTAGGAAACAAACTGAGGGTTGCTGGAGGGGAGGGGGTTAGCAGATGGGGTGGCTGGTGATGGACATTGGGGATGGTATGTGTTGTAATGAGCGTTGTGTGTTGTGTAAGACTGATGAATCACAGACCTGTACCCCTGAAACAAATAATACATTATATGTTCATTAAAAAGTAAAATAATAAATAAATAAATAATAAAAAGTAGATGGAAGGTAAAAATGTATTTATTAAAATTAGCTTTAAATTAAAGAAATACAATAACTAAAATGTCAAGTGACTTTATCATAATACTAAGGACACTTCAATATAATTACGTTTATTTAGTTCCATCCTCAATTAGAATCTAATTGTTCACTTATTTAATTTCTGATCAATTAGAATCTCTATGTGACATCATATCTGTTTTATTGTTTGTGGATCTCCTCAATAACAGAACACATTATATAAAGATTTTACAATTAATGATAAAATCACTCTTGTTCAACAGAGCAATTGTATTTTCATTAAAGTGTGTGTGTGTGTGTGTGTGTGTGTGTGTATTTATCTTTGGTTTTATATTCCCAGTCAAAACCTAGCTCAGCTCCTTTCTTTCTTTTTTTTTTTTTTATAATTGAAGTATAATTAACATACAGGGTTATATTAGTTTCAGGTATAAAATATAATGATTCAACAATTCTATATATTACTCAGTGTTCAACAAAATAAGTGTACTACTCTTAATCCCCTTTATCTATTTCACCCATCACCCTACTCATCTCTCCTCTGGCAACCATCAGTAGGATCTCTGTATTTAAGAGTTTTTTTTTTTTTTTTTGGTTTGTCTCCGTTTCTTTTGTTTGTTTCTTAAATTCCACATATAAGTTAATTCATATGGTATTTATCCTTCTCTGTCTTACTTATTTTACTTAACATTATACTGTCTAAGATATCCATGTGGTTGCATATGGCTAAATCACATTCTTTTTTAGGGATTAGTAATATCCTATGGGGTGTGTGTGTATATTCTTCATTCATCTAGGGATAGACACTTGGGTGTCTTCCATTCTTGGCTACTGTAAATAATGTTGCAATAAACATAGGGTTGTGTATATCTTTTCAAAATATTAGTGTTTTTATTTTCTTTGGGTATATAGTGGAATTACTGGATCTTATGGTTCAATACAGTATTAATATGCTTAATACAAAATTCAACTGGATACTTCCTTTAGATATACAGAGAAATAAAATGTAAAATAAAAATGTTTTTAAAATACTTTTTATGTTAATTTTATCAGAGAGCTATGAAAAATTATCTCTTCATTCTGCTTTATGGTATACAATGTTATTTTGATGGGACTGGGGAATTCAAGGTGCATAATAGAAGAAACAGTGATTTACTGTTTATTGTATCTCACTTAATTTTAAACTATTATTCAATAGTTTTGTTTCATTTCTGAAAATTAAAACAATTTTCTATTTCAGTCTTGAAAAACAAGAAAATCACTAGGGTCCATAATTATATTTGAAGAAAAAATGGTTGAAAACTTCTCAACATTAAGGAAAGAAATAGATAACCAGGTAACCAGGTTCAAGATTCCCAACGACCTCCAAGCAAAATGATCTGAAAAAAGTTCACACAGAAATATATTATAAAGAAATTGTCAAAATTCAAAGACAAAGGGAAAATTTTGAAAGCAGCAAGGAAAAAAGTAACTTCACATTCATGGGAGCCCTCATAAGACTAACAGCAGTATCTAAGCAGAAATCTTGCTAGTCAGAATGATATATTTAATGTGTTGAAAGAAAAAAAAAATAAACTGTCCTTCAAAATGAAGAACTAAAGGCTTTCCAGATAAGTAAAAGTAGAAGTTCATTGTTACCTGATTGGCCTTACAAGAAAGGTTAGAGGAAGTCCTTCAAGTAGGGGGAAAAAAAGAGGACACAAGAAAACAACATAAAAGCATAAGAAAGTATACAGTTTGTTGTTAAAGATAAACATAAAGACAAATAGAACTGTAATACTGTAGCAGTGGTAAATAAGTACATTTAATTCTGTCACAGAGATTGGTATAAAAAAATAACTAGAACTTCAAAATTACGATACTGGGAAGATGGAAGACATCCTATGTCCATGACTTGAAAGACTTAACATGTTTAAATTGTCTGTATTATTCAAAGTGATCTTCAGATTCAATGAAATACCTTCAGTCACAGAGGCAATTTTTTGCATAAATGGGCAAAACAATCTAAAAACGTATACAAAACAAAAGACACCAAATAGAAAAAAAAATTGAGAAAGAAAATCAAAGCTAGAGTTTTTAAATATCCTGACACAAGTCAAACTCTATTATTTTGGACAAATGCTAGACTGTTAATGTTTCTTCTAAGCCTCTAAGATTACTAAAATCAGTATACATAAGAACAAAGTTTCATAAGTGAAATTACAATTCTAAATAAGAAATATCAAATTATTGAGTTCTATGCCTTCCTTTAATACCATGTGTGTTCTCTAAGCTTTATTTTAATTTGCCATATGTTTAAATAAACTGATAAAGATATGATGGGAACAAAATACACGCTTACGAGTCACAACATTTTCCTTTTCATGAATAACTTAGGAATAACAGGTAAAGCAGTTGATCTATTGGTTAATTATTGTCAAAAAGCTTAACTTAATATTAAGTTATGCCAAAATGAAAATATTTGACATTTGACATGTTTTGGATTCCAGTGTCAATGCATTCAACTGCTTCAGGAAACATTTTGCTGCTAACCTCTTTCTCCCAACCCATAGATTAAGTACAGTTAACAATCAAATATCTTCAAGGGTTCACTTATATTTGAAGTAAAATAAATAAATAAAAATTAATACAAATGTTTATGTCAAAATCATTTCTTTACTACTTTAAGATTCATAATCCTGGTTCTTAGAAAAATACTGATTCCAATTCTTGAAAAGTTTTGTTGGAGTAATAAACTCAATGAAAAGTAACTACTGAAGTCCTCATCAAATCAAAAGTAGAATATTTCTCCATTTGGCAAGGGTATGTCAATTCCTTTATTATTAGGCCTGTTCTTCCACTTTCTTCACATATGGAATTCACCTGTATATAACACAGATATCATCTTTTCACAGTTATTTGAGACTCCAAATAGAAATTAATGAATCCAGATTTTCAGGAGGTTCATTTGAGAATATTTCTTAAGCCTCTATTGTGTATTAGACACTTTACTAGAAATTTACATGAATCACTTGACACCCTCTGATTTGGGCTGTATTATTATCTCCAAATTACAGAAATCAAAATTTATGTTAGAGAGATTAAGTAAATTAGACCTATAATTTGTTACATACGCACTTTCCTAATCTGCTATGCTATTTGTATTAGCTAGACCAATGATTCTCTAATATTTAATTTCAAGACTCCTTCACCCTCCTAAAAGATACAGAAGTTCCCAATGAGCTTTTGATTATGTGGATTTTATCTATGAATACTTACCACATTTGATAGAAAAAATGAGAATTAAAAATATTAAGTCATTTAAAAATATTGGTAATAATTCATCATGTGTAAACATAAAAATATTTTCTGGAAAATATATTGTACAAAACAAAAAATAATAAGGGAAGTGACATTGTTTTACATTTTTTGCAAGTCTCTTTAATGTTCAGTTTAACAAAAGATAGTTGTATTCTCATTTCTGCCTTGGCTTTCAACCTGTAACGTTATTACCTTTTTCATACACTTGTGAGAAATTAGAAAGGCTTATAATATATTTGTTTATTATAACAAGTTTTGAATTTATGGAATCCTTGATTGGTCACCCTTGCAGAACGACTGTACTAACACCTCATAAATACCTAGGATACATCTACCTGTCACAGATCATTTAAATTTATTCCATTATTATAAAAAGACACTGAAAAATATACTTAAAAATAATTTATAAACAGAATTTTTCACCAAGAAATTATGCAGTTTTCAAAATGTCTGACTCATGGTGATATTTAATAAAATCAGTTAATTAATATTTTATTATCAATATTAACATACTGTCTTTACATTGTTTTATCTGTTCTTATATATCCCTTACATGTCCTTAGTATGATCATAAAATATGGCTTTAGGAATAAGTCAAAGGAAGTTATTTAATGATGTATGTACATATCACATTTTCTTTCATACTGCAGACATTTGTTACATAATAAGCCCTGTGCTAGTGTGTCAGAGGTAACAATAGATCCAAGTCTGTTAAAAAATATTAACAAACATTTCCCAGAAAGTTGGGGAAAAAAATATACCTAACTACCTAAAACTGTGTGATAGAAATAGAGAGGAAAGAAATTTCTATGTCATACCAACCTGTTAAAAAGTGAAATACTGTGCTAGTTATAAACTATGTATTTCTGATAATGACCAATAGATTTGACCAAACTTTTTACTAATGACAAATGTGAACCATGCATTAGTTATGGAGAAAAAAATATATTTTTTTTGTTCTTCAACATTGAAGGAATGGAAACACTAAAAACAACTATTGCAATAGTCTAAAACCACTAACTAGGCTCTGATTTAATTATAACTGACAGGAAATTGTTCATAGGAATGAAACCTTTTTAAAAGGATAATGTGTTTTCTCCTTTTTCTATTAGATTTTATATGAAAAAAATTCAAGTATTTCCATTTATAATTCAGAAAATTAAATGTGTCTAGGAGAAAAATATATAACTATATAATTGTTGGTACACTATAATACAATGAAATATTTTAAACTCGTGTATTTTTTATAAAATACAGCTCTGAAAGACAACATTAATTTTTATAATAACTAATTTCCTACAAGAAGGATATAACCATAAAATACAGATTAACAACATAAAGTTCACTGTGATAAGAAAATCAACAACCCAAAGTGCACTGTGATAAGAAGATCAAAGTGCACAACTCTTTTTTCTCCATTAAATTATCTTTTTATAGAAATTGTATTTAATGAAGCCATTTTACCGCCAGAAACCCAAACAGGTTCTCACAGGGATAGACCACATTCTGGGCCATATGATATACCTTTACAAATTTAAAGCACACACATACACAAATACAATGCTCTCAAAAACCATGGAATTAAACCTGAAATCAGTAACAGAAAGACGTAAATCACAAATATTTAGAGATGAAACAACATACTGCTAAATAATGCATAGGTCAATGAAGACATCTCAGGAGAAATTTTAAAACATTTCAACTAAATGAAAATGAAAATACAACTTATCAAAATTTGTGGCATGAAGTGAAAGTACTGCTTAGAGGAAAATTTACAGCACTGAATCCATATATTAGAAAAGAGGAAAGATTGGGCACCTGAGTGGCTCAGTCATTAAGCGTCTCCCTTTGGCTCAGGTCATGTTCCCAGGGTCCTGGGATCGAGTTCCACATCAGGCTCCCTGCTTGGCGGGAAGCCTGCTCTCCCTCTGCCACTCCCCCTGCTTGTGTTCCTGCTCTCACTTTCTCTCTCTCTGTCAAATAATTAAGTAAAATCTTTAAAAAAATTTAAAAAAAGAAAAGAGGAAAGATTAAATAATCTAAACTCCCAGCTTAGGAAACTAGAAACAGAAAAGCAAATTAATTCTAAAGTAAGCAGAAGAGAAATAAGAAAAATTTAAAATGGACTCAATGAAATTGAATATAGAAATTAATAGAGAAAATCAATAAAAAATACTATATTCATTTTTTTAAGTTGTCATTTTCTTGGTTTCAAGGTTAGCCTCAGGACACAAAAGAATGAAAAGAAGCAGCAATAAATAAAGAAGGATATAGGGAAGTATAAATTTAAATTATATCTTTTCCTACATGTGTTTTGTTGTGATAAATAACATCTAAATTTATTTCCTACATTAAGCAAAAAATACTTTTGCATTTAATCAGATTAAATTCATTTTGAGTATTTTGTTAGTCATTTTGAGCAATAAGGGGGGGTGCATACTATTTGTTTGGAAAAAAAAATCTGTTCTATTATTACAACATCAACACTCAAGTAAATGCCAACAGGCCTAAGTGAATTGTTTGACATGTCATGAGCCTACATTTTCTCCTTCAGGCTCACTAATAGCAATAGAAATTTAAGGAAAACAGCCAAAACAAGATAAATCTGTGAAGGCAAATAACTAAAAGTCATGTAACCTAGGCATAACAGTAGTCAAAACATAAATAAAAATGATCAGAAATCATTACAATTATTTAACCACTGAAGATGTACATTATATAACTCTATACATCTTTGTATTATAAAAAATAATATATTGATTGAAATAAAATTAAACACATGAAATATTTTGGATATTTCAGATCACATTATGAAGTTACCTTCCTCTTAAGGAAAAAAAGAAATCTACATTTAAAAATTTTCCACAAGGTATGACTTCAAGGAATAAAATTACTTTAAAATGATAACAATATATTCAGTTAGTTATTTTAGCAAATTGTTGAAGTAAAGTAAAACATGTGGTATTGTGAAATGAAAATAGTTTCTAGTGGAGGAGAGAAAAAGAGTCCTCATTAAGGCTTTATATAAAACAGTGTTATCTTTTTCTGCTATTATTTTATCTTGTCCTCAAAAAATGAAATGAACAGTTGTTCTAGAGTAACAGGTGTTCAATGTACAATGTACACAGTCAGTGAAAAAGCCAGGGATTTTTTTTATCTCCAAAGGCCATGTTCATAGCATTAAAGCATGAATAACTTTGGATCCTAGCTTATCTTTTTTTTTTTAGATTTTTTTTTTTATTTATTTGAGAGAGAGAGAGAATGAGAGATAGAGAGCACGAGAGGGAAGAGGGTCAGAGGGAGAAGCAGACTCCCCGCTGAGCTGGGAGCCCGATGTGGGACTCGATCCTGGGACTCCAGGATCATGACCTGAGCTGAAGGCAGTCGCTTAACCAACTGAGCCACCCAGGCGCCCCGGATCCTAGCTTATCTTATATTTTAAGCAGTACATAATATGTTCATGCACAATGTTGGCATGAATAAACTCCTTAGCACTATCTGAATTACCTGGGTGAAGTCCCAGAGTTCATCAGGTCATTTGTATTTACAAAGATACTAACTTGATTGTGAGAGTGTACATGCAGGAATCACATGTTACAATAGAGACCAGTTTCCAATAAGTTGCTTTGTCCACTAAAGCATATTTCATCTCTTTCTCAACCATGGAGATTAGATATGTGGGAAGGAAGTGACAGGTTTTGAATTAAGGATGCACGCAAAAGATAACTATTGTTTCATATCCAGTAGAGTCTAAGAATTCTTACCCACCTCCAGAAATTCTAAGGTAATTTTTACTTAGACAAGCCTGTGAATTTCCAAATACCAGCTATAATCTTTATTTTAAGGATTGATTCATCCTAAGTAGGAGATGATTATATATGTGCTTGTGGCATCTTTCAAAGATTTTTCATAGACAGGTGTTTCTGTCTTGCTGACTATTTCTTTACCCTTTCTCTTTACCCTTAATCATTACCTAAATCTTGCTTATGGAAGTTGCACTAAAATAAACATTTAGCTAAACAATTAAATATGGTCAAACCATCCATTACTGCTTCCAAGGCAATTCAAGGGCTTACAAAATATTACATCTCCCTGACATGTGCTAAATACAGATAACAGAAGGCAGATAATTTTTTAAATACTTCATAAAATACTATTAAAAAACACAAACGTTTTTGGGCATTAAATTTTGTGTTTCAAATCTGTGGGGAACTGAAAGTTATTCAGGAAATAGTGTTAGAAAAAGAGGATAATCATCCGGAGAAAAAAAAATGTTGGATTTTTACTTCACCCCTACTCCAAAATTAGTTCCAGATTAATGGAAATTTTAACATAAAAAAAAGAAACATAAAAGTACTAGAAGAAAATGAGAAATTCTCTCATTCATTCTCTTCTACTTTTAAAAATTGCAAAAATGAGTAGGAAATGCATCTAAGTATATTTCAAAACTCAGAAGCTATAATGAGAAAATACTGATAATCAACTACATAAAAATATAACTGATCTTCTTTGTCCAAAACATCCTAAAAACAAGGAAGATTAAAAGACAAATTGACAACACTTTGGTAATTCTATCAAAGGTTAGTTTCCTTTCTGAAGTTAACAAAATTTCCTACAAATCAATAAGAAATAGAGCAATGGCCCAATAAAAGAATGGGAAAATAAATGAACTGACATCACCTCCCTCCAAAAATGGCTCTAAAAAATAAACATGCTCAAAATCACTCATCATAAGAGGTATAAAAATTAAAGTTGCCAGATCCTGTTTTGCCCCCGAGCAATAAAATAATTGGATCACACTGTGATGCAGAGTGTTCAGGAAACAGTCCTTCTCATATGTGCAGCTGGGTAGGAAACTGGTAACAGCTTGGGGAACAGCAATTTGGGGACTATCTATTAAAATTAAAACTGTATGTTTGTTGACCCAGCAATTACATCCACAAGTGTTTTTTTTTAATACATGTATAATTGCATACCTTCAAATGATATATATTCACTGCAGTTTTGTCTAGAGTAGCATAAAATTGGAACTATAGTTCGTTATTCTATAACTAGTTAAATAACTTATGGTGTTCATATAAAACAGAATATTGTACAGGCATTTAAAAGAAAGGCAGAGTCTCTCTATGGTTTGTCTCTGATTTCTTCCCATTCAGTTTTCCCTCCCTTCCCCTGTGGTCCTCCACACTATTCCTTATGTTCCACATATGAATGAAACCGTATGATAATTGACTTTCTCTGCTTGACTTATTTCACTTAGCATAATCCCCTCCAGTTCCATCCATGTCAATGCAAATGGTAGGTATTCATCCTTTCTGATGGCTGAGTAATATTCCATTGTATATATGGACCACATCTTCTTTATCCATTCACCTGTCGAAGGGCATCTTGGCTCTTTCCACAGTTGGGCTATTGCGGACATTGCTGCTGTGAACATTGGGGTGCATATGCCCCTTCTTTTCACTACATCTGTGGCTTTGGGGTAAATACCTAGTAGTGCAATTGCTGGGTTGTAGGGTAGCTCTATTTTTAACATATTGAGGGACCTCCACACTGTTTTCCAGGAAACAAACGGAGGGTTACAGATGGGAGGGGGGTGGGGGGATGTGATAATTGAGTGATGGGTATTAAGGAAGGCAGGTGTTGTGATGAGCACTGAGTGTTATATGCAACTAATGAATCATTGAACACTACATGAAAAATTAATGATGTAATATATGTTGGCTAACTGAACATAATAAAAAAATAAAACTGCAAAAAATAAAAAATAAAAGAAAGGCAGATATTTAGTGCCTAGTATGACAGGACTGCCAAGGGAAAAAAGCAAGAAGTAAAATAGTTTGTATAGTATGCATCATATACATGTGTTATCATTACTAAACTTGGGGG
>NW_027397063.1:89728231-89924754 GCF_003265705.2 Callorhinus ursinus | reverse complement strand
CACACACACACACACACACACACACACACACACACACACACACACCAGGCATTATTTCTAGAGTCTTCTCCTCCATACTACTAATGAACTTCATGAGGCATTCACTTTGGTAGGTTGCTTGGTGTAGAAGAAAGAATCAGAATCAGAAGCTCTATATGCAGCTCTCAGCTTTGATATTTATAGATCATGTAATCCTGGGTGGGTGCCTTAACCTCTCCTAGTCTCAGTTTACCTCACACATAAAGCAAAGTAAAATTTTATTTTCATGAAAGATAGTGTGTCACGGTAAATCAGAGCATGGGCTTTGGGGCCACAGACCTAAGACTAAGTTTTTGTCTGTTATTTCTTCGCTTGGAATCCTTAACACTGAAACTCAGAAAGGTTAAATGATTTGGTCAGAGACATAAGATTGTTACAGACAGAAAAGACTAGATCTGTTGTCTGATTAATTTTAGTAATATACTCACAACATCATAGAGTACATTCTCAAACAGAATTTCCTTGATAGCAATATAAAAAGATAAGTAAATTTTCTTAAGTTGTTCTTGATCAACATAAATTTTGTAGTTTTTATTATATAATTTTAAAAAATCTAAAATATCTTGGGGCTTTACAGTATGTTGACTTCAGATTTCTTATTAACCTGAATGAAAGGGGGGAAATCAGAGGGGGAGACTAACCATGAGAGACTATGGACTCTGAGAAACAAACTGAGGGTTCTAGAGGGGAGGGGGTGGGGGGATGGGTTAGCCTGGTGATGGGTATTAAAGAGGGCAGGTTCTGCATGGAGCACTGGGTGTTATACACAAACAATGAATCATGGAACACTACATCAAAAACTAATGATGTATGGTGATTAACATAACATAATTTTTAAAAAAGCAGTAAAAGCTGAAACATGGTATCATTCATTTTTATAATACATCTTTTCCTTCCCCTTTAAATAAAAGTAATATTTAGCAAAATAATTTGAAAATAAAAATATAGGGGCACCTGGGTGGCTCAGTCAGTTAAACATCTGCCTTCATCTCAGGTCATGATCCCAGCATCCTGGGATCAAGCCCTACTTCAGGCTCCCTGCTCAGCGGTGACTCTGCTTCTCCCTCTGCCTCTCCCTCTGCTTGTGCTCTTTCTCGCTTGCTCACTCTCTCTTTCTCAAACAAATAAATAAAATCTTTTAAAAAAAGGAAAAATATATAGCACTTAATTTTGTCTTGGATTCTTGTGGGAAAGTAGGTTTGGGGGTAAGCTTCAGGACAACAAAAGATAAATGGCACAACACAGACTGGAAATTAGTAATTTGAATATGTTATTAGTTTTGGTTAAGAGCATATGTCATTTTCTATGCATTTAATTTCAACATGTTTTTGGAATATTTGAAATAACTTTAAATATTTACTTTCCTCAAATTAAAACAGTACAGCAAATACTGTATAATAAACATAATCTTCAGAAATGACTGCGGTCTGAGAACGTCAGCAATTCAGAGTCCCTTTGGCTAAGACACTGTATGTTAATTCATACAAATGGTTTCTTGAAGAACTCATATTTAGAACACCAGTGCATAATGCATCCAGTGTTAAATCCAAGTTCAAAGCTACCAAATAGTTTTGTTGCTTAAATTTTCCCTTTGGTTATAACATTTGTTCCTACTACCCTCACACTCAATTAGTAAGTTTACCAGGGTGATCTTATGCTTCATTCTTATTATCCAAAAGATATGTTTTCACATGCATAAACATTGGTCAGAAATCAAAGCTAGGTTATGGAAAGTCATCTAAACAAAGAGAGGAAACTAGAGAGAACCAGTATCCTATGCCAATAATTACTAACAATAAAACAATAAAGTTTGAAAGCCTCATTGATACACAGGAAAACATAATTCAATACTATAATTGGAGATTAGAGTAGCAAAAACAAGTCTAGAAAATATATTTGTGGTGAACTATATAGAAGGATTTTTTTTCTTTTTAGATAAAAGGTGATTTCCAGTAAGACTGTGAAATGAAATAAACACTCCAGGATGGTCAAGAGACGTTTACTTAAAAACAAAGCAAATCACTCAAATACATGCCTTACTTCCAATCTTTATTCAGGATTTAGAAACTTATATTTGAAAAACATTTCAAGATCCACTGAGCATTTTTGGTTACTGAGTTAGAACGTGTTCTTAAGCACTGAACCTATCTATGCAATAATTGATAATAAAACAGATCAAGAATATCTATTTACTGGATCAAAGAAATTTCATGTTTACTTTTATTCATTAAGCAAATATAAATAAAATAAAGTCACATATTACAGGTTTGTTAGCAGTGTGTTCTGATTTTTTCATAGGCTTGCTGGGCAAGGATCTGAATTTGATGATACCTAATTGTCTACCATCTAGTACCTATTCAGTTCACAACACCTAGAATAAACCTGTCTTTAATATCCTAAATGCTTGTGGAGTGTAGGGATTACATAATTTTAAGAAAGAACAGAGCAATATACTTAGCATTCTGTAGTACTGACAAAACCTCTAAATTTCTTCAAATGAAAGATAAAAGACATTTTGATTGAGAGTTATAAAGATGTTCTCTATAGCATTCTTTAGTTCCTTTGCCAAAATTTCTGGGTCTGTCATATGTTTTTCAATACTAGAATAATAATAATAATACCAGGGTAATAACTGGATGTTATGTCTTTCAGTATGTCTTCAAAGGTGAAACTTCACCTCAGCACTGAAAGAAGGGGAGGTAAAATCCTTATGGGAAATAATTCGTTTATACCATGACTAAGTAATCAGATTTGAAGGTAATCATACTATCAAAATAATCAAATGACTAGAAGTTATCAACGGATATCCCAAGGCATTTCCTGAGGTTTTCTGCTGTCAAGATTTTTTAAAAAAATCAAATGGAGAATTATTTTCAATTTTAAAAAGAGTAATAAATATGTCTTCAAAACATTGTTATATACCAAGTATTTAATCATTATACCTGTATAGAGACAAAACAAAGGTAAACCTAAAATGGGTACATTTCATTGTATGTAAATTATACTCTAAATAAAATTGAATTTTAAAAGTTTATTGAGCCTATAGAAGCACCGTGAATAAGAAACTAAGACTCACCCATATTTGGTGGCCAGAGTCATCAACTCCTCAGATTCAACTGTGATGACTGTGATTCAACTCAGATTCAACTGTGATGACTTTTACCAACATGCTCCCATCGAGCTCATCCAAAACTAATTCTGTTTCAGGGTTTGCCAAACTTGCGTTGTCATAAAATGGTCTGTGCAATTGTTAAACATATAGATTCCATGCCCCCTGCCAAGACGTACTAAATCTGTATGTTTAACATTTGTACCATGTGATTCTTAAAATGAGCACATTTGAGCAACAGGGCTTTAGTTTCCCCAGCCCCTCTTACCAATCATTTTGCTACTTAGGTTTTCATGTGAAATTCTTCCAACCCAAATTTCTATTGTTCTTTGAATTGTCCAAAGTTTTATGGACCTCTGCTTATTAGAACCCCACATATGGCAGTATGCATTGATGACATCCTAATCCAAGATTCAAAAAAGAAAAAATACAAGAAAAGACTAAAGATCTTCTATTTTGGTTCATTACATCAGGTAATGGAGTGAAAGAAAATAAAAATATGGCATTTGTACTTCCAATGTCACCTTCCAAGGTAGTCATGACATAGCAATAATACTAGTATTCCTACCTTCCAACTTATGATGTACTTTGCTCAAAAACAAAGAAAAAGCTTCAAGTATTTTGAAAGTGATTTAATACCTTTGAAACAAAACAAAACAAACAGAGGCCACTACCAAACAGCACTGTATAATTTCACTACCTATTGGGAAAAGCAAATTTACTAATTTAAAAAAGGAATTTTAGGGTCCCAAGCAGTTACTAATTTCTGAATTCAAAGGAATGCATTATAATACTCACTTCTTTTGGTAATTAGCACTTAGGTTAAATGTACAGTGAATATAGCTCTCATTGAATAAAGTGGCCTCAGAAATCTAACTAATTATTTTGCTTTCTTCATGAATTCCAAATTATTGAATCATTTCAGTTATAGTTACAGAAAGTTGTCCAAACTGAGTACAATGATGACAAATGCCTAAAATTTCTGGTACCCAGAATAGACATTACCAAAGAAGCAGTCTCTTGCCTTGTTATAGCAAGGCTTGTTTATGTTTTACTAAAACAAAGGTCCTTAAAGAAGTCACAAAGGAATCATTTGGAATACTGATCAAAAACAGACTCCTGGACCCAGCCTCAGAAATAATGATCCAAATCTTAAAGGCAGTGGCCCAAGAATCTGTATTTCACCTAGATTCTTAGGCTATTCATATGCTGAAACCATTTCAGGAATCTTTATATTTTATGACCCTAAACCTGATCCATATAGGATTCTTTCACAATCACTGAAGTCACAGAAACTATATCATGTCCCAGAAGCACAGATGGATCTGTATGATAGTGTTATGTTGACTATCTATAAAAGCATTTATCCCAAAGTAAACAAACAATAAGAGAATTATTAGAAAACCTTCCTCAGAACCATCTGACATTGATTTTTAGCTACTCTTTTAGAGAACTTACTAAGGCCATAATCTGAAAGAAGCAATACATTTTCCTTAAATGCTACAATTTCTAAAGCATAGTCATTCGTTTTAGTCAATTGCTAATATGTGTGTGTGTCTGTGTGTGTGTGTCTGTGTGTGTGTGTCTGTGCATGCTTGTGTATAACTTCTTCTCTCCCTCCCTCCAGCCATCCTCAGAAGGAGTTTTTCAAGAGTATTTCTTGGCTGGCAAAAATGAGTTGGTAGTAAAGGGGAGGTAAGGGAGAGAGGGTATTACACAATACATATGTGAGAAGAGTGATTTAAATTTTAAAATTCTAATATTATAACAAATACTGCCACAAATATAGAACTAGGAAAGAGACCAGATAATTAAGAAGTAACAATACATTGTTTTGTTGAAATCTTTTTATTATTTGTTTATACATAATATTCTGTTTCTTGCCTACTATGCTTTTCTCTTTCTCCTCTCTTCCTGGCTGCTGACTTTTCATCCTACCCTACACACTTTCCTCATTTTTATATTCCTAATCTCTATGGAACATGATCACTTTATTTTCAGGTGAACAGTTTATCAAGTTTTTACAGTATGTGCTTGAAATATTTTGGAGGACAAGATATGACAAAAAATTTAATAACAAGTCACATTATAACAGCATGTTTTAAATTGATCTTTGCCCAGTACATAAATCCAGTGATCATCAGTCATAAAATGATTAGATAACAAGCACAATTATAGGTCAGCTTCTCCTCACATGGTGGGAAATGTGCTTTTGCAGGGCACATGCATTAATTAAACCAAAAAGACCCAGAAAACAAAATACATTGGGTATATAAATCTATACATCAAACTTACCAAAGGAAAGATAAATATTTTATTCATTTCATTTATTCTATTTTTTTCTGGTCTTTAAAAAAAACACTGTTGAGATTAGCTGATTATCAGCACTGGTTTGCATAGAAATTGATGCCCTATGAAGCCATTTACCAAAAAGCACCTTGACAGCTTTGAAAGAGTCAATGCCTCTCATAGGTTACCAGGAAGCACAGAGAAGGTCTAGCAGAATATTTATGCAGTGCCATCTTAAAATAGGCTACATAATTTATTAATATGTCTCCTTTTCTTTCACATTTTGAAAACAAAATGCTTTTAAAATTGAATAATAATTTTAGCAAGGTGAATCCTTCAAAGATAACAGAAAAAAAAAAACCTTGAAGAGATGCAATTAAAATTATGACAAAGCACTAATTAAAAATTGAGCACATGTTCCAATATGAATGTTCCTACATGTCTAAGATTCAATTCTGGAGAAATTTTCATATTGAATCTGCCATTGCTAAGACAACATCATTTGATAAAATTATATAGACCTTTCATTATCATGCTTATTTTATTTATTTTTAAATCTTGGATAATGGCTTTTAGCTCCATGTTTTATTCACATATTATTAAAATTATAAAATTACTTTCCCATTCACAATGGTTTTAGTCTCTAGTTTTAATTTCAATATTTTAGAAGTTTCCCTTAAGTCTCGGAAAATATATACATATGTACATAAGTAGTAGGTAGTATGTGTGTGTATGTAACAAGTATAAGATATATGCTAAGTAGATAAAGTAATTATGTAGTATGTGTATATATGTGGTGGGCATATGTATGTATATAAGTATGTAGGAGGGATGTGGTTTGTACGTGTGTGGATGTGTCAACAGGGATTTTGTTTTGACTCCATATCTTAGTATAATGTAGGTTCTCAATAAGTAGGCAGTGAGAGAACCATGTTTCAAAATTTAGCATTAAATTTCAACTATAAAATCTTTATATTTTCTTGAAAATAAACTCTTCAAGTTCAAAACAGTTGGTAGTTCAGCTATATTCAAATATAAACTTTTCCTCTGAATCTTATCCCACAGGCTTTAGAATTTTCTTGGCATGAATTTTTGCAGTTTTTATACTCTACATTGAAAATTTACTAGTGCTTAACAACTCCTAATGAATTTTATTCTCCATTAATTAAAATAGATCTCTTCCTGTCATATATATTATTATCTGAATTTTAGATTCAATATATTTCCCTTTAGCTCCAGTTTAAAACAATTGTGAGTGATGTTCTTCAAAGAAGTACATGTATTAAAATATAAAATAAAACCTAAATGTATTTTCAATCCACTGCACAATGACTATTTACTACCTATTATATAATCAAAGTTATAATACATCATAATAGGACTTTCCTTGCTTCTAACTTCAAAGCAATCGACCATGAACAATCATCCTTCAAACTGTCCTTCATAAATTCTTTTTCACAGGATATTATAAATAGACCATAGTGCAAAATTGTCACCCAGGTAAATTTTTAATTTTAGTGTGTGTAATAGCAAAATGATATGAAACAAAAGTTATATAGAATGATAAATGTTGGGGCACCTGGGTGGCTCAGTTGGTTTAGTGTCTGACTCTTGATTTTGGCTCAGGTCATGATCTCAGCATTGTGGGATCAAGCCCCATGTAGAGCTTTGTTCTTGGTGTGGATCCTGTTTAAGATCTCTCCGCCCCTCACCTGCCCCTGCTCCCACTCTCTCTCCCTCTCTCTCTCAAAAAAAAAAAAATAAATGTTATTTGTTTATCTAAAAAATAAAAAGTGTACTCCCAGATATTGCCCTAGGAACGAGGAATAACAAATGAGACAGATATAATCCATGTTTTATCTATATTCCATCTTGAGATAGAGGCATTTTAAATTAAAAACATTCAGAGTTTACCTGGAATTAAATGGCTGTAAATATATTACTAAGTATACTAACTACAAATTAAAATATAACTAAGATATCTTCTAGCTTTATAACTTTATGTATCAGTGATTTGACATGCTCTCAAATTCTTGCCCTCAGAATCTGGAGACCAGGCTACTGATCAATAGTGACCTCATTTTCTACCCCCTGCCATCAATCAGAGGATACTATCTTTGCTAAATACCAAGGAATATTATAAATCCCTCTAAACAATTTCATTTACACTGCCCAGTTTCACTTCTCTCACTTTTACTTTGTTTCAAATCCTCACAATATCTCCCTTTAATGCTAATAAACTTCCAAATTCCTCAATACTGTTCAGCTACTGGAAAAACAGAAACCCTGGGAGAATCCCACTGACTGCCTTCTCTGTAATGTCTCTAAAGATGGAAGGGTGAAATTGGCTGGAGAAATTCATCTCCCCATACTGGATCAGACCTGACACATACAGTTGTGCATGTTGCTTACAAATTCTAGAGTGCCCCAAGTCACAACTGCTACCACTCCCCAAAGCCATATTCAGAAGCCCCACTGGAATGGGAATAATTCCATGATCTCCAAACTTAACTGAGTCCTTAAGGATACTCCATTATCTTTCTATTTCTCAAATGAGCTTTCTCACTCAACTTCTATGTAAACCTCAGAGCAACGGAAAAACATTGCCTGGTATCAGAAAAGGGAGTGATATAATCAAATTTCCATTTTAGAAAACTCTCTAAATGCATAGAAAGGGATCAATGGTGAAAGTCAAAACTGAAGTCTATTGCAGTAATTCACACGAAGGGTGTTCGCTTGAATCTAGACAGCGACAGTAAGCATGAAGAAAACAGCCAGATCTGATGTAGGACACAAAATCCTCTGCTGTGACTTAAGAGCTGAAGCTGATATGGCTACAAAATTCTTTTCCTGGCCCATAAGAAAGTTACCTTCTCGTAGGATGTCACAGAAAATTTAAAAAGTTAATAAAAAATACAAAAAAAATCTACCTTAGAAAGTGAATACTGTTTTTAACAAAGAAAAAGTAAGTAAGTTAAGGGAGGAGAGAGGAGTTGTACAATGAAATATCCTTAACAGGGGCACCTGGGTGGCTCAGTCATTAAGCGTCTGCCTTTGGCTCAGGTCATGATCAGGGTCCTGCGATCGAGCCCCACATCAGGCTCCCTGCTCAGCGGGAAGCCTGCTTCTCCCTCTCCCACTCCCCCCTGCTTGTGTTCCCTCTCACTGTCTTTCTCTGTCAAATAAATAAATAAAATCTTAAATAAAAAATATCCTTAACAGATGTAGCCTCCTTCAGAACATATGATTCTAGCAACATCTTGACGGTAGTGACATGATGAACCACATGCATATCTTGGGCAAATATCCCAGAAAGAGGGACACGAGGCAACACAGAACCTAAGCAGGCACTTTCCCTGGTGCTGGAGAAACAACCCATAGCTGGACAACAGCGTGGAGTGACAGTCTGCATGGCCACTCTGTTCTCAGTGCTTGCTCTGCACTGTCCCCAGCTGCCAGGGCAGAGCTGTGGTGGATCAGAGCTGGGAGAGCCCGCTCGTGCCAGCTGGGAGCGACTCCCATCTTTGACCCCCCTCCGGGTACCAGAGCCCGGAGTTCCCACCCCAGGGCCTGAGCCGCTTCTGGTGGCTCCTGAGGGCACCTTTCCCTGCAATCCTAGGAGGGGTGGTGGGGTGAGTCTTTCCAGGGAGATGGGGAGGGAAGTGGCAAGTGGAGTTGGAGATGGTCTTGGGATCTATGCAGGGTCCCTGTGTTGCTGATGGAGCAGAGGTGGGAAGGGGAGGCACATGCTTTGGGCTCCTCAGGATGTAGCCTCGCTTGAAGGGGAAGCAGGTGCAGCCTGAGCTGATCAAGTGAGATGAATTCAGAGGGGAAATGGAGGCCTGGTCTTGCTGTGCTTTGTAGACTATTAAAGGATTTTGGCTCTTTGTGGAGACAAATGGAAGCTGCAGTACTTGTGAGCAGAGCAGTCACACAATCAATCTAACTTCTGTTTAGTAAAGATCTCTGCTTTTTGTGAGGAGAATAAATGGTAGGGTATCGCTTATGGAAGTAGGGACATCTATTGCAGGAATTAAACGGCATTGGGATGCCTGGGTGGCGCAGTTTGTTAAGCCGCCTACTCATGGTTTCAGACTCATAAGACTTGAAAGTCATGAAGCCAGGGTCCTGGAATGAGACCCCTTGGGGCTGCACGCTCAGCGGGGAGTCTTCTTGGGATTCTCCCTCCCTCTGCTCCTCCAGCTCGTTCACTCTGTCTTTCTCTCAAATAAATAAATCTTAAAAAAAAAAAAAATTAAGCAGAGTGCTGGTGACTTGACCCAGGATAGCAGTAATGAAGTCCTAAGAAGTGGATTCTGGACCCAGATATTTATATATAGTGTTGGCTTATTACAAATAAAGCTGGTATAAATATTCATATACATGTTTTTGTGTGAGCAGTAAGTCTTCATTTCTCTGAGATGAATAGCCAGAAGTACAGTTTCTGGGTAGTATGGTGGATGTGTGTTCAGTTTTATAAAAGTTGCACAATTTTGGGGGAGTAGCTGTACCATTTTTTATTCCCGTCAGCAATGTATAAGTGATGTCACTGTTTTTTATTTTAGGCATTCCCATAAGTAATATCCCATTATGATTTCAATTTGCGTATCCCAAGTGATGTTGAACATGCTTGTGCTTATTTGCCATCTATATATCCTTATCAGTGAAAGGTCTCTTCTTTCTCTTGCCCATTTTCTAATTGGATTTTTTTATTGTTGTATTTTGAGACTTCTTTATACATTCTGAATACTTGTGCTTTGCTGGATGTGTCATATGCAAATATTTTCTCCCACCCTGTAGCTTGTTTTTCCATCCTCTTAACAGGATCTTTCACAGAGCAAAAGTTTTTAGTGTTAATGTGCAGCTCATCAATTTTTCTTTTTTATGGATGGTGCTTTTAGTGTCAAATCTAAGACCAAATTGCCTAGCCCTACATCCTGATGCTTTCTTCAATTTTTTTCTAAAATACTTGTATTTAAGTCTGTGATTCATTTTGTTAACCTTTGTGTACACTGTAAGAATCTTTTTTTTTTCCCCTTATGTCCAATTGCTCCAGGACCATTTGTGAGGAATGCTATGCTATTTCCATTGGACTGCTTTCCCACCGTTTTCAAAACTCATTTGGGCATATTTGTGTGGGTTTATATTTGGGTTCTTTGTTCTAATCCATTGATCCATTCCACCAATATGACACAGTTGTGATTACTATAGTTGTATAACAAGTCTTAAAAATATATGTTAAATAGATGTCTTAAAATTGGTAGACTGATTGCCCCCACCTTAATTTTCTTTACTTTCTTTTTTTTAAAGATTTTATTTCTTTATTTGATGGAGAGAGCACAAGTAGGTAGAGCGGCAGGCAGAGGGAGAGGAGAAGCAGAGAGCCCGATGTGGGGCTCGATCCTAGGACCTGGAGATCATGACCGGAGCGGAAGGCAGACGCTTAACAACGGAGCCACCCAGGCTCCCCTTAATTTTCTTTTCTAAAATTAATTTAGATATTCTGGTTCCTTTTAATTTCCATATGGATTTTAGAATAATCTTTTGTATATCTACAAAAAAACCATGCTGGGGTTTTGATGGGAATTACATTAAAACTTATTTATCAATTTAGGGAGATTTGACATCTTTACTAGGTTGAGTCTTCAAATATATGAACACATTATGTTTGTCTATTTAGATTATCTTTGATTTCATCAGTTTTATGTATTTTTCTTTTTTTCTATAGCTTTGTGTAGTTTTCAACATGCAAGTCCAATCCATATTTTTTAAACAAAAGATTTTTATTTATTTATTTGAGAGAGCACATGTGTGCGCATGATGGGGGGGGTAGTGAGTGGCAGAGGGAGAAGCTGACTGCCCGCTGAGCAGGGAGCCAGCCTGATGTGAAGCTGGATTCCAGGACCCAGGGATCATGACCTGAGCCAAAGGCAGATGCTTAACCAACTGAGCCCCCAGGCGCCCCATGGGACCCAATGCACATTTTGTTAGATTTGCATCAAAGCATTTCATTTTTTGTGCAGTTGTTATTTTATTTTTTTTAAATTTTAATGTCCATGTATTCATTGCTAATATGGACTTTTGTACTTTTATCTTATATCTTTCAGCCTCCCTAATCTTGCTTATTAGTTCTATTTTTTTTGTAGATTCCTTGGATTTTGTATGTGCCATGTGCAAATAGGGACAGTTTTCTTTCTTTCTGATCTGTATAACTTTTATTTCCATTTTTTTGCCTTACTGCACTTCCAGCACTATGATGAACTTCCAGTACTATGTCGAATAAGAGTGGTGAGAGTACTTATTCTTGTCTTGTTCTTAGTCTGGGGGGGAATGCATTCAGTCTCTGCCTATTAAATATAATATTAGCTGTAGTTTTTGTAGATATTATTTATCATGTTACTCCTATTTTTATCATATATGGGTGTTGAAATTTGTCAGAAGGGTTTTCTGTGTTGTTTGATATGATCATGTGACATTTTTTCTTTAACCTGTTGATATGGTAGATTGCATTTATCTTCAAATATTGAACCAGCTTTACATCTCTGGAATGAATCCTACTTGATTATAGTATGTAATTCTTTTCATATATTACTGAAATATACTTGGCTAATATTTTGTTAAGGACTTTTGCATCTGTATTCATAAGGGATATACATCTGTAGTTTTTTGTGTACTCACTGTCTTTGTCTGATTTTGGTATTTGAGTAATATTAGCTTCATAAAATGAATTGGAAAGTTTTCCCTTGTCTTCTATTTTCCAAAAGATATTCTTTTGAATTGGTATTAATTCTTTAAATATTTCGTAGAGTTCTCCAGTGAAACCATATGGACCTGGGTATGTTTTTTCTGGGATTTTCAAAATTATAAATTCAATTTCCTTAATAATTACAGGGCTGTTCAAATTACCTGTTTCATATTGAACAAGTTGTGAGTTTAGTTGTTTTTTTTTTTTTGAGGAATTGGTCCATTTCTTCCTGTCAAATTTGTGTGTAATATTATTCATGATATTTTCTTATTTATATCTGTAGGCTCTATAATGATATCCTCTGTTTCATTCATAATATTGGCAATTTGCATTTTTTCTGTTTTTTTTCCAATTTTGCTAGAAGTTTGTCAAATTTTTTGACCTTTTCAATGAACTAGTTCTTTCTTCATTGATTTTTCTTTTTTTTTTAAAGATTTTATTTATTTGAGAGAGAGCACATGAGAGGGGGGAGGTCAGAGGGAGAAGCAGACTCCCTGCTGAGCAGGGAGCCCCATGCGAGACTCAATCCTGGGACTCCAGGATCCTGACCTGAGCCGAAGGCAGTTGCTTAACCAACTGAGCGACCCAGGCGCCCTTCATTGATTTTTCCTATACTGTTTTATCCATTAAACTTACATTTGCTCTTTATTGTGTCCTCACTACTGCTTGCTTGGGTTTATATTGATCTTCTTTTCCTAGATTCTTTTTTTTTAAGATTATTTATTTATTTATTTATTTGAGAGAGAGAGAATGAGAGATAGAGAGCACGAGAGGGAAGAGGGTCAGAGGGAGAAGCAGACTCCCTGCTGAGCAGGGAGCCCGATGTGGGACTCGATCCGGGGACTCCAGGATCATGACCTGAGCCGAAGGCAGTCGCTTAACCAACTGAGCCACCCAGGCGCCCCTTTTCCTAGATTCTTGAAATTAGACTTTTTAATTGATTTGTGACTTTTACATTTTAACATGTGCACTTAGTGCTATAATTTTCCCTCTCAACATTGCTTTAAGTGTGTCTCACAAATTTGATATGTTGTATTTGCATCTCATTCAGTACAATGTATTTTTTATTTTTTAAAAAAGATTTTATTTATTTACTTGTCAGAGACACAGAGAGAAAGACAAGCAGGGGGAGCAGAAGGGAGAGGGAGAAGCAGGTTCCCTGCTGAGAAAGGAGCCCAATGCGGGACTTGATCCCGGGACCCTGGGATCATGACCTGAGCTGAAGGCAGACACTTAACCAACTGAGCCACCCAGGCATCCCAGTACAATATATTTTTTTTTAATTTCTTTTGAGACTTTCTACTTAACCCATGGATTATTTAGAATTGTGTCTTTTAATTGCCAAGGATTTGAAGATTTTCGTATTGTCTTTATGTTATTGATTTCTGGTTTTACTCCCTTGTGGTCAGAGAATACACTCTGTATTTCTTGAAGGTTTATTTTTTTTTAATTTGTTTTATTGTCCAGAATATGGTCTATCTTGGCATCTATTCTGTGGGACATGGAAAGAATGTGTATTCTGCCGCTGTTGGGTGGAATCTTCTACAAATTCTAATTAGATCCTGTTGGTTGATCTTGTTGAAATCTTCTGTATTCTTGCTGATTTTCTGTCTAGTTCTATCAACTGTTAAGAGAAGACTATTGAAATCTCTAACTACCTGTGGATTTGTCTATTTCTTCTTTGAGTTTTATCTATTTTTGCTTCACATGTTTTGCAGCTTTGTTGTTTGATGTATACTTGCTTAAGATTGCTTTGTCTTCTTGGTAATTGATCCTTCTATTATTATATAATGTCCTTCTCTGTCTCTAGTAACTTTCTTTTCTCTGAAGTCTCTTTTATTTGGCATTCACATAGCCATTCCTGCTTTCCTTTGATTAATGTTTGTATGATATGTATGATATGTATTTCAACCCTTATACTTCCAACTTGCCTGTATTGTTATACATAAAATTAGTATCTTGTAGACAACATATAGTTGTGCCATGGTTTTTAATCCAATCTGCCAATCTCTGTCTTGTAATTGCTGTATTTAGACCACTTATATCATTTACATAAAAAATAATTAATGATACGTTAAAGTTTAAGTCTGCCCTTTTCCCCCTATTTGTGTTCTTTTTACTTTCTTTGTTTTAAAGTGTATCTTTGTATTTTTTTAATTGGTTGCTGTAGGTATCACATTATATATGCATAATTATTATCATAGTCAACTAGGGTTATCATTTTATCTATTCTTGTGAAGTACAGAAAGCTCATTTCCTTTTATATCCTTTTGTTTCTCCCATTTATGATTGTTTCAAATATCTCCTCTACATGCATTTGGAATCACAATAGGCAGTGTTATAATTTTTGCTTTAATTATTAAATGTAAATTAGAAAACTCAGGAGGAGAAGGAAAACCTGGTGCATTTACCCAGCAAGATATGATCCATTTAAATACATATAGCTGAGTACAAATTTACCTTTGTAGCCTTAACTTTGTTACTCATTAGCAGTGTGATCTCAGACAATTCACATTTTCTCCACTTCCTCAATTGTAAAATGAGAGCAGTTTAGCAAGTATATTTTAGGTATCCATTTCAGTTTTGAGGCTTTATGATTTTATGATATAGATAAACTTATTAGTGCTTTAATTTTTTATGGTAAAACACCAAGGATCAAACTCCATCACGAAAAGAATGTATTAGTCTTCTTTATTATAGCCATACCCAGTTATATTTACCGTACTGCTTCACCCTTTCTGACACCTTCACTTTACAATTCCTGAACCATACAAAAGTCCTCTACTACAGACATTCACAACTCATATGCACAGTTGCTTCTTTGACCTTATTATCACTGGGAAACTGCTCTCTTCCCATGACATTAAACTCAAAATAGTCACTGCTACTTCCATATTTCCACCATTCCTTATCTTCCAGTTCCACAGACTTCACATTTTCCTTCTTCATATTGTTAAGTTCCATGATTCTAAACACAACAGAAAAATCGCCTAATTACTAATTGAATCCCCTATAACATCAAGTAAACAATTTATCAGAGAAGCCCTCAATTGTACCAATCAACTCTTTTATTTTTCCAAGGTCAAATGTCAAACCACCATCAGATCTGTAAACATGGTCACATTTTTAATAATTAATTGAGAAAATTCTTCTTTCTTTTCAGCTTCCACTCCTTACCATGAAACTTCTTAACATGTTAGACTGTCATTCAGTGCTACCATTTCTTATACATTACTGTAAAGCTTTTGCTTTGGCTATCTGCTGACATCCCTTCCCTGAAATTAAAACTTCAAAGGTCAAACACTCAATGCCTTATAAATACCAGATTGAATGACACTTTCTCTTTTATCGCAAAGTCTTGCTATTTTCAACCAGTAGGTGCTCCTCAGTTTCAGGATTTCCTTTTTCTACCAGGCATTACATTTTTATCTCCAGAGTTCTATTTTTTTCCTTTTTTTTTCTTATTGTACTTAATATATCTGGGGGGTCATTACATAAGAGACTTGAATAATTACCTCTTTGCTGATCACTGCCAAATTCTTAACTCTGACCAGATTTCTAGAACTATATATTTCAACTGCATACTTAATCTTCCCACACAAATGTCCTACAGGCCTTTCAAATACAACACACCCAAACTGAACTTCCTTTCCCAAGTTAGCTGTTTCTCCTATAGTTACTTTTTTCTGTAACCTTCCACCCACCCAGTTATTCTTTAATTTTCCCATTCTTCACTACAAAGTATTTCCAGAAAACCCTTTAAATATACCATCTTAATATTTCAAATCTCATACCATGTCTATTGCCATTCCAGAAAAATAAAACAAGCAAACAAAAAAGGAAAATGAACAAGCAAACAAAAAACTAAGCAGAAGTGTCCTTAGAAATATGAGGACAGTCATGATTAATTGGTGTTAGAGAAGTTAGGCAAGAAGAATGGGGTTCAAGGAGATACTATTAAATTGTCCAGTGCTGTGGAGAGGAAATATAAGTTAAAGACAGTGTATTTGTACTGGTTTTGAGGACTAGGCTATTAGTCACATTTATAAATGAATCGCAGATTAAGAAGTAAAGGCAATGAGAGTTGACTATTCTGTTTACAGCTTTTGGCTAATGATCACAGGGATGAGGGAGCAGCAGGACATGGAATTAAGACCACAACACCTCATAGATTCAGTTCCAAACAGTAGGAGAAAATATCTACCAAGATAGGCAAAAAGGAGGTAGACATTTATATCAATAACAATTAATAAGTAAAAATAACTAATAGCTTCCATTTTTAGGGCTTGCTTTGCACCAGGCCCAGAGCTTTACTTATACTTTATAATTTAATAAGTTTTGCAAAAATTCTATGTAGTAGGCTTTATTGTTTATTGGATTGAAACATTGCCTAAAGTTTCCTAAGTAGTAAAATAGAAAATAACACTGAGTTGCTTTTGTTTTCTTTTATAAACAGCTTCACATTAGAGGTAATGTACATTGTCCCATAATATCACAACAGAAAGTTTTAAAAATCCTGACTTGAAAGTTATGATACACACAGGTGAACTCCAAATGGAAAATAATTATTTAAAAAGAACACTTTTTTTAAGATTTATTTATTTTGAGAGAGAGAAAAAGAGAGAGAATGAGCTGGGGGCAGGGGCAGAGGGAAAGAGAGTATTAAGCAGACTCCCCACTGAGCATTGAGCCTGATACAGGGCTTGATCTCAGGACCCTGAAATCATGACCTGAGCCAAAACCAGAAGTCCAATGCTTAACCTACTGTGACACCCAGACACCCCAAAAACACTTTCTAAATGTGAAATTAGGGGTTAGGTTTTTAGGAACAGAATATCCTGAATGTGATACAATATACTTTTAGGATGCAAAAAGTTAAGATTAACATTTTGTCAGAGCAAGGCCTAGGGTTAGACAAACAAAAGACCTAGTGCAGAATTTAAGAAAGCACTCATTCTTAGATTCATGCAAGTGCGAGGTCAGCATTTGCTCTGGAGGATGAATGCTTCCTTAGGTTTTGTGCCTTATGCACTTTGCTTGCCTCACCCTAGTCCTGGCCCTACCATTAGGGAAATTTAATAACATGCTTTAAAAATGTGACAAAAAGAGAGATGCAGAGCTTCCAAGACCAGCAGAAACTGAAAGAATATGTGACCACTAAGCCGGCCCTGCAAGAAATATTAAGGGGGGTTCTATAAAAGGAGAAAGACCCCAAGAGTGATATACAACAGGAATTTACAGGGACAATCTATAAAAACAACATCTTCACAGGCAACATGATGACAATTAATTCATATCTTTCAATAACCACTCTCAACATGAATGGCCTAAATACTGCCATAAAATGGCACAGGGTTGCAGATTGGATAAAAAGGAAGGACCCATCCATATGCTGCCTACAAGAGACTCATTTTGAACCTAAAGATATATCCAGACTGAAAGTGAAGGGATGGAGATCCATCTTCCATGCCAGCAGACCTCAAAAGAAAGCTGGGGTAGCAATTCTTATATCAGACAAATTAGATTTTAAACTAAAGTCTGTAGGTAGGGACACAGAAGGACACTATATCATTCTTAAAGGGTCTATCCAACAAGAAGATCTAACAATTGTGAATATCTATGCCCCCAACATGGGAG
Source organism: Callorhinus ursinus (assembly GCF_003265705.2). Lineage (NCBI taxonomy): Eukaryota > Metazoa > Chordata > Mammalia > Carnivora > Otariidae > Callorhinus > Callorhinus ursinus. The sequence goes on along the minus strand of NW_027397063.1, from coordinate 89,906,935 downwards.
CAGCCATCTACATAAGCCAACTGTTAACCAAAATAAAGAGTCATATTGATAATAATACGTTAACTGTAGGAGACCTCAATACTCCACTCTCAGCAATGGACAGATCATCTAAGCAGAAAATCAACAAGGAAACAGGGGTTTTGAATGATACACTGGATGAGATGGACCTCATAGATATATACAGAACATTCTACCCTAAAACAACAGAATACTCATTCTTCTCGAGCGCACATGGAACTTTCTCCAGAATAGATCACATACGGGGTCACAAATCAGGTCTCAAGTGATACCAACAGATTGAGATTATGCCCTGCATATTCTCAGACCACAATGCTTTAAAACTGGAATTCAATCACAAGAAAAAATTTGGCACAAATTCAAACACTTGGAAGCTAAAGGCCACTCTGCTCAAGAATGTTTGGGTCAACCAGGAAATCAAAGAAGAACTTAAACAATTCATGGAAATCAATGAGAACGAAAACACATCAGTCCAAAACCTATGGGATACTGCAAAGGCGGTCCTAACAGGGAAATACATAGCCATCCAAGCCTCACTCAAAACAATAGAAAAATCCCAAATTCATCAAATTACTCTACACCTTAAAGAACTAGAGAAAAAGCAACAAACAATGCCTAAGCCATGCATTAGAAAAGAAATAATTAAAATCAAAGCAGAGATCAATGAATTAGAAACCAGAAACACAGTAGATCAGATCAACGAAACTAAAGTTGGTTCTTTGAAAGAATTAATAAGATCGATAAACCACTAGCCAGACTTATCCAAAAGAAAAGAGAACAGACCCAAATTAATAAAATTATGAATGAAAAGGGAGAGATCACGACTAACACCAAGGAAATAGAATTATTAGAAATTATTATCAACAACTATAGGCCAATAAATTGAGCAATCTGGATGAAATGGAGGGCTTCCTGGAAACCTATAAGCTGCCAAGACTGAAACAGGAAGAAATTGACAACATGAATAGGCCAATAACCAGTAACGAGATTGAAGCAGTGATCAAAAACCTCCCAAAAAACGAAAGTCCAGGGCCTGATGGATTCCCTGGGGAATTCTACCAAACATTCAAAGAAGAAATAATACCTATTCTCCTGAAGCTGTTTCAAGAAATAGAAACAAACTCATTCTATGAGACCAGCATTACCTTAATCTCCAAACCAGGCAAAGACCCCATCAAAAAGGAGAATTTCAGATCGATATCCCTCATGAATATGGATTCCAAAATCCTCAACAAAATCCTAGCTAATAGGATCCAACAATACATTAAAAGGATCATCCACCATGACCAAGTGGGATTTATCCCTGGGATGCAAGGGTGGTTCAACATTCGCAAATCAATCAATGTGATAGAACACATTAATAAGAGGAGGGAGAAGAACCATATGGTCCTCCCAATTGATGCAGAAAAAGCATTTGACAAAATACAACATCCTTTCCTGATTAGAACTCTTCAGAGCATAGGGATAGAGGGAACATTCCTCAAGTTCATAAAATCCATCTATGAAAAACCCACAGCGAATATCATCCTCAATGGGGAAAAGCTGAGAGCCTTTCCCTTAAGATCAGGAACACGTCAAGGATGCCCACTCTTGCCACTATTGTTCAGCATAGTACTAGAAGTCCTAGCAACAGCAATCAGACAACAAAAAGAAATCAAAGGTATTCAGATTGGCAAAGAAGAAGTCAAACTCTCTTTTTTTCACAGACGACAAGCTACTTTATGTGGAAAACCCAAAAGACTCCACCCCCAAATTACTAGAACTCATACAGCAATTCAGTAATGTGGCAGGATACAAAATCAATGCACAGAAATCAGTTGCTTTTTATACACTAACAACACAACTGTAGAAAGAGAAATTAGAGAAACAATTCCATTTACAATAGCACCAAAAACCATAAGATACCTCGGAATAAACCTAACCAGAGAGGTAGAGGATCTATACTCTAGGAACTACAGAACACTCATGAAAGAAATTGAAAAAGACACAAAAAGATGGAAAAATATTCCATGCTCATGGATCAGAAGAATAAACATTGTTAAAATGTCTGTGCTACCCAAAGCAATCTATACCTTCAGTGCCATCCCAATCAAAATTCCAATGACATTTTTCAAAGTGCTGGAACAAACAATCCTAAAATTTGTATGGAATCAGAAAAGACCCTGAGTCGCCAAGGAAAAGTTGAAAAAAAAAAGAAACAAAGCTGGGGCCATCACGTTGCCTGATTTCAAGCTATATTACAAAGCTGTGATCACCAAGACAGCATGGTACTGGCACAAAAACAGACATATAGACCAATGGAACAGAATAGAGAGCCCAGTATGGACCCTCAACTCTATGGTCAAGTAATTTTTGACAAAGCAGGAAAAAACCTGCAATGGAAAAAAGACAGTCTCTTCAATAAGTGGTGCTGGGAAAATTGGACAGCCACATGCAGAAGAATGAAACTCGACCATTCTCTAACACCATACACAAAGATAAACTCAAAAGGGATGAAAGATGTCAAGTGAGACAGGAATCCATCAAAATCCTAGAGGAGAACACAGGCAGTAACCTCTTTGACATCGGCCACAGCAACTTCTTTCAAGATACATCTCCAAAAGCTAGTGAAACAAAAGCAAAAATGAACTTTTGGGACTTCATCAAGATAAAAAGCTTCTGCACAGCAAAGGAAACAGTCAACAAAACAAAGAGGCAACCCACAGAATGGGAGAAGATATTTGCAAATGACACTACAGATAAAGGGCTGGTATCCAAGATCTATAAAGAACTTCTCAAACTCAACACCCAAAAAACAAATAATCAAGTCAAAAAATGGGCAGAAGACGTGAAAAGACACTTCTCTGAAGAAGACATACAAATGGCTAACAGACACATGCAAAAATGTTCATCATCATTAGCCATCAGGGAAATTCAAATCAAAACCACATTGAGATACCACCTTACACCAGTTAGAATGGCAAAAATGGACAGGGAAAGAAACAACAAATGTTGGAGAGGTGTGGGGAAAGGGGGACCCTCTTACACTGTTGGTGGGAATGCAAGTTGGTACAGCCACTTTGGAAAACACTGTGGAGGTTCCTCAAAAATTTAAAAATAGAGGTACCCTATGACCCAGCAATTGCACTCCTGGGTATTTACCCCAAAAACACAGATGTAGTGAAAAGAAGGGCCATATGCACCCCAATGTTCATAGCGGTCATGTCTGCAATAGCCAAACTGTGGAAAGAGCCGAGATGCCCTTCAACAGATGTATGGATAAAGAAGATGTGGTCCATATATACAATGGAATATAACTCAGCCATCAGAAAGGATGACTACCCAACTTTTACATCAACATGGATGGGGCTGGAGGAGATTATGCTAAGTGAAATAAGTCAAGCAGAGAAAGTCAATTATCATATGGTTTCACTTATTTGTGGAACATAAGAAATAGCATGGAGGACATTAGGAGAAGGAAGGGAAAAATGAAGAGGGGGGGGAATCGGAGGGAGAGATGAACTATGAGAGACTATGGACTCTGAGAAACAAACAGGGTTTTAGAGGGAGGAGGATGGTTAGCCCAGTGATGGGTATTAAGGAGGGCACTTACTGCGCGGAGCACTGGGTGTTATACGAAAACAATGGATCATGGATCCCCACATCAAAAACTAATGATGTATTGTATGCTGACTAACATAACATAATAAAATAAAAAAATGTTACAAAAACTATTACAGCTTAGAAATTAGAAGCAACAGCTAAAGTCGAAGAATGTTATATGCTTACAGGCCCTAAGACCATATTACTTCATCATCAAGCTGTATGTATATAAATTCAGTTTAAAATATTAGCCAAGGTGAGAATGGTTGAACAAATCAGTGTATATTATGCAATATATTATATAGCCATTAAAGTTGTATTTAAGTGATTTTAATGATACTGCAAAAGTAGCGTGTATACTAGTAGGCAAATATGAGGAACTTCTAAACAGAATTTATTATCTGATCCAAATTATATAATATATATTCACATAAAGATATATACGTATGTGTGTATTAAAGAAAATCCAGAAGAAAATTTATCAAAATGTAAGTATTTAATTTTGACTTATAATCTTAGCTGTTATTTAAAAATTTCACTTAATATTTTTCTATATCTCCAACATTTTCTTTAATATTCCTAGATTAAGAAGAAAAAAAATACTTTAAAAGCACGTATTTATTGAACATCTGCTGTGTTCCAAATGTAAAGTATTTGGAAATTAAAGATAAATTAAAAAAATAGTCCCTGCCTTCTTCAAGTCCCACTGTCTATTAGAGGAGATGAATCACACACATACACACACACACATATATATTTACTTAGTTGTGGTGTAATATAGTAGATTCTGAGCTATAGTGCAGAAAAACTGTCTATATGGTAACAAAATAATATGTTTAGTTTTTAATGAAATAGTGTGAAATAAATAGTGTGAAAATAAAATGAATTGTATGGAATTGCTAAACCCAAAGCATAGTTCATTCTTTTTTCTCCTATGTCATTTTTCACTAGAAGCAGTGTTCACCTCTAGAAAGTGATTGGTCAATTGCCTAAACTTTTATGTATGCTTCTCCATGCAGCAATGAATGATTAATGAAAAAAGAGGAACTAATGGGTTGAACCTTTAGTTAATAATCATTGTAAAGTTATCTCTGGCCATTGAAAGGATATAATTTTTATTCTCTTTCATTTCTGCGCATGTTTTAAGAGAAGATATCAATAAAATCTGGTATCTTTTGCTGAGCACAAATTCATATTCATATATGAACATTATACCTTTTATGCTTTGTACATTATAAACTTTGTTAGTAAACTTAAATTTAAGTGTATGTTCTCTGCTAATGCTACAGAAGACAATTACAGATGTTTTCAGTTACTATGAATTCAATTAATCCATTAATTTATCTTACTTTGATAGGATGATTAATCTGCTTTATTTGACCTCAATAGTTAGTACGTTTTATAATTGACGTTTTGTACTTAACTTTTCACTATTTTTCAGCAATACCTATTATTTTACCTTACTCCAACCTCAATAAATGGAAGGATTCTTTGGTCTGACAGTTCTTTTTACTACTTAGTATTCCACATTTAATTGTTCCTAAAACTTTCAACGAATACCTGGCTGCCACAGTTAAGAGCCGAGTGCTTTCCTTCTGTCATTGTCTCTTTCCTTCTGTAGTTGCCCATAATCATCTAAATAGCTGCTTAGAAATTACATTTCACAGGCAAAATAATTGAGACATTAAAAATATCAGTGACTGCCAAGGACTGAGGGTGGGAGGACGAAGGATGAATAAGTGAAGCACAAGGCAGTTTTAGGCAGAGAAACCATTCTGTATGATACTACAATGGTGCATGTATAAGTTTCCTAGAGCTGCCATATAAATTACCCAAAACTGAATGGCTTAGAACAGTGTAAATTTGTTGTCTCACAGCTTTGGAGGCTTGAACTCTGCAATCAGGGTGTTGTCAGGGTGAGTTCCTTGTGAGAGCTATGAGGGACAATTCATTCCATGCCCTCTCCTAGCTTCTGGTGGTTTGCTAGCAATCTTTACAGTCTTTGGCTTATAGATGCATCACCTTTATCTCTGCCTCATCTTCACATGGTGTCCCCCCGTGGGTGTCTCTGTGTTCAAACTTCTTTTTATGACAGTAGTCATGTTGGATTAGGGGCCACCCTAATGACCTTATTTTACTTATTATCTCTGTAAAGACTGTATCTCAAATAAGGTCACATTGTGAGTTTCAAGAAGGTTAAGATTCAAACATATATTTTGGAGGTAGGACACAATAGAACCCATAACAGTGGCTATATTATCATATGTCAGAACCCATGGAACTATGCAGCCCAAAGACTGAACTTAAGTATGCAAATTAAAAAATATATTTAGGGGTGCCTGGGTGGCTCAGTTGGTTAAGCGACTGCCTTCGGCTCAGGTCATGATCCTGGAGTCCCAGGATCGAGTCCCGCATCGGGCTCCCTGCTCAGCAGGGAGTCTGCTTCTCCTTCTGACCCTCTTCCCTCTCGTGCTCTCTATCTCTCATTCTCTCTCTCTCAAATAAATAAATAAAATCTTTAAAAAAAATTAAAAAAAATATATATATATATATATGAGATCAGGAGGTCCTAGGAGGCCCCTTCAGCCTCCCACTGTAGGGGGTGAAGCAAAAGGTACTAACCTAAGTAAGTTTGGAAATGAATGGAGTCTGTAAGACTAAAGGCAAAAGGAACTGCACATAAGCACTATACTAGTGGATAAAGTTGTTTTTTTTGTTTTTTGTTTTGTTTTGTTTTGCCACAGAGGTACAGGTTAGCAATCTAATATTGCTGTACATGTATACTGGAATTCAATGAGTGAGTGCATAGTGGATGGTGGGAACCAGGTTTATCACTTTTGGAGTGGGAAATTACAAATAGCAAGGGAAAAGAAACTAGGACTATTCATGGGGTTATGGATTAGATTGAAGTCATCAGTAAGAACTTGTGTTTAACTGAGTTAATAGATGGTTACATATAGAAATATTCATAGATATGTGTATATACAGGGAGTAGTATACAAAGATATATTTATTTGCTCTATCAGTTGGGAGGGCCTAAAAGAAGTGGCATCCCAGTAGCAATGAGCACAATTAGAATCCAGATATTGGTTTCTAATACCATTTGCCACTAAAAAGAACCAGGACTCCTTACAGAAATTACTGATTCTCAGACTTGGACTATGGCAGGAAATATACAAGATGAGCCTCTAGCAGGAGCATCTTAGAGTGCTAGAGAGTTAAGGAAGTGCTAAAAAAAAAATCCCATTAATGGAGGCAAATCAAAGGGTACAGGAGCCAAGTGAAAGATTTGAGCAACAAAGTATAGTACTGAATTATGACAAAAAGTATAAAATAAATATCCTTGATTCTATACTGATATAAATACATATTGAATACATTAATAAATGGTCAATGGCAAATCTCCTGTGAAGAGGAATTTCGAACAAATTATGTAGGAAGTTTATCCTAAAGGAGTGGAAACATAACTCTTCACTCCTTAAGCATAAACTGCACAAAGCATATGGTACAGAAAGGGGAAATAAAGAGTTACAGGGAGGAAACCTGATAGTAGTGGATGGTGGGAACCAGGTGATCAAAAGCAATATCAATAGTCATAAATCCTATGTACCCTTGATAATGATGACTTTTTCTCTGTGACCTTCTTCCCAAAAATCCATTAAAAATTACATTTCACTTTGCAAATATAAGCAAATTCTACTCTTTCTCTAATTAGTAAAAGTATTAATAACAATAATTGAAATATAAATAAGAATTAGAATGCATTATAGACTGACCGTGCTTCCTCTCCAAATTCATATGTTGAAGCCCTAATCCCTACTGTGATGGTATTTAGAAGTGGAGGCTTTGGGAGGTAATTAGGTTTAGATGAGGTCATGAGTAGAGTTTTCATAATGGGATTAGTGTCTTTATAAGTAGAGGAAGAGAGAGCTGAGCTCTTTATCTCTTCACCATGTGATGACTCAGTGAGAAGGCAAACAGCCATCTGTAAGCCAGGAAGAGGGTGCTCACTAGGAAGTGAAATTGCCTGGCACCTTGACCTTGGACTTTCCAGACTTCAGAACTCTGAGAAATAAATGCTGTTTGAGCCATTCAGTCTATGTATTTGTTATACTATTAACTACTTTGTTAGTTAGCAGCCCAAGCTAACTAAGACAGAATGATTATAGTGCTTCAGATACTGTTCTAAGCATTTTACATATATTTTGTATTATAATAAAATGATTCGTTTAATATTTACAGAATTCTTATGAGGTAGACTTGATTATGATTCTGTTATGATCCTCTGCCCACAGTGTCTCATAGAAGTTGTAGATCTGTCTTTTGAACCCAGGCAATCTGATCTCTGAGTCTGTGTACTTAACAACTATGCAATGCTGTTTCTCAACTACTTATGTCTATAACATGTCAGAAAAAAATAATGATAATTATACATTTAAGTATGTGTGTGAATAAATAAATATGGTGGGGTGAAAAAGAGCACTCTGAATCTGCTATATATAGGACAAAGAATAGAATGCACCTGAACAATCATCTTGATGAAACTTTTGCTGGTTGGTAGAAAAGCCAGAATTACTGGCTTCTCACCAGTAGGAACAAAAATGTTCCAGTGGTCTTCCGAACTCTATAACTGCCTCACTCTCTAAATCCAAAGATGGCCAGCAAAGTGCCCTTTTCAGTGAATTTCTGCTACCTCCTTAGTGGGGAAAAGCTAACTACACTATACTTCTTTTGAAGATGGAATTCATTCATATATAATAGATCTTTGTTATTCACAGATTCTATATTTGTGAATTCACCTCTTCACTAAAATTTACTTGTAACTCCAAAATTAATACTTGAGGCATCTTCTGGGGGTAATTGCTGGACATGTGCAGCACAGCTAAAAATGTACATATTCCCAGCTGAGGTCAAACACTGCAACATTCTGCCTAGGTTTAGTATTCATTCAGAGATGACCAAAGGAGGGGATAGTAGGTGGAAGTACAGTGTAATACAAGAAGCTCCAGCTCTGGTGCTGAGTGGATGAGATTTAGATCCCACCTGTTAATGGGGCATTCTCAGGTATGTCACTGAAGATTTCTGAACCTCTTCTTCTCTTTTGTAAAATGAAGAAATTAGAATCTACCAGAATGAGTTGTTTTTAGAATTTAAGATTATAATTTATATGAGGTATATGTGTGTGTGGTGTGCATGTATATACAATACATATACATATCTATCTTTCCCTAGGAGCAAAGTTCAATATTTACTAACTCAGTGTTCCCTCAGTCTTTATAGAACATACCTATCTGGGATAATAAGAACAAACTGTATTTTTTGAGTGTCTTATATGCCAGAAAGTCTGCTAGATACTAAGATGTTCATAGTCTCTAACCACAAAGACTTTACTGTCAAGTGGAAAAGCTAATATTTTTAGCAGGAGATTTTTTTAAAAATCTGAAGTCAAAGGAGATAGAACCCAGCCCTATCAAGGACTTCTGAACCTTACATAAGGACATTTTTTTTTTCTGATTCATCTCATCGCTTCCTTATTAGGAAGTAAGATGGAGTGTGGAAGCAGGCTTATCAATAATTCTAATTTTATAATCAACCTATTTTTACTATTTTTAATCCAGTTGCCAAAGAAAACCTTTGAAATGTGTCCCTCTTCTCTGTTTTATGGTTTCTAAAATATCCATAGCCTTTAGTTAGTGAAGGTGTGCCTTATACTTTTACTGACCTCAGGCACTAACTAAAAGAACTATTTTCTTATGGCCAGGTGCCTCTGATTATTTATATTAGCCATGCCTCTTTCTTATTTAATACACTTGTACATGTTTTTGGGTATCAAATAACACAAATATCTAAGTTAATTTTTCTATTATTTTTAATCTCAGTAGATGCTATTGAAATGTCAAGAGAGCCACTGCAGTCTTATTACTCAGTTTAAATGGTTTTTAATTAGTTTTAGTGCTAGATTTTTTAATGAATTGACACTTTATGACTACTCAACTCTTAAAAATATGTCAATTTCTATTCCCTGAAACTGAAACAAGAGCATTAAATTAAAATAACATATTTTCAAGTAAGGTATCCAGTTGCATCCCAACACAGACTTAAAGTATGATTCAGTTTAACAGCATTAATCTATCATGAGTGCAGACTTAAAAAAATGTACAACTTGAGACAGAAAGTATGGTATAGGTCAGATCTAGTCTTTCTCTTATTCACTCTAATTTCTAACACTGAAGCGTCAATTTATCGAAATAATTCACTAAAACAAACAAAACAAAAACACTACCCAATTCTAAACTCCTGTCATTCCAGTACGTCTCCTTTGAGTCTATCAGTTATGTCATCCCCTTTAGGCCAACTTTTAAACACCTTCCCAATTCACTGTAGTCTAATCGCAATAGTGTAATCTCTTTTGTACATTCTAAGGAAAGCTCTTCCTGTCTAGTTCTAACCAAGAACCTTCCAAACCTTAGTCTAGTTTATCCAAATTGGTGGAATCTTACCCAACTGGAACAAACCATGTCAATACCCCCAGTGAGTTTCAGACTCTATGCCACTATTCCCTCAGCCTTTGCCCTCCCTTCTTGCCCAGCATCATTTCTTAGGTCTTTTCCAATTATTCAGACTCTTCCCAGAATCATTCACTTGGCAGATAGATGGGTCCTAAAATTGAGAGACAGGCAACTGTTGGAACAAGGGCCACTTATTACAGTATCACTATCAACAAAAGCAATAGGTAAAGGCCTTCAGGTTTCTACTATAGAACTCTTGTTTATTCCCAACCAGGAATGGCTTGAATAAACTTACCAACCTATTAGAGATATTAAACTGCCTGTGTGGGCATTAACTTCTCACAAACTGTCGCTAGACTCATGAAAGTTACACTCATGAAAGCTACCGACACCAGCCAGGTGTTTATATATTATCACAGAATTGGTCCTGTGTATATCCTTTTATAGTACTTTTAGTCCAGTGCTCACCACAACACCAACTTCCTTATAGCCTTTCTTATGTTTACATCCTCAACATATACTTACAGGGAAACAGAGTTTATGATAAATTTCACATCTGTCCAACCTTTCATGTGACTCTGAAAAACAAACTGATTTTATAATAATACACTTTCATCTTCTTAGTGGTAGTAAAAGTGCCATACATTTTATAGACAATGAAGGTAAATTATCCCACCAAAATGTAAATTTCCCAGGAATATTATTCAAGTCTATATTTTTTTTACTTTATCCCTACCTATGTAAGCTCTGAAAGTTACAAGCATACATTGAGGAAAAGCAAGAAAGAGACAGACAGAGACAGACAGACTTTTTTAAAGAAGTTAGGGAAAATTTGGGCCTGTTAAGACTGACATGTACAATCTTGAACAGCCTAATAACTTCTTAAAATCTCCTTTCCTGGAATTTCTTCTCATTCCAGAGGTCTGGCTCAAGCAGAAATCATTAAGCTACTGTTTAATGGAATGATACAAAGTGTGCATATTCCCTGTCAACCCTCAGCCATTCTTTTTTAGTTCATTTTGTTTGCTATAACAAAATGCTATAGCTTATAAACAAAATAAATTACAGTTCTTAAAGCTGGGAAGTCCAAGATCAGGGCACCAGCAGATTCCGTGTTTGGTAAGATCCCACTTCCTGCTTTGTGGACCAGTCTTCTCACTGTGTCCTCAAAATAGCGGAAGGGCCAAGGGAACTCACTGTGGTCTCTTTTTGAGGGCATTAATCACATTCATGACTGCACCACCTTCATGACCTTATCAACTCCAAAGGCCCCACCTAATAATACCATCATCACATTGGGCATTAGCATTTAACATATTGGGTTTCAGGGGATACAAACATTCAGTCTGTAACACATTCATAAAAATAAGGCTAACATATATTAACATATATATGTTAAGAAAAAAAGAAGAAGACAGCAGGAGGGGAAGAATGAAGGGGAGTAAATCGGAGGGGGAGACCAACCATGAGAGACGATGGACTCTGAAAAACAAACTGCTGGTTCTAGAAGGGAAGGGGTTGGGGGATGGGTTAGCCTGGTGATGGGTATTAAAGAGGGCACATTCTGCGTGGAGCACTGAGTGTTATGCACAAACAATGAATCATGGAACACTACATCCAAAACTAATGATGTAATGTATGGTGACTAACATAACAATAAAAAATTTAAAAAAAAATAAGGCTAGCCCACATAGTTAATATATTTTCAGGCTTAATGTAGCAACCCCATCAATATGAACCCTTAAAACCCAGCTTTCGCAGGTGGAGTACACTTTTTTAAATAGTACAAATCCAGGGGCACTGGGTGGCTCAGTCAGCTAAGCAGGTTAAAGCTTCTGACTTCAGCTCAGGTCCAGGGTCCTCCACCCTGCCTCAGCCTCCATCCCCCAATCCGATTCCTGGTGGTCTGCTTCTCCTTCACCTTCTCCCTCTGCCGCTCCCCTCAGCTCGTGATCTCTCTCTCTCACACAGAAATAAATAAATAAAAAATAAATAAATAAATAAATAAATAAATAAATAAATAATATCTTTTTAAAAAAAGAGTACAAACCAGAGTGAATCACTTTTATAAATTTTTGGACTCTAGTTATGCTAGATAGTAATGGTTCATATGTTTTCATTAAATTTTTCTTAGAAATAAAAATGTGCTGGTTTTTTTAACTTGCACACAAGTGATCATAGATTTTATTCATAGCAACCAAAATCTAACAACAACTCAAATATCCATCACCAGGTGAATAGATAAAAAATAAAGGTATATGATGAAATATTACTCAGCAAGGAAGAAGAATGAACCAATGGTAAATTTAACAACGTGGATGAATCTTAAATAATTATACTAAGTGAAAGAAGTGAGAGATAAGAGAATACATATTTTAAGAATCAGAACAAGAAAACTAATCTGTAGTAACAGAAATCAGAAACAGTGATTCTCTGGGTTGCTGATTTAAAATTTCTTTGTTATACCCAGGCCATTATTAAGCCATTGTTAGCAAATTTCCTGAATAAATATTAGGCACTTATGTAAAAATGGATGTTTCCTCTTTAAGTGCATGAATAACGTACTAACATGTTTAGTGACAATATACATTTGAAAAATAAATTCTTATTAGCATTTCTCCCCTTTAGGAGAACGATCATATAGTTGAAAAAAGAATGATATCCATTACCTTATTGCTTTAAAATTATATCTAAAATGTTCCCTTATGCAGTTGTTTTGTGATCATCTCATATGTATTTCAATCTTAAAATAAGTAAAACACGTATTTTAAAAGAATTCATTATTTCATCTCACCTTTTCTAAGCCATAACATAATATTTTATAAATGGCTAGTTTTTTTAGGGTGATAAAACATTGCTTTAAGAAGCCACATCATTGAAGCTCCTCTCTAATAAGGCTAAGTAATTAATGTAAATTCCTTAAAAACCTTGATTTTAAAAATTTCTGTTTGAAAGTTTGGGAAATTTCAAATCATAAAAAAAGATTAATAATGTAATTAATGTAAAGGGTTAATTGTATAAATAGATTTTTGTCAGAATTACATTTGTAATTTTTTTTCTCCAATGGAGCATCAATGAACATACATCTTAAGCAGAATATTTTGCTTTCCCATTAACCTCTGAAACCCCATTTTAAATGATAGGAGAATTCTGTGAAGCTGAATACTGAATATGATCTTCTGAACAAAGAAGTAATTTGGTTTTTTTTGTTTTGTTTTGTTTTTTTTGAGGAAGGCAAGAGCATTACTTGTTGCTGTCTCACTGAAATGGGAAAAGGTCCTCAGTATATTTTGATCTTTGTTTCTGTAGGTACATGCAGTATTTGTCTCTTCTCCAGTACCTAATTTTGCCATAGATTTTTCTATGAAGAGAGAATTCATTGCTATTTAGTTTTTGTTTGGGGGTAAATGGATTGTCTTCCATTAATCATTTGAAATAAATGTTTAAAGACAAGCTACATTAAAAACAAACTAAATAAAACTTTGCAGAGGCTTCAGTGCAACCTGGAATATCAAACTAATAAATTGAAATTTTTAAATGTGATGATTCAGTGTAGAAAAGGCTTTTAGAACATAGATGTCTCCAGCAAGCTTGGAAGGTATAAGCTCAGATGATAAAACGTAGCATAATGATCCACAAAAATAAAGTTTATTAAGCAGAAGAAATGCTTTTGACAGAAGGACAGATGTATTGATACAAATTTTTAGAAGAATTTAGGGCAAAATATTTATGTGGAATTCAAAGTTTATAGTTTTAATGTGGTACCTGTATTCTCTTGTGCATAATCAAACACCCATCAGTCTTACACAGTTCTTTATTACCATTAACTACTGTTCAGAATTTGGAGAGATCCTTGTGGTATTAGTGAAGCAGCAGCCAGGCCAATTTTAGCTGTGGTGAGAGTAGACTGTTCCCAAGAATTTCCTTTCCGAAGGCCTCTGCATATAGGTTCAAGGATTATGCTTTGACTTCATAACATCTTGATCAAAGTACCTTAATAACTGGCAACATTTAGACATGTTGATACTGGTTTGGCATTTCTTTAACCATTCTTTAATCAGTAAATTTGTCTCTAGGTCTTTTTACTTTTGCTGAATTAAAATTCATCTTATTCTGAGTCTTGGTAAATGAAATCCCTCTGTTGTGTTATTTGCAACAGTTTCAGGAGCTAAGATTTTTATCACACTTGCAAGGTCACTTTGTGTTCAACTGAAGTTCTTACATCGTTTTTTATATTTGCTATCATTGGTTTATTCTTATTAATCTCTTTTATTTTCTGCCACATATATTTACTTTACACACACATGCATACACACACACACACACACACACCCTGCCAGATCTCCTAGTACACTCTTTATACTAGTTCCTTCTTTTCAGTCCCATTCTAAATGATTCATCAGCATGTTTTTTTTTTAAGATTTTACTTATTTATGGGGCGCCTAGGTGGCTCAGTTGGTTAAGCGACTGCCTTCGGCTCGGGTCATGATCCTGGAGTCTCGGGATCGAGTCCTACGTCGGGTTTCCTGCTCAGCAGGGAGTCTGCTTCTCCCTCTGACCCTCTTCCCTCTCGTGCTTTCTCTCTCTCATTCTCTCTCTCTCTCAAATAAATAAATAAAAAAGATTTATTTATTTGAGAGAGAGAGACACAGCGAGAGAGGGAACACAAACAGGGGGAGTGGGGGAGGGAGAAGCAGGCTCCCCGCCCAGCAGGGAGCCCGAGGCGGTGCTTGATCCTAGGACCCTGGGATCATGACCTGAGCTGAAGGCAGATGCTTAACGACTGAGACACCCAGGTGCCCCAGCTGACTTAAAATTTGTTCCTATGCATTACTGGTAACACTTGCTATTCCAATATGATTTAAACTGCTCAAGATGGCTTCCTGTTACCAAATCCCAATTTGTGCTTTGCTAGTAAAATATTGACTTGACAGCCTTGCTCTTATAATTTACTATTTCAATAGCTACTCTTTGTGATCACCCACCTGCCCAGATTATATGTGTAAGAGTACTTTGTACTGAACCTTTCTTTCTGTGTACTGAACACATGTACAATACTGTGTACTGAACCATTCTTTTATTTCCATCATAATGTCCCTTCTACTTCCTCTGATGAAGTTTTTTTTTTTTGAAATCTTAAATTTCTCCATTACATAAGCATTCCATAAATATTGCTCAGAATCTTTCAAAGGAGGTGAGCATCATTCAGTTGTTATTGTAGAGTTACACACAGTAAGTCCAAAACCACAAATAACTTATCTGATGTGAGCTTTTGCATGAAGACTTCATTTTAATGGGAAATAATATCTCTGCTTAAACAGGAATGTTACTTTTCATGTCCCTAAATCACTTTGCTAATTGTCTTCTAGTAAGTGTTATTAATTTCATTTGCCAAAATAAATTTTTAAAAGGTTAAATAAATTACCATGTTCTATCAAGTTAATCTCTGTACTTCATCTTTCTTCCTTCTTGTATAACTAAGCCTGTCTGCCAAAAGAATGTGTCCTGCGCAAACAGTGACAGGATAGGCTCTTGATTTTTTTCAATAAGAAAATCTTCCTTATTAAATCATAAACACCAATATGAAGGAATTCACCCTTATTTATGACTATGAACAACAGTGCTTGTGGCAGGCAACTTTTTTAAGATCATTCTCCAGTTTTACTCAATCTCCTCTCATTTCCATTGCTTTGGCTTTTGAATTCCTAGCTCTATTCTGCATTTGACATTAGTTTCTGTTCTATGTACTTGAAATCTCTTCTAGACATTTTTTTTTAAATTTTATTAGAATCTAGGGGCGCCTGGGTGGCTCAGTTGGTTAACCGACTGCCTTCGGCTCAGGTCATGATCCTGGAGTCCCAGGATCAAGTCCCGCATCGGGCTCCCTGCTCAGCAGGGAGTCTGCTTCTCCCTCTGACCTTCCTCTCTCTCATGCTCTCTACCATTCTCTCTCTCTCTCTCTCTCAATAAATAAATAAAAATCTTTAAAAAAATAAAATAAAATTTTATTAGAATCTAGATTCTTACCTATATTAGATTGTGCTCATGCCTTTGATTTCAGATCCACTGTAGCCTTGAGTGAGTTGCGTTCTTCAAAATCCTGTCTTCTGACTTATCCATTCTTTCCACCAGGGGAAAGGTATTTAGATTTTTTGAGACTGACTCATATTAACTAAAATAGCAAAGGATTGATGTATAAACCAGAATGTCATTATTTAAAATGAAAACTGTGTTACAGAGATCAGGATAGTTACATATGTTTCCAGTGGCTTTTCTTTCTAAAAAAAAAAAAATAACAAGGAGAGAAAAAATTGAAAAGATAATATTATTTTGTGAATATAGAATCAAGGCAAGGGTAGAGCTCAATAATCTTAATGGATAATTTATTCTGATTGACAGCAGGACATTTAACCTTGGTATTCCCTCATGAGACACCTACCTCCCTGAGACAGTGTTGGAGAAGTTGTGACAAGTTCCTGCTCACTGACTTCTTTTAGTCAGTTCTTGGTTTTAATGGTTTTTCCTCCAACTTGATTGTTTTAGTTTTTATTTATTCATTGATTAATTCATTAAAAAATATTTATTGAACACAGACCATGTGCTAAGCACTGAGTAAATCAGTGCAAACACCACATTAACAAAGCAGAGATGGTTTCCATCCTCAGTGACCTTTTAATTTAGTGATGGAGTCAGTTATTAAAGAGGTAGTCACACAAATACCTAATTATGACTGTCTTCATTACTCTGAAGAAAATCAAGTTGGTGTTATGAGACTATAAAACAGAAGACCTGGTTTTCTGTGGGAAGATAGAGAAGGCTTCCCTGTGGGAGTGATTTTTTAAGTGAGGGCTTAAAGGGTTAATAGGATGGACCCAACAAAGTAGAAGAAGAGGCAGTAGGGAAGTGGAACAAGGTCCTGAGGTGGAAAATAATTTGGATATTTTAAGTAATTAATAGAAAGTGGATGTAGCTGGAGGTTAGTGAATGAGGAAAAGAGTTGGTATTAACAATGAGGATGCAGAGGTAAGGATTTGGGAGGTAGAGATCATGCAGAGTATTCCTGAATATATTACAGATTTTGAACTCGGAATTTTTGTAGGGTTTTTAAGCAGGGAAGAAACTGATTAGAAATGCTTTTAAAATTATTAGTTTTTTTGCTGTCATAAAGGTGTTTAATGGGTTTAGGATCAAAAGTGAATATGGTTAGAGTAATTAGCTATTGCTATAGTTCAGGAATAAATTATGATGACTTAATGAATAGTTTCTTAGAGATGGAGGGAAATGATTCCAAAGATATTTGGGATATAAAATCAATAGGCTCTCTTGTTCCTGCCATGGATCCCTGAGACTATACTTAAATCATTCTGACCAAATCTGATTATATAAGAAACTCCTCAACAGAAATAACTGCATAGGATATTCTGCAGATGGCTAATACTTTCCATTATGAACTGATAGTATTGTGCTTATGATTTTTACTTTAGAGGTCTCTAAGTTCTTAAGAGTAGAATATTGCTGACTCTTACAGATTTATTGCAGAGATCAATGTTTTTTTGTTGAAATTAGTAGAGTATGTGCAGAGTTGTGAGAGCTGTGATAGCAACCTGAAAGACTCTGGAAAAACCTGATCGCCAATTGTACAACCACTGTAATCTCAGCCAATCTCTCATAGCAGCGTAAGTAGGTCTTTTCCTTCTGCTCATAAAAGGCTACATGGAAACAGTGATTATTTTCAGTGCAGAGATAAAGATGGCAGTACAACCAAATTCAAGGAGCTGAGTTTATTTTCATAAAATGTACTTAAATGAATATTTTAAACCATAATGATAAGAGATTCTTTTCTTTCTTGCAAAAGAAGTGCGTAACGATTTCAGATGCAGTTGTTTGAACAAGTCAGCGTTTTTCCAAATCAAGAATGCTTTTTTAAAAATTGCAATAGTTTGAATAATTATAACTATGCCATTAAGTGATTCAGCAGCTAAGGACTTTTAAGTGTAGAATTGTGGTTAATCTTTTCCTTCAAATAATTTCCAGACTTTGCTGTTCTACAAACTTAATAGTTGATTTAAGCTAATACAGATTGAAACTGAAATGAGCTGTGAACAGGGAGCTAAAGCTATCTCTTCAGCATTCCAAGAAGTTGTTACTTAGGCTGACCTGGGTGTCAAGGACATCAGATTAGATACCACATGACTGTCTGTCAAACAGTAATTTAACTTCTTCTTAATTGCTATTGTGTGTTCTGTCTATACCAGTAGTTTTTAATATCTTAAAATAACCTTGCATGTGTAAGTCACATCTTCCAAAACTAGTTTGTCATCATTGAGATCATACAGTTTTCTATTTACAATGGCTTGCCTTCAAGCAGTGGAGGTTCAATAACTCTAGGCAAAATACAGTACCAAAAATTCTTGTCAATACCTCACAAGCTTTTTGACAAGTAAGTTTGCATCATTCCTAGAACCTATAAGTCACATTTTAAACATCATTTAAGAAGCATCATGTTACATTGTTTTATTCATAAAATTCCTGTACCTTTGTTGCCTGTGTTATAGCAGGTTTAATTTTTTTATATACTTTATTTATTTGAGAGAGACAGAGATAGTGAGAGAGACCACGAGTAGGAAGGAGGGGGAGAAACAGAATCCTCGCTGAGCAGGGAGCTTGGCTGATCGCAGGACCCTGGGATCATGATCTGAGCTGAAGGCAGACACTTAACCAACTGAGCCACCCAGATGCCCCAGCAGGTTTAAAATTTAAAGTGATAGAATTAAATTCTTCACTCAAAACACAAAAGATAAAAATGGGGCGAGGGGGGTTACTGGTACAGAAACAGGACTAGTATAAGCGGAAAAAATCGAGAGCTAGTATTACAGACAGCAATGTTAAAGTCATTCAAAAATAAGCCTTAAAAATTGCATCTTTTACTTTAAGGAAGAAGCCTATAATACAGAGAATTTCCCAAGATATTTTTAAAAGGCACATACATTATTGAGGGCTCTTCTCCTATTTCAATTCTAACAATATTTAATTATAAAAACAGTAGATTCTCCACTCAGCACTGTGGAGGCTGTGTCTGCATAGGAAAAGCAAAGCAGAGAATTGAGACAATTACTTCAAATAATACCAGAAAGTTTAATAGCCCTGTGAATAAGAAGGAAGTGGGAATGTTTTTAAACATCCACTTTCTCATCCTTCACATACTTATGTGAGATCTCACATAAGTGAGATCTCTATTGGTGTTTCATCTATTCCCAAAGGCTGTAGTTAAAGGACAAAATCTACTAATGGGAACCATGGCCTGGATTCTTCCATGCTAGTTCTGAGCAAAAACATTATAATTTTCTTAATAACATTCCCTTGTTTGTGAATGCTTTAAAACTTATTTATTATTTTCTACTGCTTAGAATGCACATGCATCCAGATAACAAAATATAAGCATATATAATGAACAAAACATATACATGAGGCCCCATAGAAGAGAGTAAATATAAGATCACAAACAAGTAAGTGAAGTCAGCTGCAGTATTTTCTGTACCATTCACACTGAAGAATCTGAGTCTCAGGACCTATGTCAGCACAATAAAAATAATTCCAGGTAATGTGTATAATGCTCAATGATGCAAGCACTGGAAAGATATAAACAGAGATATAATAGATTGTTCATAGATAAGAAGAAATCTGCTCATTTATTTGATTTCCTTGTACTAATTTACTACATACACCCACTTCCCATCTAATGAATGGTAGAATAGCTCTAAATTTTTAATATTTTAGTGTATATACAGCTCATTTCCTGTTTTACATCAATCAGCACATTCAGTCTGCCCTTTTGTCCCTCACTGATGTTCAAGGCACATGCAGAAGGAGCCCACCACAAGATTAAATATCAAGTACAAAATTCATCAGAGTGGCTTAAAAAATCAGAGGGGCTTATCATTGACCACTAGGCTAGACACATGTTGACTCTTGTAAAATCAGGTAATTGGCAAAGTCTGGGTCATCTGGCTCTGCACAGCACAAAGAAAGTATTGCATAGCACCATGAGTAGATACTGCCCTTTCTCACCCTACACATGCCTCACTTTTTTGGCTCAACCAGAATTAACTTCTGTTATTTTGCTCTACATAAAACTTATGATAGGATCTAAAATATTTTATCATTCTGCATAGGAAGTTAAGGCAATCTCTCATTTTTAGCATGTTAGTCTCCCTCTCTCTAACTTGAAATGAATGGTTTAAGATGGGTAGAGGTAAGGCACATTGTAATTGAACTTTTACAACATCCTTGGACATTTTCCAGCATAGGAATCTACTAAATACTTCTATCAAACAAAAGTGACTCCTTTTGCTAAATTTGCCAGTCTCTCCCTCAAGTTATCCATTCTTACAACTCTGAAAAGAACTACAGTTAGGAATGGACTGAACATAGAAAACATAGAAAATCATATTGCTTATAGGATTTTTGACATTAGAATTCATTATTACACTGATGTAGTTTTCCCACTGATAAGTATCTTGGTATTCAAAATTATATAATCTCCCTTATACTGGGATACATTTCAAACTCCTTAGTATACATTTAAGCCCTTCTCACTATGGCCCCAATTTGCCTTATTAGTATCTTTAACCATTCCCTCCAACTCACCAAACCTCTTACATTTTAATATTCCATACCCTTTTATACCTGTGTGTCTTTGCCCAAGTTGTGTAGTACCCCATCAACTTGGCATCTT
Source organism: Callorhinus ursinus (assembly GCF_003265705.2). Classification (NCBI taxonomy): domain Eukaryota; kingdom Metazoa; phylum Chordata; class Mammalia; order Carnivora; family Otariidae; genus Callorhinus; species Callorhinus ursinus. Next base: position 89,886,091 of record NW_027397063.1, on the reverse strand, counting down.
AGAGTGGAGACCTTTGCACTATAGAGTCCCTATTTAGGACCCAAATCAGGATACAGAAGAATGGAAATGTTATCACCACCATCCACTCAGTTCTTCAAGCCAGAAACCATAAATCATTCTTGATTCTTTCCTTTGCTGTGTGACTCACACCCATTCTGTAATTCCTAACCCACTGTTCCTAACTTCAGCGTATGTTTCACATCTACTCCCCTCAGTCTTCACTGCTGCTAGCTAGTCTAGGTCACCAGTATCTTTAGGATGGAATTTGGAAAAAAATAAAAATAAAATAATAGAAGTGGTACTATTAAATGCAATGTGATATCCTGGGGTTAGATCCTGGAACAGAAAAGGAACATCAGTGAAAAAAAAAAACTGCTGAAATCTAAATAAGTCTATAGTTTAGCTAATAATATTGTACCAATGTCAGTTTCTTAGTTTTGACATACACCATCACTATGTGCAATGATAACATTAAGGGAGTCTGATTGGAAGACATACAGGAACTCTCTTTACTATTTATCTATGCAACTCTTCTGTACATCTAAAATGTTTAAAAAACAAATTTTTTAAAAAAAACAATGTTTTCTTAGCTGCCATCCTAGTCCGCTTCAGTCCATTCTTCTGAACTGCCGGAGTGATCTTTTAATATAAATGTGACCATTAAAAGAGTTGAAGCATCTCAGGAAGATTGAAACAACCTGTCCAAGATTATGTAGGTAGTAATGGCTGAACAGGGATTCTCACCCAGATCTGATGGGATTCAGTGTCTCTTAAGCATTATATTACTGAGTTTTCTACGTGATGAATTCAGCACTTAATAAGTAGAACTTGGTGTCTTCTAGCTTTGCACATATCCCATTCATGGTTTAAGTTTGGTCTGATGTAAAATCCTAAGAAATCCCTGTCAATACCAACTAAACTGATAGGCCAGGAGATGAGAAAAAGTCCTTTATGCTTTTCAGCTTCAGTCCATTTTAAAAGATTTGAGATAATTCAGGGTCTAAGATTTCCTGAAGGTATGAGAAAAGATCTTCCTTTGAGGTTTTTGCAGTTGTCACAGTTGCCTTCACCGTAATGGCTTACAGGGGTGGACATTCAGAAGGATACACCAGCAGAACGGTCATTAACAGAGGTTCCAGATTCTGAATACGGAGTTCCATTCTTCTCTTTCTTATCATGCAAGAGGTAGATCATGAAGACATCCCTCTAAAAGTTAGCTTCATCCTATATTCTAGAGTGTAGTGGAAAACTGAAACTGTTTAAAACCTTCAATGATTTTTAAGCTTTAGTCCATAGCCTACTCGTCTTAGTATTAGTACCCAAAAGAAGCTCCAGTCTCCAGTCTTGTTTCCACCGGGGGAAAGACATTCACCAGTGAGACCTGTTATCTCTGGCTATCTATCTCTTTTGACTTTGCTTTCTATCAAACCATGGCAGCTTTAGTGGACAAACTTGGACAAAGGGTGAGATTACAAGCTACAGTAGTCTTTTCTTACCCAGCCATTATTTCACCTGATAACAGCAGGAAATTTAAATCCCTATAGTACTCATTTAACAAAGATTTGTAGTCGTTGGGTTTATATTTTTATGTTTTTCATTTGTTTTTGACACTTAAGTCTTTTAAGATGAGAACATAATCCATAATGAAGTAATATTGACTCAGTGCAGAATCTATATACCACAATGATAGTCTCCTATTTAAAACAAATCTGATTTAAAAAAAAGAAAAAGATAAATAAAACAAATCTGATCATATCACAATTTCAGAACTATAAACAGTCAAAAAAGTACATTTTAATAGCAGTGCAAAATGTTTTTTTTACGTTTCTTAGATATTAGCACTTTATAAAGCTCAATAAAACTTACAGTTTGTGAGCATTTTTAAGGCATGGGATAGCTTTTCCTGGGGACTATTAATCATGATATCTGCTCTCAGTTCAACATCATGTTTCTACACAGCTGGCTATTCAGAAAATTCAAGTTGAAATGTTTACTAACTTACAGTGGATCAAGACACGAAACTCAATTCATGTCTCGTGATACTAGCTTTTGTAAGTTGTATATTAACTTTTTAAATATTATTGTAGCATTTTTACAAATGGAAATATAAATGGGATATTGGTACACATTTCTCTACATATGAATATTTTACTTTACAATCTCAATATAATAAATAGTCCTAAAATTAGTATTTTTGTATCTTAATGTTATTTAAGTCTACTTTGTGTTTGAAGAATTTATAATCTCTACATCCCGGACTCAATTGACTATCAAGAAATTCTTATGTTACATCTTCTAAGACATACTGGACTCCATGCCATTTATTTGCCTTGACAGCACTTTGAAATTCTGCAGTCCTTTTGTACAACAGCTTCTAAAATATTTGAATTATAGTTTAAATGCATTAACAGATGTAAATGTACAGTTTAGGATCATTTTTTTCTCTAATCGGATTAGAATTCAAACACAAGCATGTTTCAAGGACAACATAAAATGTCAACAACAATATACATTTTAACAGAAAGTTAAACATCCAAGAGAGCTAAGATGTAGCACCACAGTGGCAAAGTTCCAGATACCTAGAAAGGACCGAAGTTTCATATCAGTATCCGTAGCTTTAATGAAAATAAATTAAGTAGCTGCTTACAGTTTATAAAAAAATGTATGTCTGTATTTGCCTTAAATGTTTCTTATTGGGCTAAATTTACCATCAATTAAACTCTCATTGGTAACTATCATATCCTTAAGATAGAGAAGAAGATGATTATAGTAGCATTTCAAAATTCAAACTTTAATAAGAACACGGATGATTTTTCTTCTCTTGTTAAAGTCTCACATCACCTAAGTGAAAATGTGGTTAGCTATGCATTAAAATTTTGATCTTTCAAGATAGAAATATATTTTGTATATTCATTCATATGATCATCCATGCAACTCTTTATTCATCATCTAATTTTACCTCACGTTTGTCCACAAGATCAGAGTCTAAAATATAGGATTAGAGTTAGTCATGTCCTGTCACTTGAAGTGTGAAATCTTGTACATTTGGCTGGCATAGAAGAGATAAAAATATTTTAAATTGCTTTTCTGTCTAAGGGAAGGTGGTACATGTAATACTTGTATGTATGCCCTGTTTTATTTAATACTCTTGGCTGGATTAACATTCAAGTAGAATTTTCATTAAAGTGGTAGAACTCTCCCACAGTTAAGCAATTATAACATAGAGAAAATCAACCAAGCCTACGAATTATTGCTCTTATTTGTAAACATTTAAGCAGCTGAGCATAAGGTTCATTAATACTGCATCTGCATATACTACTGGGCATGCTCCTTTTTCTGCTTTGGCCACTAATGAGGAAGATAAAACAAAGTTTTATATCCCTCCTTTTCTGTTTCCTTCCTTCCTTCCTTCTCTTTCTTTCTTATTATTTTTTCCTCAGAGTCATACTCATACTACATATTTTCCTCAATCTTTTTTCCTTAAGGTCAATATGTATATTTTCAATAAAGAAATCCAAAGAAAGTAAAAGAAGTTACTACCTTTCTCATACTGTCACATTTCTTGCCACCTCTTGCACTCCACACTCCTTTCTTTTCATCATTTCTCTCAACTTTTGCAAGAACTCATAGGCTATACATATTTTAAAACTCCATTCAGTCAAAAAATATTTACCTGCTATCTAGGCTTACTAAGGCTGTATGTTAGAAATAGTGATGATGTAATGTATGATGATTAACATAACATAATAATAAAAAAAGGAAAAAAAAGAAATTGTAGGAAGAAAGGTAGTAGTAATGTGGCTATTCTAGAAACAAGATAGGATCCATGAAACTCAGAAGTTTGATCAGAATATATTTTCCATAGCTGTGCACATATATGGTCCTAGACATTGGACTACAAAAGACCTTGAAGACAGTCTGTGTTCTCAAGTGCTTACAATATAATTGAAAAGCCAGGTTCTTGGCACAGACAGGCAAAGTAACTGAAGGACACTTAGGGTAAAATATTCTAACATACCCAAATCAGCATAGAGTAAACAGTGTGCATAAGTATTTGAGAGAATATTCAAAATTTAGTTACTATATCAACTAAAGACCTACTGGATGAAGGAAATTTGAAACTTAATTTTGATGCTATGAGAGGTGTGTATTTGAATAAAAGAATAACCACAGTAGTTTGTACAAACATGGGAATTAGAAACTACATATACTACGAGATAAAGTATTTACTTGATTTTAGCTAAAGACACTTGCTGAGAACGATAGTTCTCAAAGTGATGGTTGTTGAATGGGCATGTCAGAATTACATCAGGAGCTTTTTCTAACTGACTACACATTGTCTTCCTTCTCTCTTCATTTTCTGTTTGCAACATCTCTTTCCATTATTCTGTGATGCCCATTGCAGTGGAAGTAAGAGCAGAGCTGTGCTTGTTGCGGTTAGGCTAGGCAGAGAAGAGTTTTTCAGAAAAGTCCCCCAGAATCAGTATCTCTACCCTCCCCTTAAGACACAATGATTTATGGAAATGTTAACTTATTTTTTTCTTGAAATGGGGTGGGAGTAATGAATATGGTATCTTAGAACTGGATAGCCATTAACATGAGATGAGAAGTGATCTATTGTCAAATTCAAGCCTGGTTCATTTAACAAATAAAACATTAGCAGCTACATTTTGTATATTGTTCAGCATTCCACACTATCTTTTACCCTATTTTGAACCTTAAATTTAAATATTTTTAAAATTTAATCTGTGAGGGGAACCTGGGTGGCTCAGTCAGTTTAGTGTCCAACTCTTGATTTCTGCTCAGGCCATGATCTCAGGGTTGTAGAATCCAGTCCCACCTTGGGCTCTCACTGAGCAGGGAATCTGCTGGAGATTCTCTCTCCCTCTCCCTCTGCTACCCCCACCATCTCACACACACATGCTATCTTTAAAATTTAATCTGTGCAGTAACATATTATGTAAACTGTCACTTATTTGATAAGGGTATTAGTAAATAAGTCCCTATATATATTCATATACATATATGTCTGTGTGTGTATGTATATATCCTATATCTATACCCTATATATCTCCAGAATAACTTAAGCAATGTTCAGCAGTTATCCACGTTTATAAAGAGACAAGGTATATGATCCAAATTAAAGAACAATTTCAGTATCATTTATACCACTAGACTTCAAACATAAACACAAATAGAGGAGAAAAATATTATACCTAATAAAAAAATGTTTTAAACTATGTATGTTTGGCTCTGGAATAGTCATGATTCTGGGACATATTACATGATAAATAACAATTTTTAAGAAATAATTAAGGTTTCTGAAATATTAATAATTGGGTTGTATTCCTTAAATGAATTCTGGTATGGGGATCAGGAGAAAGTTATGTTAATGTGGCCAAAAAAATAACTAGGGGATAGCAGAGACTTCTTATTTATATGGGAGAAACTACTAATTAAAAAAAAGAAAGACTTTGTAATTCACTTTACACAGCTATGCTATGAATTAAGTGACATGTTTTACGATGCATTGTCACCTCAGTTTATCCTTGTGATTTCTTTTGCATTCGAATTACTTTTAATTATAGCTGGTTTAGTTACTTTAACGTTAAGGTTTGATTCCATGTTCAATGGTTATGTTAACAGATGACAGTTGAAGTGGCTTAGAATCATGCTGAAAGATACAGTGAACCTACTATGGAATATAAACACTTCCAAAGATAGAACACCGAAAGTTAATGTGAAAGTCTTGTTTAAATTTTCTCCATCAAAATTTTATGAGATGGTCTTCAGAAAGGGAGAACATTTTCATTTTTTCCCCTCTCTCTTTCATTGTCCTTCTTGTTGAGGAAGGTTTTCTGAAGGCAATGTGAGTGGCTCCTGGGTCTAATTATTCCACAGATTACTTACACCTGTTAACATTTTCTGTACCCACTTCCCTTCTACTGCCAGCTAGAAAAGTAAAGCATCTGATGAACTGTTCATTAAAAACAGAGGAATAGATTTCACTTTTGAATCCAAATCAGGTGAAGAAGAGCACAAGTAGGGGAAAAAAAATCCCAATTCAATTTAATACATATAAAATGCCCAATTTAGATAGACTTTAAGGGTTTTTTTTTTCCAATTACAGTATATGGTTAATAGTTTACATATTGACATAATTGTTTTGGTTATAAAGTTACCACAGAACAACAACAAGAAAAGACATTTTAAGATAACTCGTTTTACCAGAATTCTGGGGGGGGGGGGAAGCCTTAGAATTTCTGAATAGTCAGAAAGTTTATACTGTAAATAAGGAAAAACCACTGAAAATGTGTGGGTTCCAGTAACAGCAGGTGGTCTTAATACAAATATTATACATTTGTTTCTTTATTTCAGTTAAACTAGTATTTTGGAAGCCATGGCAAAGACAGAGTACATTTAAAAGGAGGAAGATCAAGGTTTTGAGATTTTAAAGATAGGTTCCATATTTTTAAAGTATTTGCTGATTCTCTCTTGATTTCTAGAAGTAGTTCTGTTTTACTGTTATAGGTTCTGACTTTTTCACCAGACTTATAAATGATGTCACAATGAAGAGATATATGTTGAATTATTTTCTCAGCCTAGGTACAAAGGTAAGTGAATTGGACATTTTGTCATTGGGTGCAAGGACTCTCATCCATCCCTGATCTTGTCTTGGCACCTAATTTGAGCTCAATAAATGTGCCCTGAGTCCCAAGAATATCTTGGTACTGAGTCAGAAACAGAAGTAGAAACAGAGCTGTCAGGATTAGTGACAGGAATAGGGCCAGGAAGAAGAGAACTTCTTTCTGTCCCTCCACACGATCAGATGACATCTTTGTTTCAGCATCTTCTTTCGGGGCTAACTTTTCCTTCCCCAAGTTAGGAAAGTTATGCTCTTGTTTTAAATGCTACGAAAAATCATTATATGGTCATCCATCATCCTGTAAGCCTAAAAGTAGTAAAATGTGTCAGTAGCACAAAAGCCCTATATTCACATATAATACAATATTGGTAATGTGATACCTGTCATCAAGAGAACAACGTGCTAATTGTTGCAGTTGAATTAAAATGAATTATTCAGGTTTGTTTTTACTGGTGATTATATTTTTTTCATGAAAATTATTTGATTTTGATACAATTTAATACAGTGCAAACTATCAATTCACTGTACTAATAAACAAGTAGATGAACTGAACATACTAAGGAAACAGTTAATTAGGTATACTGGGCCTTTTTGTCACTGGGTGGTAATGAGGAAAGCCTCCTTTTTACTAATGTTCATCTGTGTTTTAATGTTTAAAGATATTGTAGAGGTTGGGTCAACCATAAATTTATTATAATGCCTCCTTGGTTATATATCTTTAACATTCACCACAAGTATTATTTTCTATTAGAATTTTTAAATTATATGAAAAATCATCTGTATTGGTGCAATAGAGAAGAAATGATCCATACTTTCAAAAATTATTTATATTCAGGAGCAAATATTATCAGAATTGAAGATTCTACCCAAGCTATTCCCTCTTCACAACAGATAAGTTCTGGTGTACACCTACTTTCCTGACATGAGAAACCATCTCCTTCAATTTAGATTTCATAAAAGTATACTAGAAATGCTTATCTATTTTTATTATCACTACCTTTATACACTTTAAATAAAGGATGATATTTAAAAGAAATAAATAAGATCATGAATGTCTTAACAGGACCTTTACTTCTCTTATATTTACCTTTAAGATTTCACTTTTTCTATAGATAAATTACAAAGGTAATTACTTTCACCTACAAAATTTATTCTAGAAATAGAAAAATGGAAAAGGAGGACTTGCTTTTCATGTGACTTGTGTTGCATATTTATAAGAGATCAGCTTTTTTACGGTTGAGGACTTAAATCACAATTTGAGATTTATCCCCTATGACTTAAATAATAAAAGGAAACAAATTGAAAGATAAAATAATTTTTAAATTCAGAAATATTAATTACAGTGTTACTTTTTACATGTGAGTATTTCCAAAGTGAAGACTCATAATTTCATCCATCTTCACTTGGACATTAGCTAGACAGAAGCAAGGAAAATAAATGCATAAAACTGAAATTGTTATACATGTGAGAAAAAGTGCATAATTTACATGTAAATATAATTCAGCATATATAAACTATATACATGTATATACAGTGTATATACATATATAATAGTTATACACACACATATACACACGATTGCCCAATTACACATGTGTTATTGCTCCTATTACTTTTAAAAGGCCTATAGATATTAAACCGGACACTTATATGGTGAAATTAGTGATATTTATAATCTGTTCACCTGAATTTTTAGCTGAGGATTTTGAGCTAAGTTATAAATGTCTAAGTTCAAATTAAACCAGCTCAACTCACTTAATTTAAGATGGAGTGTTCTTTTATTATCATTTCCTTTCATATTATCTTGACTTGTTGTTGTCCTGTCTCACATTTTGTAAAGCATTCCATTAATGTTGCCTTTGTCATAGCCATCTTAGAACATTAATCAGCTCAGACAACATACCTGTAAAAGGATAGGACTGTGTGAACAATGGATTTACACTAAATGAATCAAAATAATATGTTGCAATAGTTAAAGAAAATTCCTTATTTCTGCAATTGCATTATCAACTTTTATAGTGCTAGAAACAAATATTCTTCTCAGATATCAAGGGTTTAAAACTAACATTCCTAGTTGAGGGGGAAAAGAAAAATTTAAGCTCAGTCATTAAACTTTCCTTGTGATCTCTCTCTGAACTTTTTCATACTTACATATATATATTGTTTTTAGTATTTTGCAATTGGAGGAAGTAATGTAGCTTTTTAAATAAAAACATAAAAGCATCCACATAAATTACACTGTATATGATTAATAATATGTTAAAACCGTTACTGTGTCAAACTAATATTTCACTTTCAACTATTTTCCACTCACCATCTTATAATTAAAGGGACATTACAATACATTTTATTGTTTTCAAATATTATTACTATAATTTATAGTAAAGTAGCAATGAATAATAGCAAATATCTGCCAGATCTGGGTCTGCTTCAGTCAAATTGACCGTAACTGTGATGTGAATTAGCAATCTTTTTTCTCAAAAGTAATTTTTACTGCAACAAAAACGTGGAACAAATCCTAATCGGAGAACCTAGATTAGTACCCATGGTACTTTCTGAAAACATACCTGGTATTATAAATTAAAGCTAACTTAAATAATTCTAAGGCACAGCTAAAATAAGTAGCCTAGCCAAAGGGGTAGAAAACTCCATGGAAGCAAAAATTTATCTCCTTGAATACAAAATTCCATTCTCATATAAATTTATTTTTGCTAAATAAAATTTATTCCTCATTCAAGAGTAAAATCACTACCTATATTTAAGACAAAAAAGAGTCTTTCTGTATTTAATAAATAAAATATAAACATAATTATCAAGTTATATTGTAATTTGATATGGTTATGGACACACATTTTTCAAATGTCAAAAGCACCAGGATCATTAGGGGTTGTACTTTAACCTGATTTGTATAATATGCCATGTTATGCATGTGTGCATTGTTATTAAGGAAATGATTACCGTCAGAAGTATCTAGCTTTTCATTTTGAATTTCTATTATGCACATGCTTTCTACCATTCACCAGAGTATTTTCTTGAGGAATGGGGACATGATGAATCACTAGTTTAGAGGGACTCCATAGATCAGGTTTTAAAACACTTACAGGTGTTTAAAACACTGACTTTCTGTGCTTTAAAAAAAAAAGTCCTCAAGTGAAGGAGGGAAGGATGATTATAAAGAATAAGGAAAGTGAGATAACTAAGAAAAAGCTAACTTATGGGAAAGTAAAGAGAATAAACAAAAAAAAGGAGAATGACACCTGTTTAATTGTGGATCTGATCCTCTTGCACAAGAAAAGTACATCTCAATGTTGTATGTAGAGATATAGTGAATTATGTTTTTCTTTTTCTGCTATAATTCCAATGTACCTCAAATAATGGAAGACAGAAAATTTAGGTACAATGTGCCAAATGCAAGGCGGCCCTGAAAAGTTGCATTTTTGTATTGATATATGTTTGTTTTTATTTTATGCATACTTATGTCGATACCAATTTATAATTAATCAAGAGATACCTAAATATGTTCTTCTAGACATTCATGGGGCTTTTTTAAATACAATGCCTTAACTTTTATGTCAGTAACACAGCTTTAGAAGCTGCAAGTCTTTTTTTATGAAAAAGAAGTAATGTAAGGCATTGGTGACTTGTGGTGAATTACATTCAACACGTAACGATAATTTCTACTAAGGGCAGCTTAAGAAAACTGAGAGAACCCTGGCCTCACTGCACAGTTCTGCAGCTACAGGGTCTGTGGATCTCTGGAGCTCTGCTGCCCTCTACTGGCATAATGAGATAAGTGCCTGCCTCAAAGCTCAGGTTTCTATCAGTTTAGTTTCTTTCACAAACAAGATCCTGGCACCTTAAAAATCCAATTTTCTTTGGTTTCGCTCACATGTAAATGGATCATAACTTGGATTATTGTCAGATTAATTTTAAACATTATTTTAATACCATACAGAAGGAAAAACTCATTCAGCATCTTCTGTCTTAATTCAAGCCTGACTGGGGCCAGCTGCAGTTAGGTGGCTAGAAAAAAATCTAGTAGCTAAATATAACAATGACAACTTGTACAGATAAACAGGATTCTGACAGTCACATTGGCTCCAGGGCCTTAGAGTTTGGTACGCGTGCGTGTGTGTGTGTGTGTGTGTGTGTGTGTGTGTGTGTGTGTGATTTTACTGCATGTTTTAAAAAAAGAATAGCAATTTCACTTTCCTTTTTCTTTATGTCATTTACTATCTTAAGGTGCATGGATCCTTGATTCCTTGATTACCTCGTCTATATAATCCTGTACTTCTTAGCAATCTCCTTACTTTATTTTCTCCCAATCACAACCTGCCTAGGAAAAATGGTGCATTATTGGGTTTCTGAGCTTGAAATTCATAATCCAAGAGTAAAAGTGAACTATATAAATCAGATTTTTTTAAGTCCCAATTGTATCCTGGTATGTGATGGGGTGGTAGGTAATAAGATTTATCAACATCACAGTGCATCAAACTTGTTAATAAACTAGCTTTCTGTATAACAAGTAAAAGAAAGATTTAAAAAAAATGGGAGCATGAAAGGCATGGCATAGCTGGAGTTTAAGGTTCAAGCTTGGTATCCTCTATATATAATGTATTATGTTTTTCAAAAACTTTTTATTAGGAAAGCTATACCAGACGCATAATCACTATACAATGATTAAACATTACCTTTACAATTTATAATCACTGAAATTACAGAATAAATATATGCACATTTCTTTTGAATCTTTGTGTGTGAGAGAGAAAACATTAAAAGTGCTTCCTACAAAGCTGTTAGTGATATATACCCAGTTGCTTTTTTATTTTTTAATATTATATATATATATATATAAGAAAGTGCAGATGTTCTCCAAAAAATCTTGGCATCAGGATGAAGTGTCACAAAGAGGGTGCTCATCCCTAGGTATGCTTCCAGCTGTTAAACCACCAGACTTCCACTTCAGTAGGATCCAACCTAGAATATGACTTTTCCCAGGGTGGTAGGAGAGTGCTGTACACTAGGGTTGAAGGGAACATGAAGCTATGCAGAGTAGAGGAATGGATCAAACCCAAAATAATTAAATTGGGTTGAAAAGGAATGGGGCGCGTGTTTGTGTGCGCATGCACGCACACATGTATACATTTGTGTGTGTGTGTCTGTGTGTGTCTGTGTGTGTGTGTGTGTACCTGCACCAGAAGGAAGAGGCTGCAGGTTTAGGGACCTGACTGTGTGCAGGGTTTGTGATTTGCATGGGGGTATGTGTGTGACAGAAAAAAGAGTGGGTGAGAACATTCGAGCAAGACCCGCCCCCTCCCTCCCCGTCTTGCAGTTTCCAGGCATGCAGCAAACTGCATTGTTAATACATGTACAGAATCTGTGCCATGATGGGAAGAGGAAAGAAAGCCACAAATGTCAATTTTTCCCCCCCCAATCAAACAAAACTACAACTAAAAAAAAAAAAAATTACTGAAAATAAAAAGACACATCGAATTTTACTTAATTAGGATCAATACAATGATCCCCAATATACCTTATACATGGCACAGTCAAAGTCTCAAGTTTCAGTATAAAAAATAATGATAACATTTGCTGGCAAAAGTCTGCGAAGGCACTTCATTGATTAATGATCTGAGTATGGCCCTTCCTCCAAATCACATCTGAGAGGGGAGAGCATACATCTGTATTTTCTAGTTATCATGCGATTTCAGTCCTGTTCAGGGCAGGGAAGTTTGTGAGAATGGAGTTATTGGGACAAGTGTAAAGGGAGCAAGGGATATATTTCTTTTATTTTCCTTTTCTTTTGAAAAAAAAAAAGCACTAATTTATTTTTCTTTTACGGTTAGAACCTATACGTTGTCTTCTCCAGGACTTCGAGGTAATCCGGCTTGGTTTGAAGTTTGGCCCTTAACTCGAGGTAATCACTTTTTTGGGTTTGGTGGTCTGTGAAGCCCTTTCCAGCCGAGAAGAGAAGGGTTTCTTTGAGCCTGGCATCCTGCTGTAAGTCTGGGTATTGCATGCCAGGAGGGTGGACGTGCAGTTCCTTTAATTTGGGCACAGTGCCATAGAGACAATCCACGAATCCCACTGTGCAGGGGGCTGGCTGTGGCCTTTCTCGGTCTAGTAGCGTACTGCCACCACCACAGCCTCCCCCAGGAGGAAACAGCACCACCCCACCATTCTTCTCATGGTGGCGGAACCCAGCCAAGTCTCCCCCAGTTCCCGCAACTACCCCTGAAACCCCACCAACTGCTGGGTGGTGAGGGTGAGGGTGGTGGTGATTCACCGTCACTATGGTGTTGAGCTGGGAGCTGGACACTGCCAGGGCCCACTCTTTTTCTTTTTCCAGCAAGGTCCGGTAGTTGCTGTGGTTCTCCTTGGGTGTCTCAGCAAACTGCTCACTTCCTAGGAGAACCTCACCTATTCCTGGTTGTTGTGTCCCAGGACCCCCTCGTTCTGCACTCCCTGCCTCCTGGACTGAGGAAACAGCCACCTCCTCCTCCTCGCGAGGCTTATAGATGGGGTTGTTGCACATCTGGGTAACTGGGTGGGGGATGTACTCATATACGTGGCCCACAGGAGGAGCCTTCTCTGGGGAGGAAAGAGTTGGTCTGCCCCCACCTCCACTTCCACCTCCACCACCGCCACCATCCTCAAAAAGCCGGTGGCATTGCATCTGGATGCCAGTAAGGTCCACACCTTCTTGCCTCTTGCTTCTAAAGGGCAGCTTCTTCCGGCGCCTTCGGAGCACATAGGCAAAGAGGCCTGCAGAAACAAAGACTGCAGAAAAAAAAAGAACCAGCAGGCTGAGAATCAACACAGAAAGTGGCACGGGGCCTCCAGGGGGCGAGAACTCATAAGGTGATGCACTTGTTGGCCCCCCAGCAAGGTGAGAATCTCCAGGCTGGGCTGGGGATGCTCCAGCTGGTGGGATGTGCAGCATCTCTGGGCAGAGAACTTCCAGCTCAATCGTGCGCACATCACGGTGGGTGAGGTTCTCAGGGCTCCTGCAAAGCACATCACCCACCACACTGACTGAGCTGATGGTTTCAATCCACTGTTTGAAGGGGACCAGGTCACAGGTACAGTCCCAAGGATTCTCATTGAGGTCTATCTGGACAATGGCATTCAAGTGTTCTAGGACACCAGCCACAGGAAGGTAGAGGAAGTAGTTCTTTCTCAGGTTGAGCCGGGCCAGGGATGTGCCTGCAAAGGCGTCTGTTGGTAGGGTCCTCAGCAAGTTATTGTTGAGGAATAGCAGCTTCAAGTTGGGCATGAGGCTGAAGGCTGCAGGCTGGATTTCTCGGATGACATTGAACTCAAAGTACAAGTAGTGCAAACTCTGTAGGCCTCGGAACATGCCTGGTGTCAGCTTCTCGATATCGTTGCCATTGAGAAAGAGGCTCTTTAGGTTGGGCAGGTTAATGAAGGCTCCATCCTGGACATAAGAAATACGATTGTTTCCCAGATGCAAGAGATCCAGGGAGGAGAAATTCCAAAAATCAGAACGGTATATTTTTTGAATCAGATTGCTACTCAGGTAAAGTTTCTTGGCATTCAGTGGCCTTGGAAGAAGTTCAGAAATGTTATTAAATCCTCGCTCTTTGCAGTTGACAGTCAAACCAAGGTCGTTGATGTGCAAATTACAGGTACACCCAGTAGGACATATAATGGGAATGGGTGGTCTGGTCTGGTAAGGAGCAATGGGAGGTTGGTTTGGACCAGGGTATAAAGCTTGGGATGTGGAGGGTGGCCTTGGTGTTCGGGGCTGTTTGGTGGGCTTGGGCTGTTTATTTGAGGACTTATATTCAACAGAAGAAGCAGTAAAATGGACAGAAGACAACATTGAGGAAGGCTTAGTTGGCCATGCATTCTCTTTGCTTGATGACAAGTGGGGAATCCCCAAACTAGCCTCCACCTCAGAGTCAGACAACAGGGGACAGAGTTCTGTCTTCCTGATTTCTCGCAGGTCCTTTCCATGGAAGTGGAAAGGGGTCTCACAGGTGATGTCTCCCACCAGGGCGGTGTAAGGAATGCGTTCCAGCCAGCTCTTCAGTTGCACTATCTCACATGTACAGTTCCAGGGATTTTCTTCCAGCTGGAGCTCCATCAGGCTTCTGCCAATGTGGTCTAGCATTCCTCGGTAAAAAAGAACTTTTAACCTGTTTCCACGTAGGTCCAGATGGGTTAAGGAGACAGCCTTAAATAAATTGGTTGGAAGCATGGGGATGAGATTATCATTTAAAATCAGAACCCTCAATTTACTTAGGTTCCGAAATGCCCCACTCTCAATACGTTTAATGACATTGTAATCTGCCTGCAGATATTCCAGACTTTCCAAGCCAAGGAAGGTGTCATTTCTGAAGATATCTAGTTTGTTTTCATGTAGATATAACCTCTTTAAAATCTTAAGACCATTGAAAGCTCCTGATTGAATGTCCTGCAATGCATTGTTCCCAAGGTTAATGGACACAGCGTTGTTCAAATGAAGAAAACTGTTGGTGTACAATTTCCTCATTGAATTCCTTTGCAGATACAGTTTAAAAGGTCTTGACCAGAACTCAGTAATCTGACTAATATTTGTAAATCCTTTACTGTCACAATGTATATGAAAGAGGCTTTCTTTAACTTCACAGTAGCATGGATCAAAACAGGGCTCATCTATTTCCTCTGAGTCCTCTATCAGGGGAATTGGGGTAGTCCATCCTAGAGCAATTGTGCTTAGAAGAATTATCCACAACATCCTTCCTCTGTGAAGCATCTCAGCTATGGAAGGTTTCATCGTTCGTAGTTGATTACAAAACTGCAACAGAAATAAAGATGCAGATTTTTAGCCTTTACTCATATGCACTATTCTAACTGACTCCTACATTTGGAGCTTTTTAAGAGTGATACAAACTTTAGCAGTTGTTGAACTGACACTCAAAATGATCTGTCAACATGCTTAATATGACTTGTATTTAAACTTGGGTGACTTTGAAATTTTGTGCCATGCAATGACATTTTCCTAAACCAAGCCATACTTGGTAAAGGGCATATCATACTAACACAAGCAGCCTTCATTGCATCTTACAGCAATCAAATGACTGCTTGATGTAAGTGATGCCTTTAGATATAGGCAGACTCAGTAATAATGGCAGTAATTTGGCCATTACACCTGTTTGCTTGTGAAAACTCACATTGATATCAGAAGTGCCCATTACAGATCAGATTGGGATTCTGATAGAAAATTAATATTCTTTAAACTATAGGTTTCTACTCATAAAGAGATATAGCATACCACAAAGTTATTTGATTAGAGTGTGATAAAGTATGAGCCCATTGCTCAGTATCAGGTGTTGAGATGTATAAGATGCTTGGTATCTCAGGAAAACTTAAGATTTTGCTTAAGAGATGATCACAATGTACTTAATTATAGTGTATGCTCAGTATCATACTATACCCCCACCTTCTTTTTCCCAAGCATGGATTTTTAACATCCCCTTTAATTAAATAATTTCTACATAAGTGTATCATTTGGCTATTTAAACCCTTAGGAGTGATTAGCCTTTCTAAAGGAGCCCATGCAGTTGTCAGAGTTAAAGATAATGATAGCCAAAGGATGCTGAGTCTGGGAGTGTCTGTATTAAAACACTTGCAGAGCTTAGTTTGGAATGTGTATCTGTGCCTTCAAGATCAACTGAGGAACCCTGTAAAAGCTGGAATGGCAGGTGGCTGGTTAGAAGATAGTTGGGTAGCTAAAGGCAAGAAAAGGGTGGAAACCTTGATTCTTACCTGCTGATAAATGATCTATCATATGAATTACATTTCAAAGAAAGACATCATTCTTTTCCAATCAGAAGAAACAAATACTGTGCACTATTCTTATAATACAGAGCCTTCCTCTATGGCTCTCTTTCCTTGCTTTATATCATAAGTATATGAAAATGCGTACATAAATAAATTATATTAATGCAGTTTTATTAGATTGCCCTTTCTGAGTCACTGAAATATCAATCAAAATTGAATGATTATTTTTAACCAATAAAAATAAACCAGAATTTTTAGCATATGTTTTCTCTCCACACGTAAGATACATACATTAAGGAAATATTTTGCCAACCCTCTGAAAACACAATGATATAATTTATAGGGAGAATGAAAAGAATAAATCTTCACATTCAACTTGCATATAATTTACACAGCTGTAAGGAAAGGAAGACCCATGAGAAAGCAGAGAAATCCGCCTCAGGCATGCAATACTCAATTTTTAGAAACAATTAAATGAAAAAAGAGAGAGACAGAAGGCAGATGAAGCTACATTGCAGTATCAGTCTTCCCTGTCTCCCTTATAAAATATTAAAATATACTTAAGTTCTTTCTTCACCATTTTTTAAATGTTTTTCTTGTTTCTGAGGTCCCTGAGATTTAGGTATGAAAGGCTCCAGATGTCTTTGACTTACCTATTTTGCGGAGATTTTTTTTTTTTTTTTAAGAATTGAACATTGGAAGAAAAAAAAAAAAGCTTGAGTTTAAGGATTCTCTCTCCCTCTCCCTCCCTCCCTTTTGCTGAAGCTGAAGCAAAGGGGGATAGAGGGGGTGGGTGGGGGAGACGAAGAGAAAAAATAAAAGCAGCAAGCTTGAGACGTGCTGGGAATGCAATGGGCCTTTCAATGGGCTTCTTTAGGATGCAGAACTGCCGCTTGGCACACTCAATAGAGAAGGGAGGAGAAGGGGCTGCAGCAGGCTTCCAGCTCCGCTGCCGCCGCCGCCGCCGCCGCCGCCGCCGTGGTTGCTCTCTCTGGGTACCGGCAGCACATCATTGGGCACTGGGAGGAAGGGCGGGAGGGAGGCAGGGAGGAAGGCAGTCTCAATCCCAGTGCAGAATCTCGGACTTCTCTTGTGCTGGCTTTTTTTTTTTTTTTTTTTTTAAATATGTGCTGTAACCCTGGAGCCGGCTTTCCACGTCACGAAAATCAGCTCCAAGAAGGGAACGCGCTTAGCTTGAGGTCGGGAGCGAGCACTAGGAAGCCCTGACTATACAAGTGTGTGTGTGTGTGTGTGTGTGTGTGTGTGTGTGTGTGTGTGTGTGTGTGTGTGTGTGTGTGTGTGTTTCTGTTTAAGGGATGAGGAAAGAAGTGGAGGGGTCCAGATAACAAATTGTCAAAATAAGAAACAGGAAAGCAGAGGCCAACCTAAGGGAAGCATTCCTCTCGTGGGGAAGGTGGAGGGAGGAGGAGTGTAGGCATTTTTTTTCTTTTTTTTTTTATTATTTTTTTAACTCTCAAGGAAATCATCTCCTGACTGTTTTGCTCCTCTAGTTTTCAAAGCTCCTCTCTCTAGTGTAGACAGGTTGTAAAGTAAGATTATCTTTCGGAATTATCCTTTTCATAGCGCAGACACTCCTCTCCAAAGACGGGAATAAAAGGAAATTCAGGTCCCCGAAGGAGAAGAGCTGGATCTAGCTGATTCTGCTTAGGTGTCCCGAATAAGAGCTCAGGCAGCCTGAGCGACTTGGACCGAGTTTCTCCTGCATTTTGCTTCGATCTCTTTGCACCAGGAATCCTTTTGTTGTGCTGTAGCTCAAAGCCTTCGATTTCCCCTGGATTCAACAGCCATATGTTTGCTTCCACCTTTTTAAAAACAGAGACAGGCCAACGCAGACCACTTGGTAACAATGGCACATTTCACTTTCTTCTACCGGGAAAGACTTCGTGGGGATAGGGGGCAGCATTTCAGGGTTTAGATTTTTTTTTTCCTCGACACTCCCCACCTCCCCACCCCCCTTCTTTTTGGTCCAAATATTTCTCCGTGATATTTGGGGAAAGAGGAAAATAGGGAGTCGTGAGTGGGGGTGGGGGTGATTGAGCTAAGACGTTGCAGTGAAGAGGGGCCACCAGATCACAGTTCACATGAACCCTCTAAGAAGGTTCTGACTGTAGAACTGACGGTTCTACAGTCCTACCTACTAGGACGAAAGACAGCTTAGTAGGGAAACTGGAGAGAGGCAAGTGTGCAGCAAACGTGTCTAGTTAGAGGGAACTGTACGGCATCGATTGCCCTGGGCGCCCCCCCCCCCCCCCCCCCCGCCGGCCCTCCCCACGAATCCTGTAACCAACTCCTGGGGAAGGGAGGGGCTTTCTGGTTGCTAAAGAACTGGACTGAACCTCAACTGCCCAAGGACTCAAAGTTATCGAGTAGAGATGGCTTTCCCTTAAAGCGCTTTTTACAAAATCAAATTTTAAAGAAAAAAAAAACAACAACAATTCTTTACCATTCTAAATATATATAAGTCACTTAATGCAACATAAACATTCCTTAAGAGTCAGTCATAGAAGATTTGCATCATGTTTTGCATTTAAAATGACCGCACAATTGTCCACCGCTCCAGAGTAGCTAAGATTGGAAACAGCGATCACAGACTTAGTAAGCAGGAAGACAAGATTCTCTAACACTCTACACCCTTAATGTTACAGACCCACCCTATTTCTCAGGTCGCAACTGAGCCGACCATCACCTACAGCCTGAACTCAGAACCAGAGCAATCCCATCTCCTTCACCAGCTGCCAGCCTACCCCCTCCCCCACCACACACACCACCTTTGGTACCCAACGTGCAAAGGCGGTGACTGTTTCACGGATCATATCAGAACCCATGATGCGATGGAATCGATGGGTAACCGAGAGGCTTCCCCGAGCTTCCCGGTGACGGTAAATGACCATCACTGTAATCGTCCTCTGTTCTCCCCTTTACATCCCCTCAAGTTCTTGATTTGGTCCATGTCCTAAAGGCTATTTCACCCTTTTCTTTTCCTTTACCTCGGTATAATGTGTCTAAGTGATAGGATGAGCTCCAAAAGTTAGGGGATGAAGGGCCCTGAAGCCCCGGTTTCGCCCGCTTCCTGCTGGGAGCGCCCGGCATCATTTGTCCAGGGGGAGGACAAGAAGCCCTTTTTCCCCACAGTGCCCCTTCCTATCTCCCCCCTCCCCTTTGCCGGATCTCTGAGCCCACTAATCTCTCCATATCTAAGATTAAATATCCCAACATGGAAGCAAAACGATCACCCCTTAGAACAAATAATTAAAATGCTGCATCATTCATTTTCTGAAGAGGTCTGAGCCTTCCACAGATCCTTTTCTAATCGGCTGTCTCCAGGCGAAACGCACAATGGGTATGTTTAGAAATGGAAAATGATTAAAACCTCAAGCCGTTTTCCTTCTTTTACAACACGAGCGAGCGACCCACTGGGGGAGGGGCCCTTCGCTCCGACACTTGGCCTATTTGTTGGAGTTACTTACAATTTCCTCCCCCAGAAAAGGGGTCCGAGGGTATGTTAGTCTCCAGTACCATTCCTTCTACCATTGTCCTTACAACTAAATGATCCAGTTCAAAAATGCAACAAACCTCTAGCACCTGTGAGCCTACAGAAGACATCGCTGCCAAACTCTAAATGCTCTACAATGCACATCCTACTAGCGAGAAATACTGGTTTCAATTAGGCAAAGTAGGAAAGGATGGCGGCGAGTACCTATCCATGCAGAGCGCTCTAGATCTCCGAGATTTGCTCCGAGGGGCTGCCCAGCGGGAGGTGCAAACTCTCTGGGAGGCTGAATTGTATCCATCGTGCCGTAGCCTTGCAGTTTCTCTTCCTCAGGCCACCAACTTTCAGTAAGGCCACCAAATCACGCTTGTAATCCTTTTAAGTGTTTCCACCTTTGAGACTTGAAGGGAAATGGTCGCTGCATACCAATGGGAGAGCCGGGCGCTCACCTAGCTTGACGTTGCCAGTGACATGAGATCTCAGGACCACAGTTCCATACATATACCTTCGATGGTAGGCAGGCAGAGCGAGTGTCCTACGACTGGGTTCTTTGACTTAAAATCTCGGTGCTCTCGATTCACTGTCGAGCTTCGCGGTCCCTGAGAGTCCTGGCTCGGTCTCTCTTTTTTTTTTTTTTTTTTTTTTTTTCTCTTTCTCTTCCTTGCTTCCTGAAAGGTTGTCACTCAGTGCAAATCCCTGCCCAAGGCCTCCTTCGATCTGAAGAGATGGGACTAGCACTTATCTTCTCCCGGTATCTTTGCTCTTGACCCTTTAGGTAGGTAGGAGTGGGGGTGGGTGGTGTGTAGATGAGAGAAGGGGGTGGGGAGGGGCGGGAAGGAGGCAGGAAGGGGGCGACTAGATCCCAGATCCCAGCATTGGCCAGACGGTGAAGCGGGGGGAGGGGGGAGAGGGGGGAATGGGGATAGAGAGAAAAAGAGAGGATACAAATACAACAGTATGGCTGTACACACCAAATTCGACTTGGATTTGCGAGATCTCAGGCAAAGCACGAAGGTGAAGCGATCCTGTTGGCAGAGAGTGAGCCCCCTGACAGCTCACCATTCAAGCACCCTCACTTCTCGAGCGCGAGAGGGTGGGGGGCGGGGAAGGGGACCGCGGAACGTTTCAGGCCAAGGAGACGCTCGCGGCGGCAGCATCTTTTAAGACTGACCTGCTTTAAAAGTGCCACTTTAATGGCCTAGGAAATAACTAAAATCGGATTACACGTTACTTACCAACGTCTGCACCCAAACTGGGAGCCCCAGATCGGGTTTTAGGAGGCAGTATACGAAACGCCGGGCTGGAACCCGAATGCAAATCCATCAGCTGCTGCCCCCAAATCGCGCACGCAGGGAGCGGCGCTCGGGAGCCCCCAGATCAGCCCATCGCCGGAGCCTCCGCCAGCTTGTGCCCCCTCCCCCCCACCCCGCACCCCCGGCCCCTCCTCCGCGCCAACTGTGTAAATCAGCCGCCGCAGTCCTCTATCCGCGCTTCGCAGGCAAATCCCTGCTTAGGAAGCAAGGAAGCAAGTGATCTCTCTCTCTCTCTTCCTCTCTTATTCTCTCTCTCCTCTCATTCTCTCTCATTTCATTTTCCATGGGTCACAATCTGGCAGGTCTACAAAGAGAAGCCCTGTAAAATCGAGTGGCAGGAAGTCAGCATTCTGTATCTGTGGATTGATTTTAACTTTTATTTGCAAATGAAAGGTGGCTGTTTGGAAAATTACAGGCCAGGCCCGAGGGGTTTGGGCGGGGTCATCAGATTAAGAGCATCTGAGCTGTATTGACGGGCGGTATCGCTAAACGCCTCCTAGAAGCTGTTTCCAAGTGATTTACAGTCCCCCCTCCCACCCCGCTTCGTGATACGTAGGTGACATTTTGCAAGTACACAGATTTCCTCGTCTGTTTACACTCACCAAGAGTGAGGAAAATAAAGCTAGAGTGAGGGGAGGTGTGAGGGGCATTTGCTGGAGAGATGTTGGATACTATTTTGTGACAAATTAAATGAGGACACTTGAGCAATTATTGCACCTATGTGAAAGTATTATTACAACATTATATACCCACTGGAGGCGACCATTACCCCCATTGCAGTCATACTAATGCAGTCATTTAATGTTCCTTTCAATCTGCAGTGTAAACCAACGCAGTTCTTTTTAATAGATCCCTTTCATCAGCGACTGTGTTGGAGAGAGGACAATCTTCCACTAACTTCCAAACTGAATAGGAAGTAGTCCCAGGAATCATCTTTGTATCTCGTGCCATTCCTAACTGAAGTGAATGGAATAACTTGTCCAAGACAAGCAAAGTTGTGTAGCTAGTATAATGTAGACATAAACTGACCTCAGCCTTCTTTGCAAAAGCTCTCAAAGGAGCTAACTCAACCCTTACAAAGAGTACTCTCTTTTATATATGAAAATATGGCTGGAGGTATGATTTTAGCCTTTATTTAATGGATTTTCTGTATACTGTGTTACACCATTGTTACTCTATGTTATATACATATTATACCACAAGTCTAGTGTCTGTATTAACTTCATTAAAAGAGAGAAGAAGATGCAACTGGTCAGAGTGAAAACCTGGGGCCTGTGGAATTCTTTTGGATTTTGTACATAAATTAGCCAAATTCGGTATGGCAACTGTGTTGGTTGTGCATAAAGTGAATTTAGATTGCTTTTTAAACATAATGTTTCCATTTGTTCTTCACAATGTTCTTTAAGATTATTTAGATTAATAGGGTATCTATAGGGACCTAGAAAGTGGTGAAAGCAACATGATAACGAAACATATGCTTTTATTTATTTTTATTTTATTTTTTTAGATTTTATTGCTTTATTTGTCAGAGAGAGAATAAACAGGGGGAGCCGCAGGCAGAGGGAGAAGCAGGGTCCCTGCTGAGCAGGGAGCCTGATGCAGGGCTCCATCCCAGGATCCCGAGATCGTGGCCTGAACCAAAGGCAGACGCTTAACCGACTGAGCCACACAGGTGCCCCTTATTTTTATTTTTTTAAAGATTTTATTTATCTATTTTTAGAGAGAGAGGGAGTGGGAGCTTGGGGGTGTGGGCAGAGGGAGAGAGAGAGAGAGAATCTCAAGCAGAGTCTACACAGAGTCAGAAGCAGGGCTCCATCTCACAACCCTGAGATCATGACCCCAGCTGAAATCAAAAGTTGGTTGCTTAACCGACTGAGCCACCCAGGCGCCCCCCTATACTTTTAAAAATTGTTTTTCAAAGCTACTGGCACACATTTCAAACCCTCCTCAGTAGTTTTTTGGGTAATAAATGCTTATATGTGAAGCATATGCGAAGACATGGATAAGAAAAGAGTATTTGTCTTGGGTTTTTCACTTACAAGGTCTCCAAATAGAGTTTTAAAAGATATATCCAGGAAAGGTTGTGAAAAAGGTACATCTCTTGGGCACCTGGGTGGCTCAGTTGGTTAAGCAACTGCCTTCGGCTCAGGTCATGATCCCAGGGTCCTGGGATCGAGCCCCACATCAGGCTCCCTGCTCCTCAGGGAGCCTGCTTCTCCCTCTCCCTCTGCCTGCCACTCCCCCTGCTTGCGCTCTCTCTCTCTCTCTCTCTCTCTCTCTCTCTCTGTCAAATAAATAAATAAATAAAATCTTAAAAAAAAAAAAAGGTCCATCCCCATAACAAATCAATCTGATTTAGGAGAGACCAAGCTACATCAGTAGGCTGATGAGTCATAGAGATGTTTTTGGCCTTTTCAGGTGGTTGCTCAATTGGAGGAGAATCACTCCTGAGTGCACCATATTCTATGTGGGCAAGTGTGAAATCACACACATGCCCCTGAACTTCCAGGCTGGAGGATATTAGAGTAACCCTGAAAGACATCAGGCAACATCATTCCTAAAATAGCTGAATCTCTTTAACTTTTTGGAGTTTTCTCATTTTATTTGATTTTCAAAGTTATTTGTTCATAAGAGAACTCTGAATGTGTTAACATATTTACTCTGAGCAGATTTTGTTATGGTTTGATGGTACTGGGGAGCTACAGAAGATTGAATAGCTAGGATGGGTTGTTAGTGTTAAAAGTGAGTACTTCCAACATAAATATTTCTGGTCAGATAAAAATACTGTGGGGTAAGTGATTGTGATGATCCTTTGAGTGATTCTTTGTTGTGACTTTTTAGTGCATTCTGCATAGGTATTTATTTACATACCCATAGTTTTATATACATATACATATATATATTTAGTTCCAAGGGTGTGTATGTATATATATATATATATATATATATATATATATATATATATATATATTCAGTTCCAAGGACAACAGTATTTTTCAGTTTCCTTTTAACTATTCTGTCATTTTCCAGTGCTATTAAAGTGAATAGACATATTTTTCTTATCTAGCATATATTTTACTCATTCTGATTTGAATAAAATAAATACATTTTTGAAAGATAATACTAATTAAGGTAGTACTAGAGAGTTTCTTTTATAATGGAGCATTCACCCAAGAAATCTCTAAACTCTTCAGTAATTTATGACTACATACCTAAGTCTTGTGCGCTTGCACTCTTTCTGTCAAATAATCTTGAAAAAAAGAGAAATTAAATGTTAGCATTTACTGAAAGAATTCAAAGGAGTGAACAATTCAGACTGAAGGTTACATACTTACATAAATGTTTATTTGTGTGTATCTTCCTATAGCTCCATAGAACAAACATGTTTGAAAGGTTTTATATTTTGTAGACATTGCAAAGCCATTGGTAACTTTGTTTTTTCAAAAGCATCTTGTAAAATTTAGTGAATCACATATTTGTGGGTGATACCTGCATTATCATTACAACTAAAAAGCTATATATAGAGAGAAGTAGTTACAAGATATTCAATTAGACATTGATCTTTTCTATTTTGCTTTACTAAAACATTTAGAAGCACTTTGTAAGCTTCCACCTAATGAAACCTTAGGTTATCTTTGAAGTAAACATGTGTTTTAATCTCAAAGATTAAGTGAACTATTTTAGAACTCCCAGAGTTTATCTAGTGTGAACAAAGCTTCCAAATTTTAATTTGTAGTCTGGATTAAGCCTAGAATTTATTGTTTCCTTTATAAGAGATTTTCTAAAATTATTTGAAATTAATAGATTGTGGGTATTAAGATTAAAACCACTGAGGAAAAAATCTTCAAAGATCAAGATAAGGGGAAATTAATCAAATATATTTGTTGAAATAAATTAAACTGTTGAATAATACATCAGGAAATAATGAATGGGTATTGTATGTAGTGGAAAGAGGTAAATCACAAGTTTTAGCAGTGAAGGAAGTTTTTCTTTTTTCTAATATATGATGAGAAACAAGAATGAGAATAATTTTATAACATCATAGAATCTCAGAATTAAGAGGGGCTTGAAAGGTTATCATTTATGTGACTAATTATGTGATATTCAGATCCCTATTTTACTATCCTTTGCCAAATTGTGATACAGACTATGGCTTAATATTGCCTGTCATGTGGAGCTTGGTACATTTCAGGGCAGATGATTTTGTTTGGGGACAAATCTAACTGGTAGAACAAATTTTAAGCAAACTTAAACAAATGTTTTCTTTTATTTCTCATTAAGTAGTCTTAGTTACCCCCTTAAGGATATGTTTAAAATTCTAAGGTAATGTACTTCCTACTTATTTGAGTTAGGTTTATATTCATGCAGAGAAACTCACCTGGCAAGTAGAAATGCAGAACTAATCTTCAGGAGATGAGTGAGGGCTAGAGAAGGAGTCATTTAAATTGAGGAGATAAGGGCGCCTGTGTGGCTCAGTTGGTTAAGTGTCCGCCTTCAGCTAAGGTCATGATCCCAGCATCCTGGGATCGAAACCCGCATCGGGTTCCCTGGTCAGCAGAGAGCCTGCTTCTCCCTTTCCCTCTGCCTGCCGCTCTGCTTACTTGTGCTCTCTATCTCTCTGTCAAATAAATAAATAAATAGTGTCTTTAAAAAAAATTGAGAAGATAATTTAAACTATAGAATTTGTGGTAACTACTAAAGTGACAAAATGTTAAAGGACATGATAATGCTTAAAAGTTAATTATGAAATACTTAAAATATTTTAACTAGTTTTTCATGGAAATCCCTTTGGAACCACATTTGAAGTTCTATATGTGTCTTCTTAGTCTACTAATTTAAAATTAACTACAGCATCATTGAGGAATAGTATTGGCATCAGTTAATGAGGCCAGCAAGCCTAAACAATACCCATAGATATTTATAAGTCAAATCAAATTTCCTCTGGTTTTTGAATTTTTGAAAGCTATTTGAGAACACGAATATGAAATAACTATTTTTAAATGAGGCTGATTTCAGTATAAAGCCTGATGAAAAATTCGTTCCCACTGACTATGGGACAAGATAAAAGCCTTAATATGATTGTGTGCTGGAAACCACAAATAATGGAAATATTATGCACAACTTTGCATTTTAAGAATAGAACAAGAGTACTATGAAACACTGCATATATATCTGAATGTTAACAATTCTTAAAGTGACTAAAATCCAAAAAAATAAAGTTTCTCTGAATTTGGCTGCCTCCCCTGTATCCCTCTGCTGAGTTACTTAGCTTCTTTTAGCTTTTATGTTCTATCTAAATCTCCTTTCACATTTCTTTGTTGTTAATTAATGTTTAGTGATTCCCTTATCTGTACATCTGTCTTCTGCGTATTAAAATCGATGGTGTGTGTGTGTATGTGTGTGTGTGTGTGTGTGTTTTCACATTTGGGCATTTAAAGGCAAATATATGATTCCATGGGTGCCAATTTCTTTCCTTTCATATCCAACAAAATACTCTTCTTCAACAGATGAATGGTCTGAATTTTATTTTCTCTAACGGTAGTGTTTTTCAGAATTTGGTGAATGGCAAAATGTTTATTACAAACATTTTAGCAAATATTTTTTTAAAAATAATAAAATAATTTAATAAACATATGTGACACAACTAAGATACCATTCACCCACCGTTTTTTAATGATGGCAAAATTATCAGACGGTGTAGAACCTATAATGCTATTAACGTGCCCTTATCCAAAAAAATATACATTACCTTATAGAAATGTGACCAAAAATATAAATAAAAGATAAAGAATATTTGCCTATTTGGGCATGTATTTTAACACACACTTAATATTTTTAAAGGAGAGGCGCCTGGGTGGCTCAAGTCGTTAAGCGTCTGCCTTCGGCTCAGGTCATGATCCCAGAGTCCTGGGATGGAGCCCACATTGGGCTCTCTGCTCAGCAGGAAGCCTGCTTCTCCCTCTCCCTCTCCCCCTGCTTGTGTTCCCTCTCTCGCTGTCTCTCTCTCTGTCAAATAAATAAATAAAATCTTTAAAAAATATATTTTTAAAGGATAGTCTGACCTAGAACTAGTTTGTTTTTAATTTCTTGTATTAGATATATTCATTAAAAGGGCAGTGGCAAAATGTCTCATGTTATTAAGACGGTGACAGAGTGTTTGTTAACTTACCACCCCTGCCCATTTTGAAACACTTTATGGTTGATTTTGTAATATTTCATTGAAAATACCATTAAAAAGTAGCCAAAAAGTATTTACACATATAAAAATGATACATATGCATGTGTATCTCTGTGTGTGGGCTGGGAGGATACAAAATAAAAAATTAATGCATTCTTTATAAAATCTTTGAATTGTTTCATCTCAGATTGTTTTGTCTCTAAAAGGGGAGGCATACCTAGTTTTGAAGACTTATAGAATAACAAAATAGTTATCCATAAGATATAAAAATTGAATTATATTTATTTAATTGATATTGGATAAGAATATTCATTGAGTTAGAAACTCTTGAAACATTTATGTCACAAAGGATCAGATAGATAATCTTTGGGAGCAAACCTTTTTGTATGGATTTAAGCCAGTGCCCTGGAAAAATAACTCTGTTCAACAATTTAACAGTCTGACATCAACTCCCCAATGTGCAAGCACTTTCTATGATTTATAAAAAAGGTAACATGTTTTTAAAATTCTACTACCTTTTAGCTCTTATGCCAAAATACATAACCCAAGTCTTGAATATGTTTAACATTCATTAGAGTCTTTGGCAATCTGGTTTAAGAAAAGGGGGGGTTGTTAAAAAAAAGGATTTGCAATGTATCTCAGGGAAATTCAAGGACTGAAACAAATACAGCCAGACCTCATGGGGAACATAATGGGAAATTAGGCCATACTTTGTATCTCTCAGGGTCCACATGGTCTCCCTGTCACCTCCCTCACTTCCCATCTGTTCTCTACAGCAGCAAGAATGATTCTTAAAAATGTAAGGCTGATATTATCTTTTAGTAACCCTCTACTGGCTTCCCATCGCTCTGAGTAAAAGTTAGCATTCTGACCCAGGTTCACAAGCCCTATGTAATCTTGTTGCTCACTCCCTATCTGCCTTCACACCCTATCTCTTGCTTTCTTGCTCCCACTATAGCAGGCACATTCCCCCTCTTGCTATTCCTTTGGCTCACCAAGCACACACCTATTTCAGAGCCTTTGCATCTACTGTGCACTGTGTCCAGTATACCCTTTCCACAGTTATCAGCAGGGCTGGCTGGCATTTTCACTGCATTCAGGTTTCTAGTCAAAGGACATCATCAAGTATGCATCCCTGACAATGCTATCCCAAGTAACAGTACCCCGATTACTTTTAAACTTTGTGGCCTGCTTTATTTTTATTCCCATGGTTTTCTCTCCTAATGAAATATAATTTATATGCTTGGGCATTTTTACCATCTATCTCCCACTACAGGAATAAGTTTTATGAAAACAGGCACTTTGTTTTATTCATTGCGGTATTCCTGGCACCTAGGACAGTGGCCCGTGCATAATAGGAACTCCATACGAATGTATTAGAAGAATTAAATGAATGAATGTTCTCTCTAATCTCTACTTTTTTTTGAGTATGCACCATTTTTTCCTCCTTCTGCTAAGCTGCTTTCTCTGCATCGGCTAGCACACAGCTCATAATTGCTACATGGCCTTTCAGCTGCAGTATATTCTCCACCCACTGGCAACTTCTCTCTTTCACTTTAGTTCAAATTCCTGAAAATTTAACTGGACAGGCTTATTTTTTTCCAGTAAGGCCACATAGACCATAAGTTTCTGGCCAGTCTCTGGATGTATTCTTTTTGGTCAGATATCTGTTCCTGGTCTCATAAGACTGAGCCAGTTCACAGCATGGATGATTAGGTATGAGGGGCCGTGGACAGGCAGCCAGGCAACACAAACACTTCTAGTACATAAAGCCACCGCTGCCACATGGGCACCTGTGCTCTCCATTGTCCCAAGTTCTGCTCACGAGTCTGACATCACTCCTCAGTTCAGTGCATCAAACTTCTGCCTCCATGTCCTTCTAGACAAAATGACTTCTCTGTTTTTTTCTATATTTCTTTGTTAGATATAACTATGCATCTACAAAACTTCTATAATAAATATATCTATATAGGGGCACCTGGGTGGCTCAGATGGTTA
This sequence comes from Callorhinus ursinus, assembly GCF_003265705.2. NCBI lineage: Eukaryota > Metazoa > Chordata > Mammalia > Carnivora > Otariidae > Callorhinus > Callorhinus ursinus. Next base: position 89,856,656 of record NW_027397063.1, on the reverse strand, counting down.
AGTGTCTGCCTTCGGCTCAGGTCATGATCCTGGGGTCCTGGGATCGAGTCCCGCATCGGGCTCCCTGCTCAGCAGGGAGCCTGCTTCTCCCTCTGCTTCTCTCTCTCTCTCTCTCTCTCTCTCTGTCTCTCATGAATAAATAAATAAGATCTTTAAAAAAATATTTTTTTAAAAAATAAATAAATATATCTATATCTCTTCCTTGATCCTAAAGGCAACAAAATGCCCTGTACCCTTATTCTCACCAGGCTGTTCCACTTATGTTTTTGAATGGTAAGCAAGAAATCCCATGTGCCTGTACAGAGATCCTGTTGTCGACACACCCTAAGGTGACCCCCCAATGTGTCACATCCTTGTGTAATCTCATCTTCACAGTTTACTGTGGATGGAACCTGTGACATTTTTTTATCCAGAGAAAATGGCAAAGATTATGGGATTCTGCAGATATAATTAGAGTTCCAAATCAGTGATTTTGAGTTAATTGGAAGGGAGATTGTTCTGGGTCAGCTTGACTTAATCAGGTGAATGTCCTTAAAAGAGAGAATAGTGTCCTCCCTAAAATGAAAACACATTCTCCCTGTGGTCTTGAAGAATCCGAGGAAATGAATTCTTCCAACAACCTGGTTAAATTTGGAAACACATTCTTCCCCAACCAAGTGTCCAGAGAAGAACATAGACCAGTTGCTTTGGGATGGGCATCCTGCTGGCTGGACTGCACCTTCTGGGCAGCATGCAGACTCAGTTCTTGTCTGGACTGCAGCCATTAGTCTGCAGCATGGGTGGCTGCAGGAGCAGGTGGGTGCAGGCAACAAAGCAGGGAGTAGACACTTGGTGGGGCCTCAGTTTCAGCAGTGCTGCCTCAGCTATGGCCCCAGTCAAGGTGGGAGATGCCATCCCTTCAGTGGTGGTTTTTGAAGGGAAGCCTGGGAACAAGGTGAACCTGACAGAGCAGTTCAAGGGCAAGAAAGGGGTACTGTTTGGAATCCCTGGGTCCTTTACCCCGGCCTGTTCCAAGACCCACTTGCCAGTGTTTGTGGAGCAGGCTGAGGCTCTGAAGGCCAACGGGGCTCAGGTGGTAGCATGTCTGAGTGTTGATGTTTTTGTGACTGAAGTGTGGGGACCAGCTCACAACTCAGGAGGCAAGGTTAGGCTCTTGGCTGACTCCACTGAGACCTTTGGGAAGGAGATGGATTTGTTACTAGATGATTCATTTGTGTCTATCTTTGGAAATCACCAGCTCAAGAGGTTCTCCATAGTGGTAGAGGATGGCATAGTGAAGTACCTGAATGTGGAACCAAAGGATATAGGCCTCACCTGCAGCCTGGCTCCCAACATCATCTTGCAGCTCTGAGGCCCTGGGCCGAGACATACTACTTCTACCCTTTTCTACTTCACCTGCCCAACCCCAGATAGAGGGCCCCCGTCCAACTTGAACAGGGGCCACCCAATGGGAACCTTTACCAAATTTCTGCAATAAACATTTCTGGTTCATATTTTTAAAAAAAGAGAGAAAGAAAAGAACACAGCCCAATTGCTACCTAGACTGTAGCCTTGTGACACCGAGCAGAGGACTTACCTAAGCGATGCCTGAACTGTTGACCTGTAGGAAGTGTGAAATAATAAATGTGCTTTGTTTAAATCCACTAAGATTGTGGTAATTTGCTAACTAGCAATAGAACATAAACATATATCCTTTATCCTAGTTTACAGTAAAAGGCAAGTATTTAGAGTCCCCATGTTATTTTTGTTCTTAGGCCCCATGTGGGACTTTGACATGGACTTTTTTGCTTTCTTTGATTGTAGAAATAGAAATTGTGGAAATAGAAATAATTTACTTTACTTCCTTATTTATTTCCAAGTATATTTTGGGGGGGGGGATTTACTCTTTTTTTAATATTTTCTTTTATCTCAGTGTCTTAAGACTAACTTTAGACTTTCTTTCAGGCAACAATGCATGGCCATTGTGCTTTTCCTCCTGCCCTAGCCACATAATCATCTCTTTTGCATGTTGCATCAACTCTTATCGTTTTCAGTTTTTTATTTTGATGAGCATAGACACAGTGTCTTTGGCTGTGAAATTTACATGGCTACTCCTCTCATTAAAGTCTCTCTTTTCTTGTTATGCATGCAAATAGTTATTTTATTTTTCATTAAAATCATTCTATAAATTGTGGGGAGTTTTTACTTAAAGAATGATTTTGTAAGGTCAAAACATTTATGGTGGGAAAAATTATCCCCTGATTTATATGTTTGTTATGTCTAAATGTTCATGTATCACATTTTACTTTGTAAAAGTTGGACATATCTGTGTTTGGTCAGTGTTTAATACCTTATTATTTGTAAGTTCCCAAATGCTATTTATTCTGCTTGTAATCTTAAACTGTATATTTGAGTATGTTGCCTTTCTAAGAAGTGCTATGCAACCACAGTACAGCATATAAGTTATATAATTTAGGAGTCAGTTAACTAATACGTTTTCATATTCTAGAGTGCTAGGAGTTGAGGGTATAGAGACATACACATAAAAAGTTAGCATTCTTTTTAATCCCTTCACCACATAAATTTTTAGAGACTTTACAAACTCACAAAAATTATAGTTTGAATATTTGGTACATACTATCTCTATTTAAAAGAAAAATCTTACTTTTCTTTAGAAAATATTTAATCGTATATGTTTGAAAAGCTAATGTTTTTATGTATCAAACACATGAAAATAAACAATTGAGATAAAATATTAATGAGATATTTTTTCTATGTTTATCCTGCCAGAAATTCTCAAACACTGATTTGAAGTTGAAGTGATTAAGAATTTAGATATATAGAATATAATCAACCTCTGGTCCACAATTGTCTGGAAAAATATACAATCACTATAGATGGTCTTTTATTAAATGGTTTCAAAGTCAAATTTTAATTTTAATGGAGAGGTGAAATTCCAAATCTTTCTGCATGGTCGAAGTAGGAATGAGGTAGAGTGGGGGATGGGGATAGCAATCACGTTCATTTTGATCTGTAGGGAATAACGAAACATTCAATAATCACATTTCTAAATGCATATTACAGTAGATAAGGCTTTAAGTGCTCTATTCAATTAATTAATTAAGCTTATATCTCATTCAGGTATGCAAATTATCCTCTTTAAGGGAAAGAAGCTTAGGGAGATATTTAGAGGGAAATTAATTCAAGGAGCTTTTGTTGAAATGTTTATTTTTTACTTTATTATTTTTTAAGATTTTATTTATTTATTTGACAGAGAGACACAGCGAGAGAGGGAACACAAGCAGGGAGAGTGGGAGAGGGAGAAGCAGGCTTCCCGCGGAGCAGGGAGCCCGATGCGGGCTCCATCCCAGGGCCCTGGGGTCATGACTGGAGCCGAAGGCAGATGCTTAACAACTGAGCCACCCAGGCGCCCCGTGTTGAAATGTTTAAGTCCTATGAACACCTTATCAATGAACAATAACTGAAACTGTTTTTTCTTGTTATCATACTCAAGTCAGTGTAATGCACTGATAAGGAACACACTAAACATTTCCAGAGGTAGGGTTTGTAATTTTTTAAAGTAGCTGAGCATGTTTAACACACTTGATTTGTGTTAGTTCAGAGGAATAGATTTTTCTTTTGGAATGCTGCCTTTTTGTTACATATCAAAATCCCAGAAACTTCTGATAGTATCCAGTGTTAATTATTTTTCTTTGAGATAAGTCAAAAAGAAACAAAAATAATTTGCCATCTCGTTATTCATATATAAATGAAATCACAGTTTTTACTTTATTGTGAAGTATGAAAGAAATAGAACATTCATAGGCTTTCTTGCATGTTTGTCTTTTAAAAAAATATGCATAGGAAAGTGTAAATAAAACAGTATGCTTATTTACCAAAGAATTTGCTGACATTCTTGTTCCACCTAGTTGTTTTAAATTTGTGCAGCTGCCTCGAGGCGCCTCCAGATGGCGCCCTGGTGCCCGTTCTCTCCGCCCAGCGGCCGACCAGTTGCCGGCTGGTGGGGAGAATGAGCTTGGAGCGGAGGGGCTTAACCCAGCGCGGCTCAGAGGTGGGTTGCTGAAGGACTCGGGGAGGCAGCTGCAACAGGGCATCACTCACTGTCCAAGTATTTCCATCTCTGAGCGCAAAAGGAAGAACTTAAGCGGGCGGCAGTTGGAGTGTAAATTGCTTTGTAGTATTTAAAAGCAGCATGGATCGTGGGCAGCTGAGCTGGTACGTGCGAGAGAAACTACTGAATTGGAATTGTGCTGGGTAGGAACCCGTCTCATCATTCTTTGTGTACCAAACGTTCTGTGTCCTGAATTGTGCCTACATGTATACACTCATTTCATTTTCACCTGGATCATGGGGGTTTGAGGTCACAATCTTTCATTTTCCAACATGATACAATAAAAGCTTTGCAGAACATTGTCTATTGATAGAAATATGATCTGACTAATGGTGTAAAGGAACACATGATAATGGCACCAAAATACTTTTATGTTTTCTTTGTTAGAGAAAAAAAGGAAGTAAACCTAACACATATTTCCATGTGGTTTTACCAGATATGACTTTTAAAAAGATAATAGAAAACAATGTATGTTTAACTACGGTGGACTAGATATTAAATCACTTTTACCTACCTATAGGTGTAGACATAAACACACCTATAAAATATGAATGATTTTCATATCTGTGTGCTAGAAAAAATATTGTGTAGCTATGAAAATACTAATGATGAAAAATACGTAGCTTGTGTATGTACATTTTGTATGGCCTAATATGCCATGTGAACATGTGTTGTCTATGTGTAGACGATAACATATATATGTCACTTACATGCAGAATTATTGCACAGTTATAAAAATGCATGTGTTGCATATGGATAGATTTTCGCACCTTCATACACAGTATTTCTATCTAGATAACTTAGTGTGAAGATCATCTATTGCTAAAAAAATAAATCTGAATTTAAAGACTGTTTAATTCTTTGAATTGTTTCAGTGTTACATTTTAAATTTCCCAAGTTTCATTCAGTTGTGCACTTAGTTTGTGCTTTTAAATTCTGAGGAAAAGTTTGATTCTTATATTTTGAACATAACATATTGGCTGAAGTGATTATATGGAAATAGAATGCATAGATATATAAATCTAGATTCCCTAGACTTGAGGTTACTATAGCTGGAATGCACAAAAGCTCTGAAAACATGGGAGTTCTGACTGGGAGTTTATGTTAGAAACTAGTCAGCCGACAGAAAGACCCAAAACTTCAGAACTACATTGAAAATTACAGAGGCTGAGGCTTTACTCTTAGTATTATTACTCTAAAACTGATGTTAGGCTACTTATAAACTTGTATGTATTCCTTTGTAACAGATTTGTACCTGAATCAGGTATTGAATTTTATGTTCTGCCATTGCACAGAGCAAATATAACACAATTCAACATAAGAAATATGAATTGAGACCTGTTTAAGATAGTATGCCAAATAAAGCCTGAGATACCAAGAAAAGTTAGACACAGTCCCTGCCCTCAAAAAGTTGCCAAATGACTAGGATGGGCATTTTTATGAACATGAATATATAAGAAAATACAAATCAAAATAAGTGCTACTAGAGAGGTGCAAGCCCAAGGTGTATAGCATTTAAGTGGAGGGAGAAATCTGGCTTACGGACTTTATATTACTAGGTACTCCTCTCAAGGGATGGGTGGGAAGATCAATTTTGGTGAGTAAAGATAATGTCCAGTCAGGAATTTAGTTTGTGTTGGGTACTGCTTTCTTCACTGAACTCGGGCGTGAGCAGTAGGAGATATTATTACACAGGTGTGTGTGTGGTGGGGCGGGCGGGGCAGTATTAGAGATGGCCTTGAACATTTTGGGTTTTCATCATTAGTTTATCCCGAGTGGCACTAACAATATAGGCATTAAGTACTCTTTTAGAAATATTGAGCGTTGTGCATAATAGCAAGAGCCAGTGTGAGGTTTTACAGTAACTTTATGATTTACTTATTGTGTATCTACCATATTAAAATATCAGTTCCAAGACATGGAAATCTTTTTCATTATTACATCCACAGAACCTAGAAATTTCCTGGAAAAAGTATCTACTATATGAGTGAATGAATGGTAAAGTGGGGATAAGGCCAAGATTCTATATTATTTACATTTAGTTTTGCTGCTACTCATTAATGACTAACATCCTCAAAATTTACCACCTCTATAGAACTATCGCTCCAGCTGATTCCCCTTATGGCTCAGGTAATGAAAAGCAAGCTCCCTAGAACAGCCACTGTTGATGTTTTATCTTAATCTGTTTTTAACCTCTTACATGAATCCTCTTTCCTTTACATTTTGAAAGGGATTACTAGGATAATTATAAACAGTGTAAATATTCAGGCAGAATTCACCAGGTTGTTTTCATATCTCTGCAGTAGAAATATAATAGGTATATAACACATATTAAACAAATAAAGTCAGGAAAACAGTTGAATAGTTTGAGGAATGTCTTTGCACCCTGTAATATGTATTTACCTTCTTATGTGAATGCCTCCAGTATCTGGTAGTCTGCAACTTAGTACAGGTCATGCTCTCTAGAGCCTCTTTATATTTCTGGGGGGTGCAAAGTTATCACTTAGGAGAGCATTAGCTCTTTGCTTCCATAGTTTTAGGGGGCACTGAAGTAGCATGTTTGGGGTCCCAGCCCTCATACACGGAAGTAATCCTTTTCTCCATCCCTGTGTAATAATATCTAAAGCTTTTATGGGGAGTGACCGGCACATGTGAAGAAATTAGTGAAGAAATATTTGTTTTGTCCTTTGAAAGGATGATACTAAATGAAAATAGGCATTTTAAAGGAATTATAAATATGGTTCACTCAACTAGATTATAAATGAATGTATAGTGTCATACAAATAAAAAAAGCCCCAAAACAGTGTCCTTGAACCAACAACATTAAAAAATAAACACCTGGATTTTCCCCTTTTGCCCAAGAGAGACTTCTCTTCTGTGAGGATAACTTATATATCATAATTTACTTTTATATGATTCATTTAAAAATGCATATGCAAGGATAGAATTTCTCAGTTTAAAAATATATGTTGATGGGGTTTATAGGTGTTAGTTAAACTGAGGATGCAGGATTTGATTCACTTGGAGCTAATGAGCACAGTCAGGCTTTTTCTCTCATCCTTGTCAATACGGCAAATTTTCACACCAGTCTTGGTCTCCATCCTATTGGACATGCTGCTAATGCTTTATTTTTAGCCTGTGTGAGAGGAGATGGTAACATATAGTGACCTAGGATTTTTACCTTATTCTAAACCCTAGGGCATGGCTTGGCCTGGAGACTAATGGATTAGGGGAAGCATATCTTGTTCAAATAAAGCTGGATATTCAGTTTCGGAGAAACATACTGCAGTGTGTACTGCAGGTTTTTCCCCCTAGTGGTTGACTTAAAGCTGTTGTGTTTCTTATAACAATTAAATAGATTTTTCTTCATATAGTGGAGCTAGTTTGGCAAGATTCTTTAGATTTTTTAAAAACTTGTTTCAGGAGAGCATGTAAGTTTCTTTAAATGATCATTCTGAAAGACACAAATACAGTGCCTTGGAAAATGTACTGGGGGCTTTTTCTTTATTCTTTGGAAGGCTAGTTTTCAAAAATATACAAATATAAAATATACACAATAATGAAAATATTCTACTACTAGATTCCGTATTATATTACTTTTTCTTAGTACAGAGAAAAGTTTTCTTCTTCCTCTGGTGTCCTGATGTCACTACTTTCTCTAGTCAGTGTCACTGAGTCAATTTAACAGGATTTCTTTTGCCTTTCCAACCAAACTGTAAACTCCTTAAAGGAAAGAAACCGTTTCCATGCTTATTTTGAATCTCCCTATTAAACTAAACATACTGCCAGCCTCAAACAGCACTGAAGTTTGGTTTCTGACAATTAAATAAAGATTAAATTCTTTGTTTTCCTCACAAATTCAAATAAGTAGATTCAGACATATGGCAGTGACTTCTAAGGGGCAAAATGGAAGTCTTTCTAAAAGTTCTGTGTACTGAAAATGACACGCCACGGCAGGAAGGGAAAGTTTGCTTCTCTTTAAAACAAGTGTTTGAAATGAGATTTTTAAAAATAATATTTGAAATACAGAGCTATCTATAAAGGCACAAACCTTGCCTTCACTCAGTAAAGCTAGTTACATCTGGAAGAGATACCTTCCGGCACACCTGTGTCTCCGGGGTGTTGTGTAACTGCGGGTAGAATATTCCAAAGTCAGAACTGTTGAAAGTTAGGGCAAATCAAAAATGTTCCTAGCAGCAAGAATTAACCTTAAGGGACCTTAGGGCACTGACATGCTTTAAACTTGTTCCTGGAAGAAAAAATCATGTATTTTTTTATAATGAGTACGTTTATGAGCATACAACAACCTGCTACCAAGATGAATAAAAATGAGAGTTCATAGCAGCAAACTTCTATTTTAGCAAGTGCTAGAGGAAAATAATAAAGGATCTGTAGCTGTATTGTTAACAGGAGTGAAGAACTTTTCTTGTATCTCTGGACCAACGGCTAACAGAAGAGCTCTTGGTTACTAAGATGTATTCTTTTCTGGTCTCTGGCTCATTAATGATGGAAGTAGGAAGGAGAGGGTATAAAGCGGCAGCTGCAGCTGTGGGCACTCAGATCATTTGTCACCTGGCATGAAGTTAGCGTTGGCAGCTCCAGAGTTCCAGCACAGAACACCAGGGAGCAAATGCCAACTGATTGTTGTTCCTCACCAGCTTACTGGTTAACTCTGACTCATTCTTCAGATCTCTGCTGAAGTGTTGCTTCTTCCAGGTAGCTTTGCCCGAGCCCTCTCGATACACTTAGCACCTTTCTCTCTGCTGTTACAGCCTCATATCATATTCTCATCCTTGCCACCATACTTACTGCTTGAAGACCTGCCTGCTCTCTTCACTAGACTGAAGGCAACAACTGAGTCTTGTCCAATATTGCTCAGTTTCTGTGTCTGGCTTACAATAGGTTTGTGACTGTATATGAATATTGTCAGTTGCATGATGATTTCAAGGATACGTAGTGGCTTTGGTGTCAGTGAAAGTTGCATTTGACTCTTGGTACACGTAAGATGAGAGATAACCTAAACTCTCGGTCCCAGTGTCTTCATCAGCTGTCTGAGGCAATTATATACCTTTAAACAGTTTGTTAAGGTTAAAAATAATACCTATTGTTATTATTATTACTATTGTACTATGATTATCTTCCTCAGGGATTTCTAAATATCAACAGAGTTAATCTTTTTTTTAAATTTTTTTATTTTTATGTTAATCACCATATATTCCATCATTAGTTTTTGATGTAGTGTTCCATGATTCATTGTTTGTTCATAACACCCAGTGCTCCATGCAGAATGTGCCCTCCTCAATACCCATCACCAGGCTAACCCATCCCCCTACCCTCCTCCCCTCTAGAACCCTCAGTTTGTTTTTCAGAGTCCATCATCTCTCATGGTTCGTCTCCCCCTCTGACTTACTCCCCTTCATTCTTCCAACAGAGTTAATCTTCAACATAAAAATGCCTCATCAAATCGGTACTATTATCTTTCTATTTTATATAGGAAATAGAAGCACAGAAAGGTCAAGTTATTTGCCCAAGGCCACAAAGGGAAGAATAATGAAAATGGAAGCCCTAGAACAGTGCCCAGTAGAGAGTAGACTTGTACTAAATGTTGGGATGGGGGCATTGCAGTTTTCTTTGGGAAAGGCTGGTTTCTGTGTAAGTGAGAAACTACCCCACACAGTTAAGAACAGTTTGTTCCCTGATTTTAGAACCTTCTGTTGCAGATATTGTATTTGTAGAATTCTCATGGAAGGCAAATATGGTCAGAGAGAAACTTAAAATGTGTGTAATCTGAGAGGATCTTTATCTATCTTTGAACATTTTACAGTGTTGGGTATAACAGAAATTAAAGAAACCCTTCTAAGAAATATGTTCTCATTACGACCTCAAGGTAAAAAGAAGCAAATGATAGCATTGCCTCATTTTGCTTACTTTATAGCATGTTTTGTTTTGTTTTATTTATATATTTCATTTATATGAGGTTTACTTTTTATCATTATAAAAAGTACACTTAATTTTATAGCAAATGTGTGAAATCCAAACTAACTACAAAGAAGAAAACAAAAAACAAAAGTAATTAGTCAAGCCAGGAAGAACTGTTATTAATACTTCGGCATATTTCCTTTCTCTCTTTTGACACAATTGCATGTACATATGTTCATACATATGCTTCTGTACACACGTTTGATCATGGAATTATGTAATAAATATAGTTTCCTGTCCTATTGTGTGTCTTTTATTTTATTACGTTATTAGCAGTTCTTTAAAAAATATAATTTTCAGTGCTTGCATATTATTATACTGTGTGGCTGTATCATAATTTTATTTAATAATTTTACTTTTGTTTAATATTCTCCTAATTTTGGAAATTCTCCTATCATTTCCATTTTAAACAGGTTTGATATGTTGCTTTACATTACAGGTCCACCTCCTGAATAATCATATTTAGATAACTGATTAACATCTAATAATAAGGTTGTTAAAAGGTAGGACTGTATTTCTACTCAGAAGTAAATAGGCCAAAAGAAGCATTTTAAAATACATTCAGGCTTAACGAAATAATAAGGAAAAAATAGAATTGCAGATGGAAATAGATTACTATCTCTTGAGTGACAGTGATACTCTATGACCTACAAAGGTTAGCATTAGAATCCCCATTTTTCTGTGATTAATTGGGGCTCAAAGAGGTTGAATGGCAAGATCAGGCTGCATTAGTGGCCCTTCTGGGATTCAAATATAAGTTTCACTTCTGGGTCTTTTGTCTTTTTCCTCCCACCATATAGTCTACACAGTATGCTGGCAGTGCTCGTAGCTCTACCTAATACTTAATTTCTTTGAGCCTCAGTATCATCTTGTGTAAAATAGAAACAGTAATTCTCACTGCTTAGGGTTTTTGTGACAATTAATTTAAATAGTATAGGGAGACTGAGGTCCTAAGGAATGTATCCTAGGACTCAATCTTATTTTTTTATTTTTTTTTAAGACTTTATTTATTTGACACAGAGAGAGAGAGCACAAGCAGGGGGAGTGGCAGGCAGGCAGAGGGAGAGGGAGAAGCAGGCTCCCCGCTGAGCAAGGAGCTGGATGTGGGGGCTCGATCCCGGGACCCTGAGATCATGACCTGAGCCGAAAGCAGATGCTTAACCGACTGAGCCACCCAGACGCCTCAGGACTCAATTTTAGGTAGATATGTCATAAAGTACAATCTCAAGCTGATAAAGCTTGGGAGTCCCTTAGTTTAGGTACTGGCAGAAGGCTTGCTTGTTAGTCCAAGTCCCAGACACAAGTCTAGGAGATTCAGATTCAGAATCTGAGGAGAGTCACTGTCTTTGTTTTTAACAAGTTCCCTTGGTGATTTTGATGATATATTAAATGGCAACCAGAGATATAGGCAACTAGAAAAAATAGGCTGGAAGGAGGATGAAAAGTTTAAGATGAGACACAGAAATTTGTCAGTCAGCAGATACTGGTTGAGCGTAGACTAAGCCCTCCAGGGGGAGAGAGCATGACTGCAAATTGTCAGAATGTAAAAACACCTTGGGGTGTGAAGGCTCCATTTCCCCAGGTCATTTGAAATATGAAATACATTATGGGCATTGAAATCAAAAGCAAAAATAATACTGAGTTGACTGAACAGAAATGGCAGACAGTAAAGGTTTACTGACATAGGTAGGATGTGCTTTGAAGTTAAGTTGATTATGAAAGTAAATGCACTGGATCCTTGATGCCTGTATATCATAATCATGAGTACACTACCTAAACTAAAAAATTTGATTTGAATTTTTGATTTAATTTTCTTTAAGTGTGATATCTCAGGATTAGTTCCTACCTTCTCTGTATGTCTATTGAATTCTTCCAGCCTTTTATACAGGATAACAGTTGATTAAATTGATTTTAACTACTACATAAAAGCCTCATTCAAAGAGAATTCTTAAGAAATACTTTTTGAGTTAATTACTTTTCAACTCATGTGTTCGTTAGTTTTAATACTTGACAGAAACATTTTGTAACTTTCTCTATGGAAAACATTTATTACTAATTCTTTAAAATGATACCAAAGGTTTTAGGACATGTGGGTTTTGTTGTTGTTGTTTTTGTATTGTAGGCATTTGATGTGATTTTCTAAAGAAAATATATCTAATATTTCACACCAATGTTCTCTAAAACTGTGTGTTTTTTTTTGTCAGGAATTAGTAAACCTCTTGACATTAGTTTCTTTGAAATTATTATTGAAGGTATTAAATCCCTTGCTGTACCTTCAGCTGCAGAAAAATTAGTGCCAACTAATTTTATTGATCTGTTACTGCGTAATAAACTTAAAGGAAGCTTGATATTTGACTGATAGGAAACGTGGCATTCCTAGTTTATTAATAGGCTTTTTCTGGTTAAATATAACCTATAAGTTCTCTATAACTGTAATTTTACTTGGCCCTTTACAATCTTAAAATCTTAGAGGGCTAAAGAAGAGCTTTACAGTTTCAAAGCACTTTCAAAGAAGCTATGTCATACCTTCCCTGGCTAATCTGTTGCCATGAGCAGTTACCTGCACTGTGAAATTCTTAGCTAAACCCTTTCCAAAATCTCTCCTGCTATATAAGCCCACACCTTCTCTCTTGATCTCAGTGAAGACGGAGCAGCTAGTCACTGTCCTTTTAACACAAGTCATTTAGATATCAGAAGATTATTATCGAGATCTTCTTCAGCAAATATTGTAGACAAGTCACCTATGTAGATGTAGCCTGATGATTTCCTTCTGCAGAGGTTCTGGAGTAGGGTGTTGCATGCTTTACATTCAGGTAGATACAAGAAGCACTTTTCCAGGCCCTTTTAAAAGCTAGAAAATAATTTTCCTTGGTTTTGGTTTTATCTAAATTATTTTTTAGCTGCCATTTCTTGAGCTTCTCCACTTGCCTTCTCACCTTCCATTCTTGACTAGCCACACTGAGAAACAAATGGTAGCTGAATCCTACAAAGAGCACTTTACAGTATGATTTCACAGATTCATGATTTTGTATGTAAATTTCAGAGAAACCTATGATCATTCCTCTTCAGGAGTGTAGTATTCGTATGTAGAACTTTGTGCCAAACATTAAGTGGGTTTATAAATAATGCAAAAGAGGAAACCTTGCCCTTGAGGCACGTGTGTAACAGGAACAATAACGTTACTACCAACTTGCTGTGTATTGAATCCTGGTAACAATTTCTGATGGTAGGGGGAAGAAAAAAGGAAGAGGATTGTCTGACTAAATGATCGTTGGGCAGAAAAATTTTTATCCTACCCTTCTAGGTTCTTTGGCTAGTCTGATAATTAAATTGACAGAAGACAAGATTGATAGGAGGAAAACAAATTTAATTTCGTAGGCACAGAAGCTCCATATAAATATGAGACCTGAAGGCAGTCAGGCAATTGAGGCTTAAATGCCATCCTGAGCTAAGGAATGGGATAGGGTTTGGGGTTGCAAAGGAGAGGAGGGAAATTCACAGAAAGATGAGAAGAGCAGGTTGTTTGATAATCAGATGTTTCCCTTGCATGCAGGAAAATCTTTCAGATAAAAGAGTGACCTCTGGGTAATATCTCTCTTTCTGGGCCAGACCCCCATCTAAGTGATTTTAGGGAGTTAAAAGACAGGAAAAAGTTTTTGAGTCGGCTGGGTCTTGATTGCCTTCAGCTCAAAATAATCCACATGACAAAGTACATTATTTTGGGGTGGCATATTCTGTTCTCCCTCATGATCACACTGATCATTTCACTTGGTTCTTAAGTAATGACTTTTTATCAAAGTAAAGGCCTGTTCTGTCCTTTAGCTTAGAAACTTAACCTGATATCTTTATTCCTTTAACATGTCATTTTCGGTCATTTCACCTAGTTTTGTACCACCCAGTTCTCGTTACCAAAATTTCCATGGTTTTTCTCACTTTGTAACCTTCTATTCTGACATGTTTATGAATTTTTAAGTTTGCTAAGTTTGGTAGATTCTCACTGATTGCTATTTTTTCCACAGAATCTTCTAACATCCATCTCCCACTGTCAAACGGAGCTTATTATATGGATATCTCACATAAAGGAAATTAGATACACTACAGACTGACTTTGTCAAATTTGAACCCATTTATTAAAATTGAGTACAATTCATTGCAATGAATTATTCTGACATGCTTATGATTTCATAAGTCGATTTCAGAGACACTTTTCATATCTACCATTACATTTGTTAGAATACATCTTTTTCAGCTTTGCAGATGTATTTCACATGGTTTCACCATGCCATGTTGAAATGTTTCTGAAAAATAAAAGTGGAGATTCACCCTAGCCTTTGTCAGTATTGCAAGACTGGACAAATTAAAATGGCCAAGGATGTAGTGTATTGAGTTTGAAAGACATGAAAAATTTTATTCGTAAGAAAAGAATACTGTTTGTCTGATTTGATCTATACAACATTGAGAAGAGTGATCCACACAACACTGAGAAGAATATGAAAAATTGGGGCACTTGGTGGCTCACTCGTTAAGTGTCTGCCTTCGGCTCAGGTCATGATCCCAGGGTCCTGGGATCGAGCCCCGCATCGGGCTCTCTGCTCAGTGAGAAGCCTGCTTCTCCCTCTTCCACTCCCCCTGCTTGTGTTCCCTCTCTCGCTGTGACTCTCTCTGTCAAATAAATAAATAAAATCTTTAAAAAAATTTTTTTAAAAAGTATGAAAAATCTAGGTTTGTATAATTATTAGACTAGACATCAGAAAATGATGCTTTACAAATTACTCTCCTATATTTTTAGCTTTCATTTACTTCTGATAAGCGAACTACAGAGCTTGAGAAATTACTCTCTTTAATTTTGTCTAAAACTCTACTTAAACAAATCAATTACTGATTTGCATTTCATTATAAAAAGTATTGTTGAAGAGGAAATTTCTTGTATTGCAGGTAGGGAATGAAGTATTCCAAAATTGTTGTGCAGTGGTTTTTTTAGGATCTGTTAACAAACTGTATCAAAACTAATTTATTACAAAGATAAATGTGAAATGCAGGAGACTAATAGAAATAAAAGAATTTCAGCCAATAAAACTCCAGGGAATATGCTTTCTTTCAAAAAACTGCAGTGATGACACAGATATCTTAATTGATGTCTGGGGCTTCAATTTGATAGAGTAGTCTATTTACTTACTACTGAAAATGTCAGCAATGCATGCATGAAGGCTCATCTTCAGGTATTAAATTTGAATAGAATACATCAAGTTACATTGCTAAAAGCAAGAATAAGGCCTAGGAAATAGAAGGGCCTTTAAACCCCTGCCCCATTTTTATTTTATTTTGTTTTGTTTTTATTTCTATACTACCCCCAAATACATGCATCTGCACGTGCAAGAAGACTTTTGCCATCTCAGTCAACTCTTTATTATTTAGAGAACTCTCTGCTTTGTGGAGATTTGGCTGTCACCCCAAGACTTGCTTCCCTGGAACACCTAACTTTGTTCTTGGCTGTCAGCAGCATGGTCTCCTCAGGAAGGATTTAACTTCAACATGGAGGAGGAGACTGTCTGAGTACATGTGTTGACAGTATGAATGAGTCCAAATTCCAAAAGCAAAAAAAAAGGTTTGGGCATGCCCAAAAACATGCATCTTTTTCTACTTTATTAATAGAGATTTTGAGATTTGGGTACCTTTAATGTATTTCAGTGCAGTGCATACTCAAATATATTTCATGAGGTTTCCCCCTTAGCTTTGTATTTAACATTTAACCATCTGTATGTCCAGTCATTTCACCCAGGCTGCATGAATTAGGTAGTCAAATATTTGTTTTCCCTTTAGTGCTACCTCAAAAAACTGTTACATTTTTAACCTTCCCTGAAGTTTTAATACCTCATAAAAAGAAAATGTAACATACCTAATGATCCTCTCATCCATCTAGGGGGAGAATGTAACATGTACTGGCATTTTGGATTTCAGATCTTTGGAAGTATTTATTCATAAAATCCAAATATTTAAAAAATATCACAAAGCAAACCATGAATAGCTGCTAATATCTTTCTTTTGGCTACCAGACATATAAAACGGCCATAATTACTAAGGTTGGAAAGAGATCATTTTACATTTCTGTTCTTGATATGTTCTCTCTAGGAATTTTGACTCAGATTAAAGCCTCGTCAGAAACAAGATAATAGATATTCATGTAAAGATAGCAATATAATGGGATATATTTAATGAGAACACTGCTGTCTCTTTCATCTATAGGCAAAAAGCATTAGAGCTATGGAATCTCAATATTTAAAAGGACATTAAAAGTATTACAATCCAGCATCCAAGGGGAGGTGGTAGTGAATGGGATGAAACTGTTGAGAGATTGTGGGAACAGATTGTTTAGCACCTGTCATATTAATTCGGAGTTTGAACTTTTATTCATTGGACACTGGAGGCTTACTGGTGGTTTTTGCATGGGATAATAGGACTATTGCTTTTGTGTTTTAGGATGGTAATCCTGGCAACAATGTGAAAGATGAATTAGGAAAAAAAAAATCTTGTGGGAACAAAATGTGGGTGAGACTGAGCTAAGGCAGTGGCAGTAGTGGTGGAAAGGAGAGGTAAGATTTAGAAAGGCATTTTAGAAGTAGACTGATAGAAAAGGAAAGTGAGGAATTAAGGATGACTCCAAGATTTCTAGCTCATGTGATTGGGTAGCTAATGATGCCATTAATCATAATAGGGAATAGCAACTAAGCTTTATTGAGAGGAGACTTTGGATTTTAAGAGAAAAGCAGAAGAGTGGAGGGGAGATAATGAATTTGGAGTTGGTCATGCTGTTTGTTACCTGTTGGATGTAAATGTGGAGCACTGTTTGTTAACCTCAGTACTATTGACATTTTGGGCTGCATAATTCTTTGTTGTGGCAGGGATGCTTTATACATAGTAGAATGTTTAGCAATATCCCAGGGCTCTACCCACTGTTTGCAAATAGAACTCATCTCAGTTGTGCCAACCAAAAATATCTCCAGACTCTTCCAGGTGTTTTCTGAGGCAGGGACAAAATCATCCCCAGTTGAGAACCACTGATACAGAGACAACAAGGAAGGTGGTGCAATTGTGTGTCTAGAATTTAAGATACAGATGAGACTTGAAATCAGTATGTAAAATCATCAATGGTGGCAATTTAATCAATGTGCATAGATGAGATTTTGCAGAAGAATGTAGATGATTATATACTTACCTCATTTTTCCATGAACAGCTCCAAAGACTGAAAATTCCTAAACTCATGAGATAGAGGCAATTTATTCTATTTTTGAATACTTTCAAATGTTTTGTATTATTATTGTTGTTATATGTTGTCACATATTGAGACAAATTCCTTGTATTGGGACAAAATTAATCTTTGTGTAACTATCATTCCTTGGTCCTGTGATATTGTGATATATAAGAAAGATTTCTCATATATACTTGGTCTTCATCTACAGTTCCTGGCTCACAGTTCCCAAAACCCTTGGAATTTCCTCAGCGTAAGAGCCAAGAGGCATCTTTTGTTATAATATTTGGTTTCTTGTCCTCAGTTCCTGAGAAACACTTTAGAGCTATAAGGTGAAATGGGTGTCTTATTGTTCATAACAAGCCCTTTCCACCACAATTGGGTTTATGTTAATGTGGGTGACTTTCAGAAAGTACCTGAGAATGAGGGCTGGTTGCCAGTGAAACCAACCAGGAATAGAATTTTGGAACTTTGAATCCTGACCCCTAATTTCCTGGGAGAGGAAAGGAGCTAGAGGTTGATTCAATTACCAGTGACCAATAAATTAATCAATTATGCCTATGTAATGAAGACTCCATAAAAATCCAAAAGGAGGGGGTTTGGTGAGCTTCTAGGTTGAGGAACCAGAATACTTCCACATACCACCATGCCAGTCCCCAGGCTCCTCAAAGACAGAAACCCCTTGTTTGGAACCTCACCCTATGTATCTCTTCATCTGGATGTTGATTCATATCCTTTAATATTCTTTGTAATAAATCAGTAATCTAGTGAGTTCTATGAGCTGTTCTAGTAAATTAATGGAACCCAAGGTGGGGGTGGTGGGAACCTCTTATTTATAGTCGGTCTGTCAGAAGTACAGGTAACAACCTGGACTTGTGATTCAGATCCTGAATTGGAGGGGGTTTTTGGAACCTCCAGTTTGTAGCTGGTTGGGTCAGAAGCACAGGTAACCTGGGTTTGTGATTGTCATCTGAAGTGGTGGGTGGTCTTGTGGGACTGAGCCCTTAACCTGTGGAATCTGATGCTATCACCAGGTATATAATGTCAGAATTGAGTTGAATTGTAAAACATCCAACTGATGTCTCCAGAACTGCTCTTTGGTGTGGGGGACCCCTCTATACTTTGGAATTAGTACCAAAACCTATTTAGGTTTTAAGTTTGCTTTCATGGGACACTAAGTCTATTAGGACAAATTATTTTTTCCTAAATCCCTCTACATATTTTAATACAGTTATTGAATTAATTTCTAGAATTTACTATTATTGTCTTCCGGCTAAATGGCCTTTAATATTTTCAACTTTGTTTTATATGTAATATTTTGAAACTTTTTGTAATATAAGCACTCTCTATTAAATGACAACCATTTGAATATCCTCCTTAAACTGTAGAGCAGAGAACTGAACAAACTCCATTTTGACTGGTCCAGTTTAGAGAAAAACAAACTATCAGTTCCCTGGTTTTGTCATATTTTTATTAAATTATCTCAGAATTATATTAGCTTTTTTTTGTCAACTACTTTATACCATTGTTTCTTTTGTTTTTGTTTTGCGTGAACTTTCCATTAAATTACATTTCATATCATATACCACTGATTTTTTTGTTTCTAACTCAAGCATGAAAATTTATATCCATCCTTTTAAAAATGCACTCTTCTTTCATTTAGCCCATCATTTCATCCTGTCTGATCCTTTCGGATTATGATTTCATCATCCAACATGTTTATTATTTCTCCCAGTTTTATGCCTCTGCACAAATGATCAGCATACCCTACAGACACAGTGATCTAAGTCATTAATAAAAATGTGAGTGGGTTAAGTCCAGAGTTAATGGGATTACATAGTGCTATGGATTTTTCTCTTCAGTGCTTTTACAGCTATTTTGTACTTAAAGGTCTTTTTACTTTCATGGAGTACTATAGAAATGAGACTCATGGATAGACATTATGTTCAATCTTTCCCAGACAAAACTTCCAAACATAATTTTTCTGCAAGAAATGGTAAGGTAGATTATGTTCCATTTATAGAATGAAGTGGAATATTGTCACAGGGGAAAATGATTTTATTAAGTGATAAAACAGTGTTAAGTGATAGAGGCAGGATACAAATTTAAATATAAAATGTGACATCACTATTTATAGATAGATGTGGATATAAATATAGACCTAGTTCTAGGTGTGGATATAAAGAATACCAGAATCTTAATGATAGTTGTCTCTAAAGTGGTAATTATGATTGTTGTTTTTATTACTATTTTATAGTCTCAAAGGTTATATAATGAATTTGTCACCTTTACATGCAGAAAGTAAATATTAAAATATACCTATATATTATATAAATCTGAACCAACAAAAATAGAAACAGAATCTGTAAGAAAATACATGTATCTCTGATGACCAGACTTTGAGAAAAAGACCTTATCTTTAGTGATAGGAGAAACCTTTCTTTTTTTTCCTTTTTTTTTAATTTAAATTCACTTAATTAACATATAAAGTATTATTTGTTTCAGAGGTACAGGTCTGTGATTCATCAGTCTTATATAATACCCAGTGCTCATTACAACACATACCCTCCCCAATGTCCATCACCCAGTTACCTCATCCAGGAGAAAACTTTTTTTTTTAAGATTTTATTTATTTTATCAGAGGGAGAGAGAGAGAGAGAGAGACAATACAAGCAGGTGGAGTAGCAGGCAGAGGGAAAAATAGGCTCCCAGCTGAGCAAGGAGCCTGAAGTGGGACTTGATGCCAGGACACTGGGATCATTACCTGACCCAAAGGCAGACACTTAACCAACTGAACCACCCAGGTGCCCCCGGGAGAAACCTTTTCAAGGAAACCACAGGTTTTCAATATTCCGTAGGAAGAACGGGAGCTGGAGTTGCATCAGATTTTCCATCACCAACACTCTGCCTCTGCTGACAGATCCTTTGAGAAATGGCAGATGTGGCTGGATAAGTCAGGAGAAGCTGTTAGATGCAGAAACATATCTGTTTGTCTTTCTTAACAGTTTTTATAAAGGTCACATGAGATGCCTAGTAAGAAAATTTGTACAAAGAAAGGTTAGAAGTCCTATTCAAGGGTAAGTTATTGATTAAAAGGGGTTTTAGTTGTAGTTACTTTAATTTGAGTGGCTATCGTGCATTATAAATGTATAGCAGGAATGTTTGACCACTCCTCAGGATAAGTTCCTTGAAGTCAGGGACCATGTCTTATTAATCTACGTATCTTCCAACACTTAACACATTACCTTACACCTTAAGCATGGATAGACAATGGATTGCATGCTGGCAATATTTGCAAAATAGTAATGATTTTTTAAATTAAGAAAAATGGAATACTAATGTTATTATAAATTATCAAGTACTAACACTGTTACTCTGCCATCTTGGTGAAGCAGATGATCCATCAATATTATTGCCAAGTGACACACACCATTTGACTTCCTCTTCTTTGCTCCCTAATCTCAGGCATTCACTGAGATTTTATGCTTGGTCCTATTCTCTCTTTATATCTTTATCATTTTTGTTGTATCCATTTATGAGGTATAATATATCTTCTCTGCACTGATGACTCTTCAATCAGTCTTGACTTTTTTCCAGTTCTGCATTTCTGACTCTTTGCTAACCATCTCTTCTGGTTATCTGCTTACCTACTCAGATTCAGTATACCAGATCCACAGCCAGCCCTGCCCTGACCACCCACCTTCCAAATACACATGCAACATACCCATTCTATTAGGTGTCTTTTAAGGACACTAATCTTTCCCAGTCACCTATGCTAGAATTCGTATTCTCCCTGGTCCCCTTTCTCCGTCCTTTATCTTCATCATAGCAAAAAAGTTTTCAAATCTTGATGATTTCATTTTTAATGATATCTCTAGAATCCATCTTCTTTATTATTTAGTTCTAAGACCAAGTTCAGGCCTTCATAATCAATTATTTGACCATTACAATACCCTCTTCCAGCCATCAAATCAGAATAACTCTTATTTTATTTCCCCTCAGTTCAAAAATCCTTTAGTGACTATTTCTTTACCTACTAATTTTAATTATATTATTAAAGTCCCATGAATATCATTTGAGAAGAATAGGCTTGGGGAAAATATTAACTTAATTCTTTAAGATAGTCTAGGCTTTAACCTTGTGTAGTATGTTGCATATCATTATTTTCTGGTTCCACCCAAAACAGATGTTTGACTTCCTTTTCCATATAATACCTCTTGAATATCAAACACACTCAAAGAAGGAAACAGGTGTTCACATGTGGGAACTTGGATTGAGATTTCAAAGTCTTAGACATAAAATGGAAGACCCATACCCACCATGTAGAATAAAGAGATAACTTGGCTTCAACACTAAGGTAGTATCAGGGAATCTTTTGAATGGTGTGAAATGGCTGCAAGCCTTGGCATGTTAGTCTATGGTTCTGCTCAGGATGGCACTAAGGAAAGCCAGTTGAGTCTGCCTTACATTCACTTTACCTTCTTACTGTCCTTTCTTGACTTTGATTAAAAAGAAATATGGAATAAAGTGGGATGAGATTAGAAAAATTCAATGAATAAGGAAATCTTGAAGATAGTCTAGGAAAAGGGAAAGGATGCTCTTTTTTAGAGAAGTGTTGCTAGATACTTCTATTCAGAGAAAGCAATATGTCGGGTGGCTTAGCGAGAAATGGTGAATCAAGGGCAGGTTGAATAGAGAAGATTTAAGTTGGTCAAAATGGGATGAAAAGACTTAATGCCAAGTTATAAAGAAGGTTATGATACAGCAGATTAGCAGGAAATAGTTTTGCACTTGATCCAAAGATACTAATTTCATGTCACATGTCACATTTTAAAGGAGAAAAAACAGTTTATGGATATAAAAAAGTTTTTCCATTATTAAGCATGCCCAAAGAAAATGCTGACTAAAGGATGTTTTGTTTTTGCTTTTTGTAATGAAGCCTGCAGACCTTCAGATAGAATTTAGGGATAAATATTTGAATCCAAATTACTGTCTTTAAAAGCCCAAAGTGCTAATAGTATTAAGCCATTTATGTATGCATTTCTAACTATTTAAAAGAAAAAGTAGGCTGAATAGCATATTAAATGTAAAAGCATATTTTCTTGTTAAATAATAAATGAAATTACCAATGACATTTTCTTTATAATTTGGGAGATGAGGGAGCTAGATAATGCTAACCATTAGGTATCTTATTGTTGCAAATGTAAAGCTATATAATAAATGTTTATCCAAGGCAGATATTGGTGTGGTGGATGATTTTAAGCATTCCATTTAAAAGTTGTCGTTGGGATTTTTCTAGACTTTTATCCCAGTTAGTGGAAATCTCAGATTCCAAGAATCAGAGATTTGGGCTCTACGGTATTCTAGCCATCTAGTCTCAATTTTCTCATTGGGTTCCCATCTTATCAATTCTTTTTTAGATTCTTTCCTTGCTTAAGACACGATTGTCTCTCCGCTAAGCATGGTGTCTATGCACATCCTCATTTTTAAACTGTTACCTCCTTTTCCCTTCATTTGACTCATTCTCTAGTTTCTTATGCCTCAGTAATTATAGCATCCTTAGTTTTGCCAAAATGGGCAAGTGTATCATTATGTTTAAAGTGCAAAGCAATACAGAAACCTAGAAGATCATGTGTTGTTTTTACTTGGTTTGGTAAAAATTCTTCTGGTTGCATTATGGTTCTGCGGAACAAAGGATATGGCACTGAAGATGCATTAAATCCCACCTTAGTTTTAAGTTAACTTTCTTAGGTTGGCAACAAAATTCACAGTTTGTTGATTGGGCTTTCTGAAATGATAAAGTGAAGAAAATTCTGAAAAGAGTGACTAATAGGGACAATAAAAAAATTTTACTTGAAATGAAAAGTAATAATTAGACTAATTTTAAGAAAAATTAATAGCTAATGAAAGGCATGCATTTTAACCTTTTTTAAAATTTAATATCTTCCTTTTGTCTTTAAACATAGATATGTGTCTTCTGCCTTAGATTTTTTTAAATTTGACTTGCCACTCCAGCAACACTCAGTTTGTTTCCTGAGATTAAGAATTCCTCATATCAGTGAGGTCATATGATACATGTCTTTCTCTGATTGTGTATGTGCTATGGTGAGCGCTGTGAATTGTGCAAGACTGTTGAATCACAGATCTGTACTTCTGAAACAAATAATGCAACATACGTTAATAAAAAAGAAAAAGAAGAAGATAGCAGGAGGGGAAGAACGAAGGGGAGTAAGTCAGACGGGGAGATGAACCATGAGAGACGATGGACTCTGAAAAACAAACTGAGGGTTCTAGAGGGGAGGAGGGTAGGGGGATGGGTTAGCCTGGTGATGGGTATTAAAGAGGGCACATTCTGCGTGGAGCACTGGGTGTTATGCACAAACAATGAATCATGGAACACTACATCAAAAACTAATGATGTAATGTATGGTGATTAACATAGCAATAAAAAATTTTAAAAAAAGAAATGCAAAAAAATAAACACAATTGATTTTACATCAAAAAAATAAATAAATTTGACTTGCTATCGCATTCTGTTAAG
Source organism: Callorhinus ursinus (assembly GCF_003265705.2). Taxonomy (NCBI): domain Eukaryota; kingdom Metazoa; phylum Chordata; class Mammalia; order Carnivora; family Otariidae; genus Callorhinus; species Callorhinus ursinus. The sequence goes on along the minus strand of NW_027397063.1, from coordinate 89,832,778 downwards.
TCTTTATAGCTCATTGCTTTATGTCAGGTTGTTTGATGCTTTCTACTTCTACTTTCCATCTTCACTTTTCTTAATTTCATGCATTCTCATTTCCTTCCCACCCTCTATAGACCACTGCTCTCATGAAAGGTCAGCGCCTTGCACAAGCAGGACTGATCTTCATATATCACTTGCCTTTAACACAGCACATTGGGTTATAAACAGTGTGAGAAGGGACCGCAGAGACCATTTGGTGGAAGCATTTATTTTACAGATGAGGAACCCCAAACCCAGAGAGGCTAAGTGACCTAATCAAGGTCTCTTAACAAGCTAATGACTATGGCAAAGTCGAACTCCTGTGCCCTGATTTCTAATCCAGTGAAGTCATATGATTAAGAACTAACTTTCTAGGTCTAGAGGAAAAAAATGAAAGAGGATCTTTTTCTTGTACAGGAATGAGTCTTTGCTAATGTTGGTGATAGGTAACCTTTCAACGCTTATTGTGTAAGAAATGCTTGCTGGATATTAATTGTCTTTCATAACTGCCCTCCTATGAGATCAGGGGTGTTATTATTCCCATTCTACAGATGGGAAAATGGGGCAGATAATAAATTATTTGACTAATATCAGACAGAGTCATAGACTTAGAGAAACCGTATAAACATTAATAAGAAAAAAGTACATCTAGTCCTCTTAGATAAAGGCTGCCTGTGGAAGGCCAAGACATTGAGCTGTTCTTTATCTGCTCAGGGAGAGGAAGAAGTAGGGATAGAATCAACAGTACTGGCTGATTGAGTCCCAGTGAGTACCTCAGTCTTGTCAAGGATCAGATGTGTGTTCTGCAGCCTCAGGATGTTTCTGTTCTCCCCTACTGCCTTATTACCTTAACAGCACCTAATTCAAGCCTCCTGTACAGAGCATATACATTTTCATTTAAAAGAAATATTAAGTGTCACTGTATTATTATAGTGGTGAACAAAACATATAATTACTAAAATACTAAGAGCAAGGGGAAAAGTGCAGCCACTACTCTCCCACAAACAAGACTATATTTTCTCCCCATTGCCCCCTGAGTCCCCATAATCTAGTACTACCAATTCAACCTCTGTCCCTGTGGCCCCCATCCATTACTCTTCAAAATATTTTTACTGAATTACTCACCATAATCCTGGCAAATCAACCCCGTATACAAAAATGTCGCATAATCATTTCAAATTTTGTGCCATTCATTTATTGGTCTATTCTACAAATATTCACTGAGTACCTATTATAACTGAGAGACCTACCTGAACCAAGGACATAAAAGGAGAAAGGCACAATTCTAGTCTTTAATTCTATTGACAAAGGATCATAAATATATTAATTAAGGCTAATTAAGAAAATAGAAGCCTAAACATTATTTTGATGCTATTATTATAAAATATTATATCCTAAGCATTTTATATATAATTATAGAATAATGTTTTATATTGTTGTGTACTTTATCATGTACCAGGGACTCTGTTTTACATATGTTATTTAAATAAGTCCTGTGAGATAGGAATCCTAGTTCCATTGTATATGAGAGGAAGCTGAGGCTCGTGTGATTAAACGATCTCCTATGGTTGCATAGCAGGTAACCAGTAGAGATGAGAATTGATAAGCGCGATCGAACGCGGAAGCCTTTGCTTTTTTTGTTTCATCATGGCGCCTTTCCGGTGTTGCTGAAGCAAAGCTCAGATTTTAATTAATTTTGCCTGGCGTATTTGGGGATGATTTCAGTAGAGGTCATATGTAAATAGGTCTGAAACCTAGGTAGGAGTTCTGGAAGTAAGAATGTGTATTTCAGCCCAACAAAGATATAAAGACTATGGTGTAAAATTTTATTGGTCAGTAGTTTTAGGGAATTGTTGTGTAGTATATGTTACCCAAGGATTTGGGCCTTACTTTGCTGTAGTCGGAAATAGATCAATGGACTTGGAATTCACACACATAGTTACAAAAAAAAGAAAAAGAAAAAAGAAAAAGAAACACCATTCTTTTTTAAAAAATGAATTTATATTTTAAATTCAAGTATAGTAACATACAGTGTTAGGTTAGTTTCAGATGTGCAATATAATGATTCCGCAATTTTATATGAGTGAAATCATGTGGTATTTGTCCTCCTCTGATTTCTTTCTTTTTTTTTTTTTCCAGGAAGATTTTAAATTTTTTATTGTTATGTTAATCACCATACATCACTAGCTTTTAATGTAGTGTTCCATGATTCATTGTTTGTGCATAACACCCAGTGCTCCATGCAGAACATGCCCTCTTCAATACCCACCACCAGGCTAACCCATCCCTCCACCCCCCTCCCCTCTAGAACCCTCAGTTTGTTTTTTTCAGAGTCCATCGTCTCTCATGGTTCGTCTCCCCCTACGATTTCCCCCTCATCATTCTTCCCCTCCTGCTATCTTCTTCTTTTTTTTTTTTCTTAGCATATATTGCATTATTTGTTTCAGAGGGACAGGTCTGTGATTCAACAGTCTTGCACAATTCACAGCATTCACCATAGCACATACCCTCCCCAATGTCCATCACCCAGCCACCCCATCCCTCCCACCCCCCACCACTCCAGCAACACTCAGTTTGTTTCCTGAGATTAAGAATTCCTCATATCAGTGAGGTCATATGATACATGTCTTTCTCTGATTGACTTATTTCACTCAGCATAACACCCTCCAGTTCCATCCACATCGTTGCAAATGGTAAGATCTCATTCCTTTTTGATGGCTGCATAATATTCCATTGTGTATATATACCACATCTTCTTCATCCATTCATCTGTTGATGGACATCTTGGCTCTTTCCACAGTTTGGCTATTGTGGACATTGCTGCTATAAGCATTGGGATGCACGTACTCCTTCGGATCCCTACATTTGTATCTTTGTGGTAAATACCCAGTAGTGCAATTGCTGGATCATATGCTAGCTGTATTTTCAACTTTTTGAAGAACCTCCATACTGTTTTGCACTTAGCATTTATACCCCTAGACCCATTCATGTTGTGGCAGATGGCAAGATTTCATTCTTTTTTAAGGATGAATAATATTTTATTGTATATATACCACACCTTCTTTATACATTCATCTATCAGTGGGCACTTGTGTTGTTTCCTCAACTTGGTTATTGTAAAGAATGCTGAAGTAAACACAGAAGTACATACATCTTTTCAAATTAATGTTTTTGTTTTCTTTGGGTAAGCACCCAGTAGTGGTGTTACTGGATCATTTGGTAATTCTGTTTTAAATTTTTTGAGGAACCTCCATACTGTTTTCCACAGTGGCTGCATAAACTTGCATTCCCACCAACAGTTCACGAGAGTTTGTTTTTTTTTTTTTTCCCATATCCTTGCCAACACTTATTTCTTGTGTCTTTGATTTTATCCATTCTGACAGGTGAGAGGTGATATCTCATTGTGGCTTTGATTTATATTTTCCTGATGATTAGTGATGTTGACATCTTTTCATATCTCTGTTGGCCATCTGTATGTGTTCTTTGGAAAAATACGTATTCATGTCCTCTGCCCATTTTTTAATTGGATTATTTGGGTTTGTGGTGGCAAGTTGTATAAGTTCTTTCTATTTTTTGGACATTAACCCCTTATCAGATATATCATTTGCAAATATCTTCTCCCATTTGGTGGGTTGTCTTTTTGTTTTGTTGATGGTTTCTTTTTTAAATTTTATTTTATTATGTTATGTTAGTCACCATACATCATTAGTTTTTGATGTAGTGATCCACGATTCATTGTTTTCATATAACACCCAGTGCTCCATGCAGTATGTGCCCTCCTTAATACCCTCACAAGGTTAACCCATCCCCCCCAAAACCCTCAGTTTGTTTCTCAGAGCCCACAGTCTCTCATAGATCATCTCTCCCTCCGATTTTCTCCCCTTCATTTTTCCCTTCCTTCTCCTAATGTCCTCCATGCCATTCCTTATGTTCCACAAATAAGTGAAACCATATGATAATTGACTTCCTCTCCTTGACTTATTTCACTTAGCATAATCTCCTCCAGTCCCGTCCATGGATGTTGATGGTTTCTTTCACTGTGCAAAAGCTTTCTATTTTGGTATGGTCCCAATAGTTTAATTTTGCTTTTGTGCCCCTTGCCAAAGGAGACAGATCTAGAAAAAATGTTTTTATAGCTGATGTCAAAGAGATTACTACCTCTGTTTTCTTCTAGAAATTTTATGGTTTCAGGTCTCACAATTAGGTCTTTAAAATGTTTTGAGTTTATTTTTTGTGTATGGTATAAGAAAGTGGTTTAGTTTCATTCTTTTGCAGTTTTCCCAATACTATTTGTTGAAGAGGTGGTCTTCTTCCCATTGTATATTCTTTCGTCTTTTGTCATATTGACCATATTGACCGTATAATGTCATAATTGACCATATAATCATGGGTTTATTTCTGGGTTTTCACAATCTGTTGCATTGATCATTGTGTCTATTTTTGTGCCAGTACCATATTATTTTGATTACTACAGCTTTGTAGTACATATTGAAATCTGAATTGTGATACCTTCAGTTTTGTTCTTCTTTTTCAAGATTACTTTGGCTACTTGAGGTCTTTTGTGGATCCATACAAATGTTAGGATTATTTGTTCTAGTTCTGTGAAAAATGGTGTTGGTATTTTGATAGGGATTGCGTTAAGTCTGTAGATTGTTTTAGGTAGTACAAATATTTTAACAATATTTGTTTTCCCAATCTATGAGCCTGGAATATCTTTCCATTTGTTTGTGTCATCTATTTCTTTCATCAGCGTCTTATAGTTTTCAGAGTACAAGTCTTTCATCTTCTTGGTTAAGTTTATTTCTAGGTATTTTGTGATTCTTGGTGCAATTGTAAATGACATTGCTTTTGTAATTTTTATTTCTATTATTTCATTATTAGTGTATAGAAGTGCAACAGATTTCTGCACATTGATTTTGTAGCCTGTGATTTTACTTAATTCGTTTATCTGTTCTAGTAGTTTTTTTGGTGGTCTTTAGGATTTTCTATATATAGAATCATGTTATGTACAAATAGTGAAAATTTTACTTCTTCCTTTCCTATTTGGATGCCTCTTATTTCTTTTTCTTGTCTGATTGCTGGGGCTAGGACTTCCAGTACTAAGTTGAATACAAGTGACGAGAGTGGACATTTTTGTCTTGTTTCTGATCTCAGAGGGAAAACTCTCAGTTTTTCACCATTGAATGTGATGTTAACTATGAGCTTTTCATATATGGCCTTTACTATGTTGAGATAAGAGACTTTATGTCTATTAAACCTACTTTGTTGGAGAGTTTTATAATGAATCGATGTTGTACTTTGTCAAATACTTTTTCTGCATCTACTGAAATGATCATATGGTTTTTATCCTTTTGTTAATGTGATGTATGATGTTAATTGATTTGCAGATATTAAACCACACTTGCATCCCTGGAATAAATCCCATTTGATTGTAGCAAATGATTTTGTTAATCTACTGTTGGACTTGGTTTGCCAATATTCTGTTGAGGATTTTTGCGTCTATGTTCATCAGAAATTTCAAACTGTAGTTTTCTTTTTTTTTAGTGTCTTTACCTGCTTTTGATATCAGGGTGATGCTGACCTCATAGAATGAATTTGGAAGCTTTCTTTGCTCTTCATTTTTTTTTTTTTTGAAGAGTTTGAGAATAATAGATATTAACTGTCTTTTAAATGTTTGGTAGAATTCACCTGTGAAGCTGTCTTGTCCTGGACTTTTGTTTGTTGGGAGTTGTTTTTATTGTTGTTGTTGTTTAAATTACTGATTCAATTTCATTGCTAGTAATTGAGCTGTTCAAATCTTCTATTTCTTCCTGATTTAATTTTGGAAGGTTATATGTTTCCAGGAATCTATCTATTTCTTCTATTGTTATTTCTCCTTCTCATCCTCCCCCCCTTCTCTTTGATAAGTTTGGCTAAATGTTTACCAATTTTGTTGATCTTTTAAAGGAACAAGCTCCTGGTATCATTTGACCTGTTCTACTGTTATTTTAATCTCTTTTTCACTCATTTCTACCTTCATCTTATTATTTCCTTCCTTTTAATGGCTTTGACCTTTGTTCTTCTTTTCCTAGCTCCTTTTGGTGTGAGATTAGATTGCTTATTTGAGATTTTTCTTGCTTCTTGAGGTAGGCCTGTATTGCTATACTTTTTCCTTTTAGAACAGCTTTTGCTGCATCCCAAAGCTTTTGACTGTTGTATTTTTGTTTTCATTTATATCCATGTTTTTTTAATTTCTTTTTTTATTTCTTGATTGACCCATTCATTGTTTAGTAGCATTATTTATTTAACCTCCATGTATTTGTGTTTTTTCCAGATTTTTTTCTTGTGGTTGATTTCTAGTTTCATGCCACTGTGGTCAGAAAAGATGCTTGATATGATTGTGAATATTCTAGAGAATATTCCATGTGTACTTAAAAAGTGCAAAATTTGTTGTTTTGGGATGGAATGTTTTGAATATATCTGTTAGATCCACCTGGTCCCATGTATCATTCAAATCCACTGTTTCCTTATTGATTTTCTGTCTGGATGATCTATCCATTGATGCAAGTGGGATAGTAAAGCCCCCTACTGTTACTCTAGTACTATCAATTTCATTCTTTATGTCTATTAATTTTTGCTTTAGGTATTTGGGTGCTCCCATGTTGGTGCCTAAATATTTACAATAGTTATATCGTCTTATTGAAAAAAATCACCATTCTGTAATATTATTGGAAATTATATGTGTGTGTATATTGGTTAATAATGGAACTGTGAGCTTTTGGAAAACAAAGTCCATGTTATTTATTTCTCTCATGGATTTTAGTATAATAACCCAGTAAAGATTTATTAAATAAAAGAATTGACTGGATTATGGAACTAAGAGGTTGTTTGATCTACCTGTCCACCAAATAATAAAAATAATATTACTACTACTAATAATATTATGAAAATGGTAATATGGTTTCTGAGGCTGATGATTTACTTCTTTGAAACAGGCTAATGAGGCCAATAGTGGGAATTTAATCCTGTCAGCTTTTTCTTTCTTCCATGGATACAGACATTGACCCAGACCATTTTTTTTAAAGATTTTATTTATTTGTTTGACAGAGAGAGACACAGTGAGAGAGAGAACACATGCAGGGGGAGTGGGAGAGGGAGAAGCATGCCTCCCGTGGAGCAGGGAGCCCAATGCGGGGCTCGATCCCAGGACTCTGGGATCATGACCTGAACTAAAGGCAGACACTTAACAACTGAGCCACCCAGGCACCTCGACCCAGACCATTTTTACACTTTCAACAAGGACCCTGTGAAAGAATATGGATCAGTTACTGCAAATCCATCATCATTCTTAAAAGAAAATAAAGTACATGCTTTCCTGGTAGTGGGTCAGAAAATGTCATCTTTGCATTGGAAAGTCAGCAATATTTTTATGGTTGACCTCACAAATCATGTTACATGTAAAATTCAACTTGTGTTGTAACTTTATTATTCTTTTTGTCCTACCATATAAGGAAATAGCTTTTAATATAAATACCAAAACATATACCAAAAGATATTATTAAGGAGATTTCTTTGTTTTAATCTTCTTCTCACTAGCAGTAAGGCTTATCTTCTGCTTCTCACCTTGAAACATTAGGTCAAGGAATCCATTATTTTATATACAGTGATTTATTTAAACAGAACATGAGGAAATTTAAATTAGTGTGGTCTTTCATTAAATTAAAAGCCAAAAAAATTCCAAACCTAAAAACTAGTTTTGTGTTTTGTATACTGGGGAAAGACCAGAGAGATGTATTAATAATATGCCACAAAAATTTTATAGCAGTATTAGAATTGAAGGACCAGGCTTAACACTAATTTTCGAAATGTCACTAATTATAAAATCCAATTTTTAAAAGTATTTTTCCATTTTAATGTATATATAAAATATGTTTTAGTAAGTACATTCTATTCCTTATAATGACTTACAATAATAATTTTATAGAGTAGGTATTGAATAATGGGACATGCAGATTAGCTCTTTAAAACCTATTATTGTGGTGTATAATTATATAGAAATAAAGTGTATACAAAATATTCTAAAGATGTTACAAAATTTGCTAGGCTTTCTCACAATAATGAAAATAGATAACAAACCTGTTTAGGGAAAGTATCTAAACAATATTAAACTATTAGAAAATAATTACTGTTTATATAAAACCAAATACTAAATGATATGGTAAAAATTACTTGTGGGCAAAATTGAGAGAGGGAGAGATAATGCTTAATAGGAAAAATTGGCTTACTCACAGATAAGGGATGAAATGGGTAATAACGTGTAAATGAGAAGACCTGAATTCTAAGTTTATCCTCTACTTATACGTTATGTGACCTTGAACAAATTACTTAACTTTCTTAGGCCACTAATGGAGATAACACTTGTTTTGTATACTTTGCATAATTTTGTGGGAAAAAAGTATATAAAAATAATATAAAAAGCTTATATGCAAATAGAATATAATATTAAAATGATGGTAGTACTTTTACCTTTTATACTACATTGACACTTAGAATTTCCTTATAAGTAACTATAACTACACCTTTTACTTGAATTTCAGAAAAATCTGTAGGTTAATTTGTCACATTAACACATTGCTCCTATATAGGAAAAGATTTAGAATTCATATTTGTCTTGTTTCCTAGTATTATAAGGAGTTATTTATAATTTGTCTCAATATCAATGTTATAAATTTAGAAATTTAGGGATACATTTAATCACAAAAAGAAATTCTGAAATATTTTTGAAAAATAATTGTTTATTTGTAATATTGAAAAATTAATTAAAATAGTCATTTGAATTAGTACAAATTTTCTTAACTTTGACTAGCTCTTACAGTCTTGTGATATTTTTACTGAATTTGTATCATTCTGGTGTTTTTAAAGCAGGGGAGACGTGGGGATTTCAGACCTTATACAAGCAACTGAATGCTCAATTAAACTTTCCACTCTTTCTTTCTTGCTTCAGTTTATGTTGAGGCATAAAGAAACAAACAAACAAACAAAAACAGTGCTGCAATGTTATGGCCAAAGACCTATGACAGATTCTTGAGGAGGATAAAGAAAAAACAAGAGAGTGATATAAGGAGAGAATTTTTTAAGAGGATTCCTTTGCAGAGAACTGTGCTATAACTTCGTCTTTTTTTTTTTTTTTTAAGATTTTATTTATTTATTTGACAGAGAGAGGGAATACAAGCAGAGGGAAGGGCAGTGGGAGAGGGAGAAGCAGGCCTCCCGTGAATCAGGGAGGCCATTGCGGGGCTCGATCCCAGGACCCTGGGATCATGACCTGAGCTGAAGGCAGACGCTTAATGACTGAGCCACCCAAGCACCCATAACTTCCTCCTTCTTATTAAGTTGGAAGGAGAAAAAATTCTGCCCTTAACCTTAAGCCTAAGGATAAGGATTTCAGCGAGACTCCTTTGAGAGTTTGAAGTGTGTCCTTGGTAATTGGACTTAGTGGGCTGGTGCTTTAGGCAGGACCAAGAAAGGTACTAGAGTCAATGGAATAAACCATTCTGTCCGATTTTATTTATTTATTTATTTAGTGTGGAAAAAACCTATACTTGTTTTTCATGAGTCAATATGCTATAATGTTGTTGCACAGTGCTTTCCCAGGAAGAAGACTCTGGAACACAGATTAGCTTATGAAAAATGTTTTAGTGATGACAATGGGGATCATCATTGTGGAAGGGAGGGTTAAGTGAGAAGTTGAGCTACAAAGCTGAATGGCTCTTTAGAGTTTGCCTGAGTTGGTACAAGTAGGCAGGTCCTTTATATTCATGTGTTATTCAGCCTGTGGACACTAGATGCCCATGGCAGGAAGTGTGACCACAGGTGAGATATTCCCAAAGAGGGATGATAGCTATGATTAACCCTCCTACTAAATGGGGAATTAAGTCCTTCTTTCCTCAGGGGGAATCTGGACAGTGCATCACAGCATCCATTACAAACCCCAAGTTCCATATGAGGAACCCACAGGGTGAATGTCAGCCCAGAATCTTCTGCCTTCCAATGTGAAGAGACTCTGGCAGTAAGTGTAATGGGGTGTGTCATTAGGGTACAAGCCAAAGTTGTATTTGAAGTAACCAGCTGAAGGAAGAGCATTGCCTTTGCCAAGGAAATTATATCAAGAGGCCTAAGAGGGGATTTTTCTTGAGCAGCACTGTCCATTAGAAATACAATGTGGACATCCCTGCCGTGTTCCTGACCTTAGGGGAAAAGCTCTGTTTTTCCCCATTGGGAATGATATTCACTGTGGGGTTTTCATAGATGGCTTTTATGATATTGAGGTATGTACCCTCTATCCCTACACTCTGAAGAGTTTTAATCAGGAAAGAATGTTGTACTTTGTCAAGTGCTTTTTCTGCATCTGTTGAGAGGATCATAGGGTTCTTGTTCTTTCTTTTATTAATGTATTGTATCACAATGATTGATTTGTGGATGTTGAACCAACCTTGCAGCCCAGGAATAAATCCCACTGGTCGTGATGAATAATCCTTTTAATGTACTGTTGGATCCTATTGGCTAGTATTTTGGTGAGAATTTTTGCATCCATGTTCATCAGGGATATTGGTCTGTAAGTCTCCTTTTTGATGGGGTCTTTGTCTGATTTTGGGATCAAGGTAATGCTGGCCTCATAAAATGAATTTGGAAGTTTTCCTTCCATTTCTATTTTTTGGAACAGTTTCAGAAGAATAGGTATTAATTCTATTTTAAATGTTTGGTAGAATTCCCCTGGGAAGCCATCGGGCCCTGGGCTCTTGTTTGTTGGGAGATTTTTGGTGACTGCTTCAATTTCCTTAGTGGTTATTGGTCTGTTCAGGTTTTCTATTTCTTCCTGGTTCAGTTTTGGTAGTTGATACATCTCTAGGAATGCGTCCATTTCTTCCAGATTATCTAATTTGCTGGCATATAGATGCTCATAATATGTTCTTATAATTGTTTGTATTTCTTTGGTGTTGGTTGTGATCTCTCCTCTTTCATTCATGATTTTATTTATTTGGGTCGTTTCTCTTAATTTTGATATCTGGCCAGGGGTTTATCAATCTTATTAATTCTTTCAAAGAATCAGCCTCTAGTTTTGTTGATCTGTTCTAATGTTCTTTTGGTTTCTACTTCATTGATTTCTGCTCTGATCTTTATTATTTCTCGTGTCCTGCTGGGTTTAGGCTTTATTAAAAAAAAGAAATATTATGTGAACCACATATGTAATTTTAAACTTTCTAGTAGCCATATTTTAAGATATGGAAAAGAAAGAAGTAAAATTAATTTTAACATTAATAATTTAAATTATTTCCCATTTTTCTAATTTAAGATACAACTTAAGATGTTTAATACATTTTTATTCAACATCACAGTCAAAATGGAAAAAAAAGTCAATGACATTCTTCTTTTTTAGTAGGTTCCACACCCAACGTGGAGCTTGAACTCACAACGTAGAGATCAAGAGTCTCATGCTCTACTGACTCACCCCACCAAGCACCCCAGTGAGATTCTTTGCATTTTTTTATCCTATAGGCCTCAGAAATCAGCATGTATTTTACTCTTATATTAACTACATTTCAAGTGCTCAGTATAGCTTCAAATTGGACCAATACTATATTGGACAGTTCATCTCTGGAGAACCTACAGAAATACCCCTTGAGAGAAAAAGTCAGTTTTAAATTTTGGCCAGAGGGCACCTGGGTGGCTCAGTTGGTTGAGCATCTGTCTTCAGCTCAGGTCATGATCCCAGAGTCTTGGGATAGAGTCCTGCATCGGGCTCCCTGCTCAGCAGAGAGCCTGCTTCTCCTTCTCCCTCTGTCTGCTACTCTGCCTGCCACTCCACCTGCTTATGCTCTCTCTCTGTCAAATAAATAAATAAAATTTAAAATAAATAAATAAATAAATAAATAAATAAATAAATAAATAAAATAAATTTCTGCCAGCCCTAGAGATTGCCAATACATTACATGGTAGTGACAATCAAATCAGAATGATTTTATACCTCTTACCTCTCCCCACTCCTACCCTGAAAGTGTCAAAAATATTAACATCCCCAACTTGGGAGCACCCAAATATTAACAACTAATAACAAACATAAAGGAACTCATCAATAGTCATAGAGGACTTTAACTTTAACTTCATAGACAGATCACCTAAGCAGAAAATCAACAAGCAAACAATGGTTTTGAATGATACACTGGACCAGACAGACTTAACAGATATATTCAGAACATTTCATCCACAAGCAGCAGAATACACATTCTTTTCAAGTGCACATGGGACATTTTCCACAATAGATCACATACTAGGTTATAAATCAGGCCTCAACAAGTGCAAAAATACTGAGATCATACCATTCGTACTCTCAGACCACAACACTATGCAACTTGAAGTCAACCATTAGAAAAAAATTGGAAAAACCACAAAAGCATGGAGATAAAGAACATCCTACTAAAGAATGAATGGGTCAACCAGGAAATTAAAGAAGAAATAAAAAAAAGTACATGGAAGCAAATGAAAATGAAAAGACTATGTTCTAAAACCTTTGGAATGCAGCAAAGGCAATCCTAAGAGGCTTACCTCAAGAAGCAAGAACAATGTCAAAAATACAACCTAACCTTTCACCTAAAGGAGCTAGAAAAAGAACAACAAATGGAACCTAAAGGTAGAAGAAGGGAAATAATAAAGATTAGAGCAGAAATAGATGATATAGAAACAAAAAAGCAGTAGAACAGATCAATGAAACCAGGAGCTGGTTTTTTGAAAGAATTAATAAAACTGACAAACCTCTAGCCCAACTTATCAAAAGAAAAGAAAAAGGACCCAAATAAATAAAATAACGAATGAAAGAGGAAAGATCACAACCAACAACACAGAAATACAAACGATTATAATAGAATATTATGAAACATTATATGCCAAAAAATTGGACAACCTGGAAGAAATGGATACATTCCTAGATACATACAAATTACCAAAATTGAAACAGGAAGAAATAGAAAACTTGAACAGACTGATAACCAGCAAAGAAATTCAATCAGTAATCAAAAATCTCCCAACAAACAAAAGTTCAGGGCCAGACGGCTTCCTAGGGGATTTCTAGCAGACATTAAAGAAGAGTTAATACCTATTCTCCTCAAACTGGTCCAAAAAATAGAAATGGAAGTGAAACTTCCAAACTCATTCTGCGAGACCAGCATTACCTTGATTTGGAAACCAAAGACCCCACTAAAAAAAGAGAACTAAAGGCCAATATCCCTGATGAATATAAATGCAAAAATTCTCAACAAAGTACTAGCAAATTGAATCTAACAGTACACTTTTTTATATATATTCAAGTAAAAGGTATGCCTGGGTGGCTCAGTAAGTTAAGCATCTGCCTTGGGCTCAGGTCACAATCCCAGTGTCCTGGGATCCAGTCCTGCATCAGGCTTCTTACTCAGCAGGGAGGCCTGCTTCTCCCTCTACCTGGCACTTCACCTGATCTCTCTTGTGAGCTCTCTCTGACAAATAAATAAATAAAATCTTTAAAATATACATATATATTCAAGTAAAAATATATGTAAAAATGTTTTTAAAAATATACTTGATATATAAATGTGTGTTGATATATTAACTAGCATCTATATATATTTTATGTTTATATGTCATCAATCTATATCAATATATAAATATATTTACATATGTACTATAATATAAATAATACATATTTTCTTATTTGAATGCAGAGACCAAACATTGACACCACAAAACCAATCCCTAATTATAGTCTCTTTAGTCCTGTCTATCACAAAAGTGACTTAATCCAAGTCCCCACATCCATTTTACCTCCTTCAAATTTATTTTTTAAATTAAAGAAAGAAAATGTTCTAAAGTAGAAAACTTAAGGAGTGCCTGGGTGGCTTAGTCGTTTGGCTGTTTGACTCAGTTTTGGCTCAGGTCATGATCTCAGGGCCCTGAGTTCAGTCCCCATGTCAGGCTCCACACTAAGTGCTGAGCATGGAGCCTACTTAAGATTTTCTTCCTCTCCCTCTGCTCCTCCCCCACTTCCACACGTGTGGGCTTTCTAAAAAATAAATAAATAAAGTAGAAAACTTAGATCCTTAGCTCAAAACCATGTGATTGTCTTCCCAGTTTCCCTTAAATTCAAAAATTCTTAAATTGACCATCATAACCCTGAATATTCTCATTGCCATCTGCATCTCCAGCTTTATCATGAATCAAACTATCCTTTTGTTTATGTATTCCAGCCATGATAATTTTCTTTCAGTTCCCCAAATGCACTCTAGTCTCTTTTACAATATTGGCTCTTCACATGTGCTATTTCCCCATATAGTTAATATACTAGTTAATTTCTATGTTTTCTTTTACTTTCCAATAAGGTATTTTCTTTGTATGAAAATGAAATTTCTGAACCTATAGGACAAGCTAGGTTCAATAGCCAAGTATGTTTATAACATTTTATGTTATGGTTATTTATTTGCCAACTTGCCATATAGATTATAAGCTTCATGAAGACAGAGACCAAAATATCTTGATAAGATATAGATCTCGTGCACTTATAATGTAAAATTTGTTTATTAAATTAATGAAGGAATAAATTTTATGTTGGTTTTATTTTTGTTTCTCCCATATCAATTATAAATGCTTTCATGTGATTATGTGATAATAAATGTGCATATGTATTAATTTAATATATTATTTAATATATGCATTAATTCATAACACATTCATTAAACAGTACACTAAAAGAATCATTCACCATGATCATGTGGGATTTATTCCTGGGTTATAAGGGTGGCTTAATATTCACAAATCAATCAACATGTTATACCACATTAATGAAAGAAAGGATAAGAACCATATAATCCTCTCAGTAGATGCTGGAGAACCATTTGACAAAGTACACCATCCATTCTTGATAAAAACCCTCAATGAAGTAGGGATAAAGGGAATATACCTCAACATCATAAAGGCCATATAAGAAAATTCCACAGTTAATATCATCCTCAGTGGGGAAAAACTGAGAGCTTTTCCTCTAAGGTCAGGGATAAGACAGGGTTGTCCACTATTACCACTGTTATTTAACATAGTACTAGAAGTCCTAGCTTCAGCAGTCAACAACAAAAAGAAATAAAATGCATCTAAATGGTCAAGGAAGAACTTAAACTTTCACAATTTGCAGACAACATGATACTCTATGTAGAAAACTTGGAAGATTCCAACAAAAAATTGCTAGAGAACTTGGAAGATTCCACTAAAAAATGCTAGAACTGATACACGAATTCAGTAAAGTCACAGCATACAAAATCAACGTACAGAAATCTGTTACATTTCTATATACCAATAATGAAGCAGCAGAAAGAGAAATCAAGGAATTGACCCCATTTACAATTGCACCAAAAACCATAAGATATCTAGGAATAAACCTAACCAAAGAGGTAAAAGATCTGTACTCTAAAAACCATAAAACACTTATGAAAGAAATTGAAGATGACATAAGGAAATGGAAGAATGTTCCATGCTCATGGATAGGAAGAACAAATATTGTTAAAATGTCTTACCGCCCAAAGCAATCTACACATTTAATGCAATCCCTATTAAAATACCACCAATGTTTTTCACAGAGCTAGAACAAACAATCCTAACATTTGTATGCAACCACAAAATAACCCCAAATAGCCAAAGGAATCTTGAAAAAGGAGAACAAAGCTGGAGGCATTACAATTCTGGACTTCAAGCTGTATTACAAAGCTGTAGTCATCAAGACAGTATGGTACTGACATAATAACAGACACACAGATCAATAAAACAGAAGAGAAAACCCAGAAATGGACCCACAACAATATGGTCAACGAATCTTTGACAAAGCAGGAAAGAATACCCAATGGAAAAGATACAGTCTCTTCAACAAATGGTGTTGGGAGTACTAGACAGCAACATGCAAAAGAATGAAACTGGGCTACTTTCTTACACGATACCCAAAAATAATTTCAAAATGGATGAAAGATCTAAATGTGAGAAAGGAAACCATCAAAATCCTAGAGAAGAACACAGGTAGTAACCTCTTTGACTTCAGCCGTAGCAACTTCTTACTAGAGACGTCTCTAGAGGCAAGGAAAACAAAAATAAAAATGAACTATTGGGACTTCATAGAAATCAAAAGCTTCTGCACAGAGAAGGAAACAATCAGCAAAACTAAAAGGCAACCAATGGAATGGGAGAAGATATTTGCAAATGACATATCTGATAAAAGGTTAGTATCCAAAATCCATAAATAACTTATCAAATTCAACACCCCAAAAACAAATAGTCCAGTTAAGAAATGGCAGAAGACATGAATAGACATTTTTCCAAAGAAGACATACACATAGCTAACAGACACATGAGAAGATGCTCAACATCATCAGGGAAATACAAATCAAAACTACAATGAGATACCACCTGACACCTGTCAGAATGGCTAAAATTAAGAGCACAGGAAACAACAGATGTTGGTGAGGATGCAGAGAAAGGGGAACCCTCTTACACTGTTAGTGGGAATGCAAACTGGTGCAGCCACTCTGGAAAACAGTATGGAAGTTCCTCAAAAAGTTAAAAATAAACTACCCTACATACCAGCAATTGAACTACTGGGTATTTACTCAAAGGATTCAAAAATACTGATTCAAAGGGACATGTGCACCCCAATGTTTATAGCAGCATTATCAGTCTATTTATGGAAAGAGCCCAGATGTCCATTGACTGATCTGTATAATGGGAATATTACTTAGCCATAAAAAAGAATGAAATCATGCCATTCTTAATGACATGGATGCAGCTACAGAGTATTATGCTAAGCAAAATAATTCAGTCAGAGAAAGATAAATACCATGTGATTTCATTCATATGTGGAATTTAAGAAACAAAGCAAATGATCATAGGGAAGAAAAAAGAGAGAAGCAAACCATAAAAGAGACTCCTAACTATAGATAACAAACTGAGGGTTGCTAGAGGGATGGTGGCAGGGGAATGGGTTAAAAGGATGATGGGTATTAAAGAGGGCACTTGTTGTGATGAGCACTGGTGTTGTATGTAAGTGATGAATCACTAAATTCTACACCTGAAAGTAATATTACACCATATGTTAACTAACTGGAGTTTAAATAAAAATATGAAACTATATATATATATATATACATATTATATATATATATATGGAGTGATTAAAAAAGAACTGACTATATCTTCTTCCTCAAAGATTATCAGCCCTAGCTGTTTAAGCAGAGATGGAATCCTAATTCCTTAAATGAAGATAAAAGTGGTCAATATGGGGGTGCCTGGGTGGCTCAGTCGGTCAAGCATCTGCCTTTGGCGATCCTGGGGTCCTGGGATAGAGCCCCTCATAGGACTCCCTGCTCAGCAGGAAGCCTGCTTCTCCCTCTCCCTCTGCCTGCTGCTCTGCCTGCTTGTGCTCTCTCTCTGTCTGTCAAATAAATAAATCTTTTTTTAAAAAAGTGGTCAATATGTTTGAAGGAAATTGAATGTTTAGAACATTGTGAATTGAAACCAGAAACATATCTTAAAATGATCAGTATTTGTCTCAACAGTTTTGAGATATAATTGACTTTCAATCAACTGCACACTTATGTAAAGTATACAGTTTATTAAGTTTTAACATAAGCACATACCCATGAAACCATCACTACAGTCAAAATAATAAAAATATACATCACTCCCAAAAGTTGTCTCATGTTTCTTAGTTGTCTCTCTTTTCTACATCTCCCTCCCTTATTGGTCCCAGGCAATTACTCTTCTGCTTTTTGTCACTTTAAATTAGTTTGCATTTTCTAGAGTTTTATATAAATGGTATCACACCCTGTTTTAGACTAGTCTTTTTCACTCAATATGATTATTTTGAGATTTGTCCATGTTGTTGCATTTATTAACAGTTTATTCCTTTTTATTGCTAATTAGGTATTCCATTATGTGGATACACCACACATTGTTTACTCATTCACTTATGCATAGATATTTGGATTGTTTCCATTTTAGGGCTATTACAAATAAAGAAGCTCTGAACATCCATTTACAAGGCACTTGACATATTCTTTATTTTCTCTTGGGAAAATATCTAAGAATGGAAGGGCTTAATCATATGGAAATTGCATGTTTGACATTTTAGGAACTCGCCAAACTGTTTTCTAAAGTATTTGTGCCAATTTACATTCCCATCTATAGTGTGTGAGAATTCTAGTTGCTCCATCTCTTTCATAACACTTGGTATTATAAGTCTTTCTTTTTATGTTCAGTTAGCTACTGTATAGTACATCATTTGTTTTTGATGTACTGTTCAATGATTCATTAGTTGCGTATAACACCCAGTGCTCATCACAACACATGCCCTCTCCATTATCAGCCTTTTAAATGTTATCTATTCCAGGAGCACCTTGGTGGCTCAGTAGGTTAAGTGTCTGACTTTGGCTCAGGTCATGATCTCAGGGTCCTGGGACGGAGCCCCACATAGAGCCCTGCATAGGGCTCTGCACTCAGCAAGGAGTCTCCTTGTCCCTCCGCCCCTCCCCCTACTTGTGCTTTCTCTCACTCTCTGTCTCTCTCTCAAATAAATAAATAAAATCTTTAATAAATAAATAAATCAACAATAAATAAATAAATAAATGTTATTTATTCTAATAAGCTTATAGTGGTATCTTGTTGTTTTAACTTTCATTTCCCTAATGACAAATGTTGAGCATCTTTTCATGATATATCTTTCATGTATCTTCTTTGTCATAGTGTTTTTCATGGCTTTATATGCCATCTGCATATCTGCATTGGTAAAATGTCTGTTCAATCTTTTGCCATTTCTTTTTTGAATTGAGTTCCTTGTTTTCTTATTGAGTTTTGAGAGTTCCTTATGTTTTCTAGATACTAATCCTTTTTCAGATATATGATTTACAAATATTGTCTCTCTCTGTAGCTCGTCTTTTCACTCTTAAAAGTGCCTCTTGGAGAGTAGAAGTTTTTATTTGTGATAGCGTTCAAATTATCATTTTGATATTTCATTGATCCTGGTTTTCATATTATATCTAAGAAATCTTTGCCTAAGTCAAAGTCAGAATGATTTTTTTTTCTAAAATTTCTATAGTTTTACTTTTACACTTAAATCATCATCCACTTTGCGTTAATCTTTGTATATGGTATTAATATGAATTGAAGCTTATTTTTTCTCTCACCTCATTTGTTCCTGTCTCTCAAATATTACTGCCCTTTATTGCCTGATGCTCAGTGTCTTTAAAACCATTTTTTAATATATTTTTCCCAGTTGTTTGTTTGTTTCAAGTAGGAAGGTAAATTTTGTTTCTATTAACTCCATCTTGACCAAAAGCTACTGTCATGAAGTTCACTTTTTATTAATGAACATTGACTGCGTTTTGTGACTTAGGGTGACTTTCTGTTATTAAAAGTGAGCTGAGGGGGACCTGGGTGGCTCAGTTGTTAAGCGTCTGCCTTCGGCTCAGGTCATGATCCCAGGGTCCTGGGATCGAGCCCCGCATCAGGCTCCCTGCTCCACGGGAGGCCTGCTTCTCCCTCTCCCACTCCCTCAGCTTGTGTTCCCTCTCTCATTGTGTCTTTCTCTGTCAAATAAATAAATAAAATCTTTGAAAAAAACATAAATAAAAGTAAGCTGAAAACTTTAAGAACTTGCATGAGTTTTTATTCAAAGATAGGAGAAGGAACACCCCACTAAAGAATTTAATGAGATAGTGGAAGACAAACATAAATATGTGCCTTCAATCCTCTGTGTTACATGTAGGAGTTACATAATCTTTAAAACTAGATCACTTATTGTTTATATACTTTTAAAAGCCGTTGATATTTGAGGCAATGATTAGTATTTGAAAATGAGGAGATGTTTCCCATCACGATTCTCATAAGTAGTGGAAATCCTAAAAATGGCCTTTCAAATCCCTCTGTGTATTTGGGAAGTCTCAAGAATTCTTCCAGCTACTCATGCCAACATTGGGGAAACTAGAAACATGTTCTAAATATAGTTCAGTACAATCAAAATTGACATTTACTTCTTTGAAAATATATAATGTTAAAGAACATCCAAATTCTGATTGCAAATGGCACTTCCTAATTTCAGTTTGTTATAAGACGGCCTATTTGTCCTGAATTTCTCCTACTTCTCAAGCCCTTTCTTTTGTTGAGGCTTCTTCCCAGTTTGTTAATTTCTCCCATACTCAAATCACAGATTTACATTTATTTCTAAAAGGCTATGTGAAGACCGTTTTGAAAGAAATCCACTTTATATCTGTCAGTCATAAGATTAGCCTACTTTTATTCATTCAACTCATCAACAAATTATGAGAAAAGTGAGAGATTAGATCCCCTTGGTTCATAGGCCCAAGACGAATTTGATGAGTGTATGTCAGTGTTGGGCACGGATATCAAGGGATAGTCCACATTATTGTACTTAAAATCAACTCTCTCTCTCTTTTTTTAATCATTTGACAGTCTCTGAAAAATTTTCAGGTGAACTGGATGTCTTACTGGTTGACATACATATTAAATTGAAAGAAAGTTCTGAGCTGAAATTTAGCATGTGAAGCTTTGTGCCCTGGAAAATGTGTTTCTAGAGTTGTCCTACCATGTAAATTTTATTTGTAGCAAATAAGGAGATCACGGGGAATAACTTCCAAAGTCTTGACTTCCCAAGAAAAGGTGAATGGATACCTTTTGTTTAGGGTTAGGGTGAATATTTAGATAGGGAAGCATTGTCATCCTATGTAGAGATGGGCATAAGTCATGCATGTGCCTTAAGGAAACATGCCTATTCATACTTTGTTATATAAATGAGCTCCTCCTTGGGTGGAAAATTTAGTATTATAATGAGGTAAAGGTAATTATTGGTCATTCCAGAGGTCACTCCATGGTCTGTGCAGGTGCCAGTCAGGGGTTAAGCTCAAACTGGTCTGGGTGGTCTGGGATGGCTGGAGGTCTTGTCAGGGCAGTCGCTATTCCCTGAGGGGTGATTTCAGGCTTCATTTGCCTGCATTAAGAAGTAAGTCAGAAAGAAGAGCTTAAGAAAAAGTGTAGGACAAAGTTCTGTCAGTACAAGCAGGTAGACAGTAAAGGTCAGGTGTTGGGGTCTAGCTGGTGACAGTGTTGTCAGAGTTGTATATCCCTAAATCATCACGGTATTCATTGCAATTTGTTCTGAATTGTGATTTCTGTAATAGCATGCCTGTGTAATACTAAAAATAGGGGTTTATTATTTTTAACTGCATTCTTTGCCAAATGTCTTAGAAAAACATAGAAAATCTGTTAATCTGTGTATCTCCAAAATACTATTTAGAATTTTGTACCCAGAGAAACCCAGGAGTGTGTAATGTTTAAAACATACAAATAATATCTGTAGCATGAAAGTATGTTGATGAAAAAAATAATATTCATTTTAAGATGATCTCTGAAATGTATATCATAAAACTCAAAACACCATAGGAGAAAATTAGAAACCATTCATTTAACCATTATCTTCAATTAATGGAAAGTAAAAGGTAAAATTTCATGTGCTTAATCCCGTGACCTGACTGTCCATACTTTAATACTGAGATACCTTATGTAGGTCCAAATCAGTAAATTAAATTATAAAGTCAGAATATCAATTTTTAATTCCTTCTGGGATTCATTTTTCACTTTACTCATTGTAAAACTATGTGAAATAAAGCTGAGGTTTTTAAAAAAAATTAGTAAAAGTGAGTGTTTATCTTTTACTTGTTTCAGAATATTTTCCCAATTTTGTTAGTGTTCTAACAACAACAAATATTGGTAGATCATTTTTTTTCTAAAAGAGGAAGTGATCTTATGAGAAAGGAACCCTACAGCATGCTCTGGGAACCCCACCACAGCATACTAGAGAACATAATATATATGACTTTGACTCACCTAAGAGATGAAAAGAAATACCAACAGTAATGTTTCATAAGGTGATTACATCAAATAAGGCTACCCAAAGGAACTGAGCCACGAGTAGGCCTTCAACATGGTTTTGAGACTCCTGTCTTAAAGTTTTCAGACTTACGGGATCATAGCAATTGTAAGGGGGAAAATGACCAGTTTCTAACAGTAGCCTACATAAAGCAGAATCAAGTTTATTTATGCCCTTGTATCTAACTACTTGATATTGCAGTAGAGAATTCTTGAAACCAATGGCAGCCTTCGATTTTTTTTTTTTTTCTAAATTACCTTAATTGTTCTGCTCCTTCTCTTAACATACTCTACCTTTACCTTGGTTATGCCATCATCTAAAGCCTTGCTACTCAAAACGTGCCTGCAGACCACCAGATTAGTATCACCAGGGAGCTTGTTAAAAATGTAGAATCATGGGTGCCTGGGTGGCTCAGTTGGTTAGGCGACTGCCTTCGGCTCAGGTCATGATCCTGGAGTCCCGGGATCGAGTCCCACATCAGGCTTCCTGCTCAGCAAGGAGTCTGCTTCTCCCTCTGACCTTCTTCCCTCTCGTGATTTCTATCTCTCATTCTCTCTCTCTCTCAAATAAATAAATAAAATCTTTTAAAAAAAAATGTAGAATCAGGGGGAAAAAAAAGTAGAATCTGAAGTGCCTGGCTGGCTCAGTCGGCACAGCATGCAACTCTTGATCTTGGGGTTGTAATTTCAAGCCTTACTTGGGGCATAGGGCCTAGTCAAAAAAAAGAATGTAGAGTCTTCAGACTTCCTGAATTAAAATCCGCATTTTAACAAAATCACCAGTTGATTCCTATGCACATTAAAGTGTGTGAAACACTGGTCTAAAAGACCTTATCCTTAGTCTCTGGGAAACAAACTCCTGGTAACATGTAAGATGTGACATTTTCTTGTCACTTTCCCCTCTTCCACTTATGTCCAGTGAATTTCTTCTGTGTTTAGAATATCATTTTATCCTTTTAAGCGCTACTGATTCGGGCAAAATTTCAAATTAGGTAAAGTTTATGTTACTCTCCAAATATCAACTTTATCAAATTCATAGCTGATGTTACTTGGAAGTGCATGTCATGATGTGAAATCCCCAGTTGTGGTTAAGAACCCTGTATATCTTGCTCACCTCTGATTTCCATCACCCCAAACAGTATTTGCTATGGAATTAAGTCCTTCATAATTATTTACTAAATAAATAAATGAATAAATCCCCTTTTCTTATGTTTTTTTAATTCCATCAGGTAATTAACTAAACATATACTAAGCACATACCATGTTCCAATCATTTCATAAGTGCTAGTTATAAAGATGAAGAAAATTCAGTCTCAGCTTCCAGGACATTCATGATCTAGAGAAGAAAGACATGAATAATGATGTATTATAATATGAGTAGGTTTTTATAGGAGAGGAGGTCATTGTAGGCTGAGAAACATGTACAAAGACTGGTGAAAGAACCTGATATGTTACAGAAATGATAATACTCACTGTGGTTTAAGCATGGCTTTACCCACTTTGAATTATTCTAATAGCAGAAGAAGATCACTAGATATAAGTAGGAGCTTGGAAAGATAAGAAAATGCATCAATTTACATATTACTAGAAGAACTGTCTTGGAAACATTTTAGATAATGCAACTCAAATTTGAATGTGCATATAAGTAATCTGGGAATTTTGTTAAATGGTGAGAGATTGCTCAAGCATAGTTTGTGAGATTGTTTCATGATCTTTGGAGATTGCTGGACTCTTCCACTCACCCCACCTGAATACAAATGAAACAAATGAACAAACAAGCAAAAAACCATGCAATCAAACAAAAAATGAATTAAAAAAGCCATTGTGAAAGAAAAAAAAATGCACCAAACAATTAAGGATATGATTTTATTCTGGCTCTTAAAAAAGGGAGAATGTTTCTCAATGAGGAATGTCTCAAAAAAGAAGACAACTAGGGGTTTCATAAAACGATGATGTGACTGAGGAAGAGAGGAGGTGCGTTTTATCTTAGAGTGTGTGTGGGAAGGGTGGTCTTTTGCAGTTTCTCTGAACACAAATGATTGGGAGGATATCTTAACTTTTTCTGTTTTCCAAGCATAGATCTCAGGCAAAGGTCAACATTGTCACCACAATTTTCTTTTCTTTGAAGGACTTATATGAGTAAGATTTAATCTTATTTTTTTCCAATTCTGTCAAAATTTGTGTTACTGGTATATATACTTCAGCTAAAGCATTAGTAGGAAGACAAATCAGAATACCTAAACCCAGATAAAATTGAGAATGAATCAAAATATATACTATAACTATGAAACTTTATATTTTGGAATATAAAAAGCTTGTTAAACCAAAATAAGTCTTTAATTTTTAGACTATTAGGCAGTTTAAAAACAGTAAATAATTATAATTAGTATGGTGAGCATTTTTTGGCTCAAGATTAACTTTCTAACACTCTGAGATCATGTATTGCCTAATTAAGGCATTATGTAAGTTTGACCTGTGTCTGATTTAAGTTTAATAAAACCAAAAGGGAGAATAGCATTTGCCTATGGTTGGTGCTCCATAACTGTTTGCTAATAATGACTATAATGATTTACAATTTAACTCAAATAATATTACTAGATATTTATATTCTTTCAAGTTGCATTTCAAATTCATATCCAAAATCTATTTCTTAGAGATGAGTAGGCATATCCATTTAGAAAGGACTAAATCAATGGTTCTTAACAGGGGGCAGTTTTGCCCTCCAAGGGACGTTTGGCAGTATCTGGAAACATTCTTGATTGTTACTACAGGACTTGGGGGATGCTACTGGCATCTAGTGGGTAGAGGCTAGAGATGCTGCTAAATATCTTGCAATATACAGAACAGCCTCTCAAAATAGTTATTTGGTCCAATATATCAATAATATTGAGGTTGTGAACCTCTGGACTAAATAAGTTTTATATGGATGGAGTGAATATGAGCTCATTAGTATAGACACCTAGATAGTGTGTTTCAATGTGTGTATTTGTGATTCTCTGGAAATTTTTCTTTACTTTCCTTCCTTTAACTGGATAAAAAAGTTATGATATTGTTTGCCTATTGTTCTCTAATGAAGTAAATATTTTCTAGTTGTAATTAGAATAGACAAAGAAATGACTTTCATTTTGATATTGGATCCCCAGTCCCAAATAACAACAAAAAAAGTGATGATAGAATAAAGCTAACACAGTACAAAGTTAAATCCTACAGTTCTAGAACATTATTATGTTTGAGTCTTTGACCCTCTGTCAGTGTTGAAAGAATCAAAGAAAAGAGAAAAATACTTTGAAAGTTATGTCTTTAAATATTTCTCAGAAATATTTTTTCCCTTGGCACATTTGTGCAAGAGAGGGTTTGTTCTCTTAACTTAGAGATTCACAGACATAGACATGTAACTACCTGAAGAGAACATTCCACCTTAAATGGGGGAGTGGGGTGATACTAAGTATCTACCACAGGAAGTGATCAAAGAAGGGTAGTCAAAGAAAATGTAGTCAGTGAAGTTGGAGGCAGCTGAAAGAAAAATTAGAATGGTTAGATTCTAGTATCTGACATATTTTGGATTATAACAAGAGAGATTTCAAAAGTTGTAGTCACCCACATCACAGCACTTATAAAGACAAAACAAGCAAAGCAAAGCTACTGGAAATTGTCAATTATCTGAAATTTAAGCAAGAACAAAGAGAAAAGATGACACTATGAGGAAATAATTGCTACTATGTGTGCATATGTACATGTATAAGTTGATTTATTTAGTCCTTTCTGAATTATAATTTATAAGATATATTGACATTTGGAATTCATAAACCATCTCCACATCCAGGCAGTTTTTTCTAAATTAAAACTTCCTTCCCCCACATATTTTTTCATTTTTTTTCTTTTCTTTTTTTCCCCCTCCCATATTGTCCTTAGCTCTTTTTAAAAATACTTGGACTGTGTACAGCTACTGTAAGGTTGATCCTTTCATGGGACTCTGACTTTTTGTAGAATTGGGTTTAACAAAGACAAGGTTATTAAGTTGACTTAATAGAGAAATCATTTTACCATCTACCACTAAATTTAACTTTAAGTCTACTCCATCCTATTCTCATCTTCCCACTTAGCACTGATACTCCCATCTGTGAAACCTGAGGTCTACCTAAACATTGGGTGAAAGACCCAGTAAGTTGATAAATGAGCGAAATAATCTTCATGGGGACCGTGGCAAACTCAAGAGTTTGAGACCTGTAAGGAATGAATATTGGACTTTGTAGCTTCTGGCTTTAATTCTCATGTATCATGAAGAGTTACTTCCCAGTGTTGCTACACATTCCAGTTTTTATTGAAGAAGAAGAAGAGGAGGAGGAGGAGGAGGAAGAGAAAAATAAATTCACATTTTATTTTATTTTTTACTTTATTTATTATTATTATTATTATTAATATTATTATTTGGAGAGAGAGAGTGAGTGTGCAAGCAGGCTGGGGGAACAGGGACAGAGATGGAGAGGGAGAGAATCTTAAGCAGGCTCCATGCTTAGCCCAGACCCTGATGCAGGGCTCTATCTCTCAACCCTGAGATCATGACCTGAACCGAAATCGAGAGTCAGATGCTTAACCAACTGAGCCACCCAGGTGCCCCAAGACATTCACATTTTAAATGAAGCCCCCCAAATTGAAATGTTTTCTCTCTCTTTTTTTTTTTTTTTGGTTATTTCCTTTTTCTGTAATGTAAGACATCATACATATTAGGGAATACCAGTTTAAAACTTCTGGTCCAGGTGGTCAGTGTTCCATATTTTTCAAAAAGGGTACTAAAATATATTAACATTATATTAGAAATCTATTAGAAATTTATGTAAATAGTTGGTACTGGGGATTGATATGCCCAAAATAGCATTTTTATTAAAGAACCAGAATATGGTTCTAAGAAACTGTTAAGCCAAACAAAGAAATCTTGCATAGACTCCCAAAACAGTATTGTTGACTGAGGCAGAGACTTGTGAGATTTTTAAATATGGAAGTTGTACTTCAATATGTCAGCTATGGACTTGGGGAAGGATTTGGGTAAGATATTTGAGACAATTAGTATATAGAAATGTTGGCCCTTCATTATTATTTTCGGAATCCTGAACTCTGACTTTCTAAACATGTTTTTCTACTTTTTGCATGGAAATAGTAGATAACTGCAGTAAGCCAATTCCATAGACCTAAACCAGCCATTTTATAATAGGTTTGTTGTAGAGGTAGTAGTACAGCCTGATGCCTATTATTGTAATATAATTCTTGATACCAACTTGGAGATCATTCTAGGTCAGTGAGGGGGGTGGTATGGGAAGGATCCAGACATCACTAATTTTTTAGCTCTTTAGTTGAGCAGAGAACTCTCCAAATGATATTGACTAGAACTCTCCATTAAGGCAGTGGTCATAAGAATCTTTTAAAAACCATGAGGACCAGATAAGGTTAATTAATCCAATCATTCATTTAACAAACATGTATTAAGAGCTTGCTCTGTACTAGATGCTTTGCTTGAGGGGAGGGATTATATATAAAGATGAATAAAACATTTTTTGCCCCTCAAATATATAGTATCTATTAATGGAAGTTATCATAAATGGGTAAGTGAAGTGTTTAAAATTGCTTTGGTAGAAATATGCCTATAGTAAAAGGAAAAAGCCAACTTGATCTGGAACTTGAATTTTGGGAGAAAAAAATTTACACAGGAATTATCCCTTGAGTGAATCTGAACAATTAATAGGTATTTTTGGCCAAAATAGAATGGGATATTGGAAGGAATACAGTCAATATGTGAGAACAGTTTGTCCACCTTAGATCAATTGAAGACTCTCAGTCTGAACATAACTCACAGGTTGATTTTACCCATTAAAATTTAATACAATAAATACTGTTGAAATTTTTTGTTTTCATTAATGTTATCAAATAATTATAGGGCGCCTGGGTGGCTCAGTCATTAAGCGTCTGCCTTCGGCTCAGGTCATGATCTCAGGGTCCTGGGGTCGAGTCCCACATCGGGCTCCTTGCTCCGCGGGAAGCATGCTTTTCCCTCTCCCACTCCCCCTGCTTGTGTTCCTGCTCTCGCTGTCTCTCTCTCTGTCAAATAAATAAATAAAATCTTTAAAAAAAAAAATTATAAAATTTTTGTTACACTTGTCAGAGTAGTTTTCAACCTTTAATGTACATCATAATCATCTGGAAAGCTTGTTAAAACACAGATTTGCTGCCCTCTCCCCCAGTTTCTGATTTGATAGGTCTGGGGTAGTCCCAATAATTTGCATTTTTAACGAGCCCCAGGTGATGCTGCTGCTGCTAGTAGTCCAGGGACAACACTTTGTGAAACACTGTTTTCCTATAAAGAATAGATTAAGTGTCAGGTGATCTGCTCAGGGCTTAGGGAAACACAGTTTTAGTAAAAAAATTCATTTTTTTTGAACCTCCCCACGTGTAAAATAAAAAGGTCGGACTGCACAATATCAATGACAAAGAAATACAGGCACCCAGATAGGTTAATGATGAGAATCATTTCAAATTGAAAATATTCTTTAAAAGAGGATGAGTGTCTATGAGAAAAGGGCAAAGAAGTATAACAATATTATATCTTTCCTCTGACCCAAGCAGTTCAGTTCAGTCCCTGAGTATTAAGACCCAATCAGTAGAACAAAAGCCCAGCCAGACCCACGAACCTTGAATGATAGTTTAGAGATCATCTTTCCTCCCTTTGTTAAGATCATGCCCTCTCAGAACTGCAATCTACTTGTTAGTTTCCCAACTTCAGGTCTTGCTCTTCCTGAAGGGAGTTCTTATATTTATATGTATTAATATGTATTTCTTCATCTCATAAAATTTTCATTGAGGTCTTAGTACTCTACAGGGGTTTTCACCTGTTAGCTGTTGGCTTACCCACATTTTTAAAAATTTTTTGTTATGTTAATCACCATACATTACATCATTAGTTTTTGATGTAGTGTTCCATGATTCATTTTTTGCGTATAACACCCAGTGCTCCATTCAGTATGTGCCCTCTTTAATACCCATCACCAGGTTAACCCATCCCCCACCCCCCTCCCCTCTAGAACCCTCAGTTTGTTTTTCAGAGTCCATCGTCCCTCATGGTTTGTCTCCCCCTCGGATTTACTCCCCTTCATTCTTCCCCTCCTGCTATCTTCTTCTTCTTTTTTTTCTTTTTAACATATATTGCATTATTTGTTTCAGAGGTACAGATCTGTGATTCAACAGTCTTGCACAATTCACAGCGCTCACCATAGCACATACCCACCTTTTAATTCAGTGTTTCCTAATTCCCAAGCAGCCCTAGCTTTCTGTGTTCGGTATGCAAAGTTGGTAGTAGGGAAACTCAAGTGACTGTAGACTTCAGAACCTATAATGATGGTTGGGCCGGTGGAGGGAGCTGTTGGCTTGAGAATCACTGACCTTTTGGTCTCTAGCAGACAAAAGCACACATCTCACTGCTAGTGAAAAGCCTAGTGCTAAACATTTATTTCTCTGAGTTCGTATTTTCGTTTATGTTGCTTTAAATTTGGAAAGAAAATCACCTAATGGCTTTGAATTTGGAAAGATAATTACCTAATATCAAAGGACTGTACCCGCAATGGCCTTCGTGACTAAGTGGAAGGTTGGTAGGAGCTGGACTTGAGAAGATAAGACCTGTATGATGTGATGAGATTTGCTGAGTGAGGTGAACAGTTCCTTATTAAATAAGTGAGTTTGAGGGTGCTCAGTCCTAACTCAAATAAGGTATAAATTATGTTTCATAAGAAAAGTACAAAATAGAGCTTCTGCCTTCGTGTGTATTTGTCTTTAAGGATAAATTTTCATTGGAATTCCAGAGTTAATCATTTAATAGAATGTGTAGATTTAAATTGATTTACTATAGTGTTGAATTTTATGACTGATAAATAGTGCTACTAATCTGAAGAAGACCAGATGTGTGAATAAAAAAGAGTATTTAGTGATGGTGAATAAAAATTTAAAATGTGACGCTTCCATAGTATGAAATTTACTTTTAAACTCAAAAGGTTAAGTTTTGCTGTATGTGTATGCCTAATTTATGCTTTTCTTTGCAATGATATGGTTCATGATAATTCAGAATATCAGATAACTGGTAATTTTAAGTTTTCTCTTTACTGAATACTTACGAGATTACTAACAATGATAAATATAGCTTAGTTTATAAGATAGTCAATAGTTTATTTCTAATTCCTCTAACTTACATAAACTTTTACCATAGTTAACATTTCCTTGAAACGACAGCCCAAAAAATGGAGAGAAAAAATAGACTGATAGTCAGGAGATCCTAGGTTCTAGAGATGGCTTCTCTTCTAGCAGTATGAATTTGTAAAAATTACTTAATCTCACTGGGCTTCAGTCTTTTTATTTTAAATTTATAAGTTTCGACTTCTAAGCCCTTCTAGTTTTGCTATTTTTAATTTTTTTCAAATGATTTTTGCTTAAAGTTAGATCATTCAATTTACCAGAGTAAATCCAAATATAGCATGTTTTAAAACCACATTGTTTCAAAGGTGCATGTATACATGAAAAATATTCTAAATTTATGGTTAAAGATATACGTATTTTGACATAATTTTTGATCACTTTAGTTACTGAAGAATATTAGTAGTTTGATTTTTATTAATATATTTTTTAGTTGTTAGAACTACTATTTTCATATTGTGTACCATATGAAAAATTATTTTCATATAGTGTACTATTATAATTTTTACAATCCATAAAAATAATTAAAATCCCCAAGGAAAAAAATATGGTTTAGTTAGAATTTTTAGAAGTTAATGAAAAGTCAGTGAATAGTCAGTTTAGACTTTATATAAGAGGATATCAAAGAACTTTATGCATCACATAGTCATAAATTTCATTTTTCAGAGAGAAAGCTTTAAATGTGATCGTGATAAAAATATTGATAGAAACCAAAATATTAACCATAACCAAAGCTGATACCAGGTTTTAGAAATCCCACTAATGCCTCTAAAGTATTATTATACCTCTCTTATTTAGACTGAGAGCCTTGTGAATTGTTTTTCAGTTTAATCCAGTAGATTAAGCTTTATGAATCCTTTGGTTGAGATTTTCTACTGATAGCTGTTGTTTCTCTGTGATTAAAAAAAATAAAATCAAGTTTAGAAGGCTTTGTAGGCAATCTGGTTTTGCAAGGCTCTCTCTCTCTTCTAAAACATTAGAAATACAACCTACGACTTGCCTCTCTTGCCAAGGGTGTTATTACTTTAATAATACACAGATTTGGACTTTGAATTGCATTTCAGGCAATCAGAGACGTTACTAAAATTTTATCTTGTATGCAGGTAAATGTGTAGATTCATTTTGTATATCTCATCCTCAGGAAGCATTAATATGATTTCCTTAAAGTCAAATTTATGAGAAAATAATGGAGAATTATGGTAATACCCTTTATTCCTTATCATTTTCTTTTATAAAAAGGACTCTCTGAAAATATAAGTTGGCTCTGACAACTTCTTTCTTCTGTGTTTTCTTGTCCCCCTTTTTTTTTAATATGTAAATATTTTGGATTTAGGACTAGAGCCCCCTAACTTCTTGTGTAAAGACATTTCTAAATCTGTTTGCCATCTATTAATTTTATATGATTCTTAAAAATAAATTCAGAATCATAACTCTTACAACTTCACGTTGGCAGCAAGCATCCAATTTTATTGTGTCCTCTGCTGGCCTGATATCACTAATGAGAGCCTGAATGTCACAAGGCAATGAGGATTGCCCATCAGTTGCAGAGCTTAGTCAACTGTGTAATGAAGTCTTGTTTGTTTGCTTTCTTTTGTAAAGCACTTAGTGAATCTCAGCACATTTTCAGCAGCTTAGTGATATTGCTCATTTCATCACTTCTAAACTTTTTGCGTCATTTTACTAACCATTACTGAACTTTATTTCATTTTGCATACTTAGTAAGGCAGTGCCAAAGTAATTGACAGTGGAGCAGCTAATAGGCACCAAACCAGGGTAATTACTACTATAGGAGAAAGCATCAAAATTGATAAGAAATTGAAAACTACATTTGCCATATTTCTGACACATTTTTCAATGATTTTAAAACTAAAGTAAAAAAGTAAGTATATGCTTAGTATTAAAAAATAAATAAATGGGTACATAAATAAAAGAATTACAGAATAAAATGTAGAAGTCCCCATTTGATGTATCCCTCCCATTCCTACACTCAATAGTCTGATTTGTATACTTCCAGCTCTCTTCCCCATGTGGGCTCAGGGCCAGACTTAATTTGAAGTAAAGAAAAAAAAAGCAAGATGTCCTGTAATACACCAAAATTTAAATGAGCATCACATAAATTTATAATTAAAATGTATTTTGTGATTTTCATTTTATATGAATGAGATCATAATTTTTAAAAAAATCTAGAATGTTCCTTATGATAAACATACCATATTTTATTTAGCCATTTATCATTGATGGACATTTAGTATTTTTCAGTTTTTGATTATTACAAGAATGCTGTGAATGGAATACATTGTATATATATTGAAATATTTTTCTAAGATTCCTTTAAAGGGACAAAGAATATGCATATTTAAAATTGTCCCTCAAAAAGTGTATACCAATATATACTAAAACACTGTATGTTAGTCTCATTTCTCTAGGATTGCAATTTAAAAAAGATTGCCAATATGTTGGTTGAAACATGTTTATTTTAAACTTGGCCATTATCCTAAAATTTCATATTATTTTTATTTATTTATCATTCATGGATGAGATAATATGACAATATAATATTACATATAATGTCAGGAATAGGGGCTAAATTTGATCAAGTACTTACTTAGAGGCTGGAGATCTTTGACTACCTTTTCAATTTATCTAAACTTTTTATTTTATTCAGGTATTTTTACCTTTTGTCAAATTTGGTACTAAAGATATTATAAGAAAATGTCTGATAATGGAAAATTTCAAGGTTAACTAACATTATACGTAGCCTTCCCTAACATTTAAAAATATATACTTAGAATTATGTTCTTTATCTATCCCTAAAGTAGTTTATAATATATTTTTTAATTTTAACAAGACCTAAAAATATTTCTCTCTCCTGTTGATATTTCTTAAAGCCCACATTTGATTTTATTGCTTCAACTTATTATTATTGGCAAATTAAGACCACTATTCTTCATCCTTATTAATTTATTCTTTTCACTTTCTTTATGCTCTTTATTCCTCTAGTTTTTTGAGACAAAAATTTTATTTATTTTCAACATATATTTTCATGACAAATATTTAAGACTAAAGTTTTTTAGTTGAATACCATCTTGACTAGATTCATAGATTTTTGAGATGTATTACTTTTATTGTCTTTTGTTTCTAAATGGCCTGTAATTTCTGTTCTAATTTCTTTTTTAAACCACTAAAAATATTCTAAAATTTTGCAAATTTATTCTTCTTTGGTTTTTCTTTTTCTTTTTTTTTTTGGTTCATTTTATTAACACACTAACATAAATTTCTTCACTTTGGGTTGCATTTTATTTTGGTTCAGTTACATTCCCA
The DNA here is from genome assembly GCF_003265705.2 of Callorhinus ursinus. Lineage (NCBI taxonomy): Eukaryota > Metazoa > Chordata > Mammalia > Carnivora > Otariidae > Callorhinus > Callorhinus ursinus. Next base: position 89,799,238 of record NW_027397063.1, on the reverse strand, counting down.
GGATCACTTCCATTTTTTCCTTTGTGGAATAGTTTGAGATTATCTTTACAGCTTAATTCATGCTCTTTTTTTAGTAATGTTAGCATAACTGTTTGAAAAATATGTATATATCATTTTATTAAGGTACAAAATATAATGCTCACACATATCAAGCTTATTATTTTTAACACTCAAATTTTTATATAACTATGTTTTGTTCTGAAAGTCAACTATTTATGGATAAGCCTCCAATCTAAGAATAAAATTTGATTTGTGGATATTTTTTCATTCATAAAATTATACATATTGAAAATATATTTTTAAATGTATCTTATGACAAAAGTGGATGTTATCTGTTATATTTTTGGTAATGTCTACCTTTCATTAAGATAAGCTGTTTTTTTCTATTGAATGCTTTTACTTTGAATTTCATTTTTTTAGTATATTTGTATTTCGTTGTATTTTCCGCTTTTTTTAACACTCTAATTTAAATACTTGTATACATTATCTCAGCAACCACCATTCTTTATTTTTTTCAGTTCAACAAACATTAGTTCCTATTACATGTATGCACATATATATGTGCACAAAATATTTGAAATACAGAGGACTTTTTACCTGAGAAAGCTTACAGTCTACTCTTAATTTTTTGCTGAGTAATCATCACATATGTTTTCACAAAAAAAATTATTTCGATGCCACTATTTCTAACATTTGTGGAATAATAATTTTAGTAAACATATTTATAAGAATTTACTGAGGCTGACTCAGGAATGTCTTATAACCATATTGTTAGATATCAGTCAGCAAGCTTGGCTGAAAACATAAAAAAAAGTAGAATGTCGGTGTTGTAAATGAAAGAAATTTACTGAAAGTGTATGGAGTAGCTCCAAAAAAAAAAAAAAAAATCACCTAGCAGAAAATGAGGAGGGATAAGGAAAGTTAGGCAGTACCTAGCCCTGTAGCCAAAATTATTTCGGCAAAGTGTTTCCTACTGCCAGTACATCATCAGATGCTCCAGCTTGCACTACTGCTACCTAACAACGCTAGGCTCTGGGTGTGGCCTCTGATGTCACTGCTACTTCTGTTCCCGGGAAACCACTGCCACCTTTTGCCACCACAATAGAACCTCCACTGTCTGAATAAGAACATCCGAGTCTCGTACTTAGGTCACTTGCTCATGCCCTAACAATAAGGAAAGCCTGGAAAGAATTTCTTTGTCTATCTGGGCTCTTGGACTTCTAGAGTAAGAGATCAGTTCCTTCTGCCACTAAAACATAGAGTTAAGTATGTTGGAATATAGAAAGATAGTGCATATTCAAGGTAACAAAAGCAATAATAACAAGAAAAAGACAAATATGCACTATTGTATAGAAGAGATTAAAGGGATTGGTGAGTTAAAATCTGTTGATTTTGGGGGGGCTTAAGTAGTCAACCCTGGTTCATAAAAATTTAAGCTGTAAGTAACCACAGAAACCATCTAATTTAGCTGTTTTTTTTTTCTTTGAGACAACTGAGTCTGAGTGGTTAAGTGACTTGTCCATTGAAAACTATCACGTTTTTCTTTAATTTCATACATTTAGCAGATACTTAATGAACACCTAGTATGTATTAGACATAATTCCTATTGCTGGGGAAATAGTAAATAATATAATAATAATAATATTACTACTACTACTAATAATAATAATAAATAGAAAGAGGTGAAAATACATTTCCTGTTCTCATATATTTTATATTCTGATGAGAGGAGACTAATAAAAAACAGGTAATCAGATTAGAAAGCATATTTTCAGAAAGTGATAATTTATGTAATGGAAAATGACTGGGAAGTGACTGGGGATGGAAGTCAGAAAAAGAAATCAGATTACACTGAGGAAATGACTTTAAGACTGAAACTTGAATAAAGAGGCAGCTTGAAAAGATCCAAGGTTTAAGGGCATCCCAAACACAGGAATCAGCATATTCAAAAATCCTGATGAATGAATGAACTTGGTGTGTTAGGGGTGCATAAAGAAAGCTTGTATTGTTGCAGCATAAGGGAACAAGGAGAATAGTGGCCTAAAGTGAGATTAAAAAGACAAAATTGAGACTCGAGCCCATTTAGTACATTACAGGTCAACATTGTAGATGAGCAGTCAAATATTAGTATGATTATCATTTCTATGTATGTATTTTTCCTAAAACTTTGCAGTTTTCTTTTTATCTTTCAGTATTCAACATTTTCACATTTATGTTTTTTGGGTAATTCTCTTTATTTTCTTTTGCCATTTGATGGTACTCTTCAATTTAAAAATTTATCTTTCTTCAATTCATAGCTATTTTCTTACATTATTTCTTTGATTATTTTCCCCCTCCATCCTATCCGTTCTTATGTTCTAAAGTACCTTATCAATTGATGTTATGGAGATATGGATATATACTTCTCATCACTTAGTAATTCATTTCTGTTTTATAATAACACTTTTGCTTGTTCTTCCAGTTTGTTTATTTTATGTATAAATCTGTCCCATTTTCTCTTTAGTGTGTATATTGTGAATCAAGTTTTGTTGTTTTGTTTCGTTTTGTTTTGAGTTCCAGCAACTGGATTTTAAAAAATATCCCATTTTTCTTTTTTGTTTTCTATTATAAGGTTTTATCATATTTTTTTAAGTTTTACTAATATAATATTCTTTTTTTAAGATTTTTTTATTAATTTGACAGAGAGAGACACAGTGAGAGAGGGAACACAAGCAGGGGGAGTGGGAGAGGGAGAAGCAGGCTTCCCGCTGAGCAGGGAGCCTGACGCGGGGCTTGATCCCAGGACCCTGGGACCATGACCTGAGCCGAAGGCAGATGCTTAACAACTGAGCCACCCAGGCTCCTCACTAATATAATATTCTTATTCATTTAATTATTTTATTTATTTACTTCACATTAAAATTTATTTTCATATTATACTTATATTAAAATACAAATCCAATCTAAAATACAAATTATTTTAATATTATTACTTAATATTTTTTAATATTTTTACTTATTTACTTATTTCATTTATTCACTTTAAATCTATTTACTTTCTTATTTTTCTTTTTCTTCTATTAACTTTATTTCTTTCATTAACTTTATTTCCTTGGACCCTTGTTAGTTCTGCCTTTTTATTGTTCATGGTGATGTGTTTGTTGTTTTTACTTTGGCAAAAACTTGTTTTCATGTGTTTTTTTTCCTGAATTGTTTGATGTCTCAAGATTTTCCATTCCTTTTAAGGATAAGCGTTTAATTTGAACCATATTAGTAGCTGATAACTAGAGTATATTTTTTTTCAGTGAAGTGAAAACCAAAGATTTTATTTACAAACAAACTGACTTTCAAGTATATAATCTTCAGACTATTATGAACAGGGAGAATCCCTACTAATGAACATAGGTTATGATTCCTAGAAACTTAGTTTCAGTGGTTGAGGAATGGTTAAGCCACAGGTAAGCTTAAGGGAATATGGGTAGCTCATTTTCTGTGAATAAATCCACATCCCTTGCAATAATACAGCTCATTACTTGGGGCCACAGTTCTGTATCTCCCTTCTCATTAATCACTGACAATCTTCAGCATCAGAACTTATTAATTTAACTTAGGCTTTAAAATGCAGGGAATTCTTATTCTACTTCTCTAATATTTAATTTAATTTAATTTAATTTTTTAATTTAAGATTTTATTTACTTATTTGAGAGACTGAGAGATAGCGAGAGAGAGAGCATGAGCAGGGAGGAGAGGGAGAAGCAGGCTCCCTGGGAGCCCAACTCGAGGCTCAATCCCAAGAGCCTGGGATCATGACCTGAGCCGAAGGCAGACGCTTAACCAACTGAGCCACCCAGGCGTCCCTTAATTCTCTAAGATTTTTTTTTCCCTGAGAGAAACTTTGTGCTCTTTTATTTTTTTAAATTTTATTATGTTATGCTAATCACCATATATTACATCATTAGTGTTTGATGTAGTGATCCATGATTCATTGTTTACATATAACACCCAGTGCTCCATGCAGTACATGCCCTTTTTACTACCCATCACCAGGCTAACCTATCCCCCACTCCCCTCCCCTCTAGAACCCTCAGTTTGTTTCTCAGGGTCCATAGTCTCTCATGGTTCATCTCCCCCTCCGATTTACCCCTCTTCATTTTACCCTTCTCTAAGATGTTTTAAAAGCACCTTAATTAATTGCTCATGAAAATTTATTTAATCACATGATTGTATTTTTTATTGATTTAATCATATGGTTTAATATTTTTAAACTAGAATTTTGAGCAAGTCTAAAGGAAAAAGAAGTGCATTTTCAACATGCAACATCTCAACAATTTATTTTCCGTCCTTCTTCAAGAAGCTCCTGGAACATCTGTTCTATCAAAACAGAAGATGAAGCCAAAAAAGAGGAAGCTGTAAATGTGATGCAGGGAGAAAAGTTTTACTTAAAAATATTACATGTGATTTAACTTTATAAATTAACTACTCTCAACATTTTATGCATATGAAATCACTTATATCTCATAACATCCCTGAGAAGTAGAATTTGAACCCAGTTACAATTGACTTCAAAGTCGGTGTTTGTAAACCCTACAATGTGCAACCTCTCTCTATGCAGTACTGGAAGAAAATTCTCAGAATTATGGTGATGGGATGTTTGAGGCCACAGCTATACCAAAGATTTTGAAAGCTATATGCCCCTCTAGGTCTTTTGGGGACTAGAGGAGAAACTGATAGAATATATGATGTTTGATCTCACAGATAACTGAATCCACTATTTTACTTCAATGAAAGAAAGATATAAAGAGAAATTTAGTCGAGAAACTATTACATGACGTGAAAAGGTAAATTACAAAGGCCCAATGAAAACTAAAAACATGAAAAAAGTAGTAATTACAAACTCCATGAAAAAGAGACTTTGTCCAAAAAGAAAAACAAAAAGTAAGTAGAGTGCCCTATCTGAAGAATAACAATATTTAACTACTCATAATGACAGCAGCAAATGTTAATTTAATGTTAATGTGGAATGGGGTGCGTGGGTAGCTCATTTGGTTAAGTGTTGGACTCTTTGTTTTGTTCAGGTTGTGATCTCAGGATGATGGGATCCAGCCCCAGTCAGGTTCCATGGTCAGCTCAGAGTCTGTTTTCTCAAATAAATAGATAGATAGATAGATAGATAGATAGATAGATAGATAGATGATAGATAGATAAAATCTTTAAAAAATTAATGTGGCATAATTGTATTGGGATTATAAAATAAGTGAATATGCAAACTGAATCATTATTTATCCTAATAGAAGAACGATCATCTATTCATTGATAAATTCAGAGTTGGTAGAATTTGCATGTAATTTCAAAATACATGCCATCATTTAATTTTAGGTATAGTTTATACTTAATATTTGCTACAAATCTCATATGCAGGTTTATTCAATCTTTTTCTTGCAGGAAGCTTCCTTTCATGGAAGGGTTCATTAAGATCAGTATTCCCTGTTCATAACAGCTTGAGACTTATTAACTTGAAAGTCAGTTTAGTTGTAAATAAAACTTTTAGCTCACATTTTTTTTTTAAAGATTTTATTTATTTATTCATGAGAGACAGAGGGAGAGAGAGAGAGAGAGAAGCAGAGGGAGAAGCAGGCTCCCAAGGATCAGGGAGCCTGATGCAGGACTCGATCCCAGGATCCCGGGATCATGACCTGAGCCGAAGGCAGATGCTTAACCATCTGAACCACCCAGGCACCCAAGCTCACATTTTCTTTCCTTGAGTTTCATAAATACATTATTCTATTGTTTTCTGGCATGTTAAGTTCAAAAAAATCTGAGAGCAATCTGATTGTCTTTAAATCACTTGGTATTTTTGTGTATAAGAAAAAAAAAAGTGCCTTTTTTGAAGTCCAGTGACTTTACCAGTAGATGTCTTCTTTTGGCTCTTCTGGGTCAATTTTCTCAAGTAAGTGGTCTGCCATTTTAATAAATTGTTTCAAGTCTTCTTTTATTCCAGAAAATATTTCTTAAATTATAGTTTTTGGTGTTTGCTACATTCCATTGCTTTGATTTTATTTGCCTCTGTCTCTCAATATCTTTTAAGTACTTTGCATCTATTTATTCTCTTCTTTTTGATTAAAACAATTTCCTCCTTCCATCTCACTTCTCTTAAGAAGAGGTATAAAACTTCTAATTTAGTTTCTATTTCTGAAATGTTTTCTTTTTTCCTTCTAATTATTTCTTAAATTATGTAAGATCTTCCTCAATTTTATCTCTTCAATCACATCATGAGGTTTTTTTTTTTTTAAGATTTTTTATTTATTTATTTGAGAGAGAGAGAGAGCATGAGAGGGGAGAGGGTCAGAGGGAGAAGCAGACTCCTGCTGAGCAGGGAGCCCGATGCGGTTCCAAAGTTTGTTTTCTATCATTTTATTAAGTTTCTGTAGTTTGGTTTGAAATACAAAGTCATTTTTTTTTAATTTTTGGATGTGCCTTATTTACTATAGGTAAGTCAATCTGCTCTTATTTTTATTTCATTTATAATATATTTGTATGGGCTTTACTATAGTCCTTTTTTTATTGCTTATGTACAGATGAAATTAGTTTTTCTTTCTGTACTCTTAAGAAGATGGGGCGCCTGGGTGGCTCAGTTGGTTAAGCGGCTGCCTTCTGCTCAGGTCATGATCCTGGAGTCCCGGAATCGAGTTCCGCATCGGGCTCCCTGCTGGGCAGGGAGTCTGCTTTTCCCTCTGACCCTCTTCCCTCTTGTGCTCTCTATCTCTCATTCTCTCTCTCTCAAATAAATAAATAAAATCTTTAAAAAAAAAAAAAGAAGAGATACATCAAGATAGCCTTCCTAACTTTGTGGCTCTAGAACTTCTGTTACTTTTACAAATGTTAAAAAATGATATAGCCATGCATTTTTGAAATCTATTGGCTCTCTTTTTCTTTCCGAATTCTATCTGAATCTTCTCAGTGTAGATTCTATATCATGTAATTTCTCTCAATGTAGGATTTTTCTGGAAAGGACATCTGGTTAGTGGGTTGCAAGGGTCCATAACGCCCAGCCTCTTCTACCACAGACTTTTAGACAGTGTCCTTCCATATGCCTTTGAATTGGAATGTGCACAACCCATACCCAGTTTTGGCTGCTGTGTGCTGATTAGTTGCACAAGTTTTTAAGGAGTATCATCAATTTGTAGGTGATGTAAAGTTCTTATGCTTTCAGTTCTATCCATATTCCCTTTGCCATCCCCCTGCTTCCATTCTCATAGTTGCTGGTACTATGTGGGATCTTATTTTATTTATTTATTTTTGTTTGGTTTTGTGTTGTGTGTGTATGATTTAGAACAGCTTTATTGAGGTATAATCCATTTATCATAAAATTCACATTTTAAAATATTCATTTCAGTTGTTTTTAACGTATTCATGGAGTTGCAAATCTACAATTATCTAACATTAGAAAATTATCATCATCTCAAAAAGAAACTCATTAACAGTCACTTCACATTACCCCTTACTGCCAGGCCATGGCAACCACAAATCTATCTGATCCATAGATTTGCTTATTCTGGATATTTCATAAAAATGGAATCAAAAAACGTGTGTGTGTATGTGTGTATTTGTACCTGATTTCTTTCACTTAGCATAATGTTTTCAAGGCTCATCCATACTGTACCATTTTTATATTGCTGAATAATATTCTATCATGTGGATATACTACATTTTGTTTATCCATTCATCAGATGATGAACATTTGGGATGTTTTATCCAGATCAAATTCTTAGAGAATTTTATTACTTCTATAGATTCATATTTTCACTGTAGCAAATTCTCAGTCACACTATCAAGTTTTATTTTACCTAAAGGAAGACCATTTAAATCTATTTGAAGATGCAAATTAAGAGGAAAATAATATAAGTATTAATGAAAGTAAAAATGAAAAAGTAAAATTTAGATATATCTCAAAACATTATAATTTAGAAGCCATAGATGGTTATAAGACTCTAGTTTGAATGGGCTATGTTGTGAAGTTGTGAGTGTTCTGTCAATGTCAATAGAAATCTTCAATCAGTTGTTGGGTGACAAGCTAATAGAGATATCATAAGGAGGTTTCCCCATTGTCCTGGAAGTTAGACAAAATGATCATCATGATCACATCCAGTTCTCTGCTTTGATAACATTATGTTTACCAGAAATTATGAAAAAGTTTTAAATAATAACATTTTTAGTTGTCAGTTTTTATAGGGAAATAAAATATGGGCATTTCTATTATCTCACAAAATAATCATTCCTTTAAAAAATCTGAGCTCTTTTGCAAAATCTCACATTAAAAATGACATGGCTTTGTAGTAAAATTAAGGCAAGGCAAGGCCACTCAAAATCAGTAAAAATTTGTAGTTGGAACATAAAAACAAATAATGACATACCTTATAAATATACTGCTACAGTAAAAAGATATATGACATTCCTAATAAGTATGAATATTGTAGTACATTATAGGACTTACAAAAAGAAAGTAAAAAGTTAGCTCTGAAAGGAAGAATAAGAAAGGTTTGAGTTAGGTTGCTCTGTTACAAAAACAAAAATAAAAATTATAAGATGTATTAGTTTCCTGGGGATGCCATAACGGATTACCACAAACTGGGTGGCTTAAAACAACAAACACTTATTCTCTCACAGTTCTGGAGTCCATAAATCTAAATCAAGGTGTCAGTAGGGCAAGGCTGCCTCCCAGGAAGCTCTAGAGGGAAATTCTGTTACTTGCCTCTTTCAGTTTGTTGTTGCAGTACTCCAGCCCCTTCCTTTACTTACCCACAGCCTTGTCCTCTGCCCTCTTCTGGCTCAAATCTCACTGTGCCTTCCTCTTACAAAGACATTTGTCATTGGAGTTAGGGACCATCCAGGATGATATCTTTACCTCAAAATTCTTTTTTTTTTTTTTCAGAGAGAGAGAGAGAGAGCGCATACCTGCGTGTGACAAGGGGGTGGGGGGAGGTCAGAGGGAGAGGGAGAGAGAATCTTAAGCAGGCTCCCTGCTGAGTGTGGAGCCCTACGCAGGGCTGGCTGATTTCACAACCCTGAGATCATAACCTGAGCGTAAATCAAGAGTCGTATGTTTAAATGACTGAGCCACCTAGGCATCCCTCAAAATTCTTAATTACACCTGCAAAAACCCTTTTTCTAAATAAGCAATATTCACAGGTTGCAAGAAGTAGTATGTGGACATAAATTTTTGGAGCTACCATTTCACCCAGTACACAAGTATGATACCATACTATGTAATAATTATTTTTCAAGTCAGAAGAGTTTCCCAACATGATCCAATAGGATGATTGTGGGTTCAGTGGGTACCACGTAAAATAACATTTTTTCAGGGCTCACTGCATTCAGCAGTTACTGGGCACAAAGCACTAAAGTGCTAGGGAATATCATGTATGAATCAATGCAATTTCCACATTATACTGACATTATTCTGTGTTTAGCAATTGCATATCACTAATCCACTTTACAGAAAATATATATTGTAGCAGAAAGACTCCTTCAGAATAAGCCATAACTCAAATATAAATTAGCTGAAAACTCTGATATGGATCTAAAGCTATAAGTTACTGTCAATTTTGGAATTTTTAGAAAAGCAAAATTATGTTTGTTATTGAGAAAAACTAACAGAATGGTATTTTCAAATCATTTAACTGGAATTTAAAGTGAGTATATACAGCAGGGGAAAAATAATATTTTATCATATATACTAAAAATTATGAGTATAAAATAAAACCTTATTCCTAAAGAAAACATTTTTGGAACCATTTTAGTAGGCATATAAACACAAATATGTTGAGAATGGTTTACTTAAATATATGTATATATTACATAATTATATTCTATATTTATTATATAATATATATTCTATATTATGTATGTATATTATATAAATGCTATATATATATAAAAATATATGCCAAACTTAATGACTCTTTAATTTTCAAGGTTCACAATGAGGTATTAAAATTTAAACTTTTCTAGCTTTTTTTTTTTAACCCTCAGATGATATTTGTCAACTTTGGAACACGCTGAGTTCTAGTATTTACATTAATACTTTTGTTTACTTGGGCTAAAATAGAATAAGATCTACTGAATGTCTTTGGGGACTAAGAAGGAAATCCTTTCATATTTTCTTTCTGTCAGGTATTATATTAAAGAGAATATAATACCTTACAAGTTAAAAATTATATTAGAAGAGTCCCTGAAGGATTTGATTACCTTATTGAAACCCTGCACTGGTTTCAGTGAAATCATCTTGAAATACCCAAAGACTTTACAGAGTGTTTCTTACGTTGGAGTAAAAATAAAGATGTTTTGAGACAGGACCATGATAGAGTGACATTGCCTGATATTTGCTTCAACAAATTGACAGTAAAAAAATATTTTTTTCATTAATCAATAGATTTTAGCATACATAATCTCTCTTAGTTGCGTAATTGTGCCAAATAATGCTCCATGATTATGAAAAAGAAGACATTTCTAGCACAATGGAGCACCTGGCTGGCTGAGTTGGTAGAGCATGCGACTTTTGATCTGGCGGTTGTGAGCTCAAGCCCCACATTGGGTGTAGAGCTTACTTAAAAAAAAAAAAAAAAGACATATCTAGCACAAGAAAGATATAAACTTTGGATTCACAAAAGGATGTATGCTTTGCACATACAATGTAAATGTTCCCTTGCAGAAGTAAAGTTGGGCTTGGTTTTGGAAAAGACTATCAGTGTTTATTATATGTAATATAATTTTAATGACTTATTTTATTATTTTTAAGACTGTGAACTTTCAAATGTATACTCTATACTCCAAAGAAGGGAGGAAATATTTCCAGTGTTAAAGAGTGACATACTTCAGAGTGCAGAGGAAATGTGAAGAGTTAAAGCACTTAGAAACAATAATTTTGATAATCATTTTTTCAGCTATCGTGAATGTATTAGGTTCTTACATGATGAAGTACTGTTTCCCAGGAATGTTGAGTGTCCACTTTCTTGCATTTCTTTGTTGTCTAATTTGTAATTCTAAAGCTACTCAGAAATAAGTAGGTTTATTATTTTTTTTTAAAGTAGTCTCCATGTCCAGTGTAGAGCCCAGTGCAGGGCTTGAACTCTGAAATCAAGACCGGAGCTGAGACCAAGAGTCGGACGCTTAACTGACTGAGCCACCGAGATGCCCCATAGATAAACAGTTTTTTACAAGTACAGCACCTTCTGGCTGAGAAAATTTTTAATATTTAACAATTCATATTACTCTTAATTTGAATAAATATAAGTCTAGATGTAATATCTATAAAGCATGATTCTTTACATGGATAAGTAGATGGACACTGAATGATAGACTTGTGAATAGTTCTACTTTTATAAAAATAATTATTTTAAGTAATATTTTCATAAAATTAAATTCTGTATAAAATTTTAAAATGTGATATTAATGATAACATTTCTTTTTATTTTACTAGAGTATCTTGCATATTTTCAAATAATAAATATGTGAACATATTTTTAATTTTTGCATTTAATTTGAATTACAAAAATTCTTTAAAATGTATTGAATTTTCTGGGGTGCCTGGGTGGCTCAGTCATTAAGCATCTGCCTTCGGCTGAGATCATGATCCCAGGGTCCTGGGATCGACCCCCACATCGCACATTGGTCTCCCTGCTCAGCAGGAGTCTGCTTCTCCCTCTGCCTGCCACTCCCCCTTGCTTGTGTTCCCTCTCTTGCTGTCTCTCTCTGTCAAATAAATAAATAAAATCTTAATAAATAAATAAGTAAAAGGTATTGCATTTTCACATATCTTGAAATAATTACATTTTATTTATTTCCTTAGATCATTATGTTAAAATCTTTATTCTTATCACCAATAAATGATTTTGCAAGAAATGAAGGCAAGAAAAATGTTTTATGAAATAGATATATAATCATATGAAATAAACACTATATATAATATATATACATATATTTTTAGTATATGTATATACAAAAAATATTATGTGTGGCTGTGCATATGTGTTTATGCATCCTAACATTAGTAGCTTAATAGCTTATCCACACAGCATCCTGACGTGGGTAGCGATAACTAGTTATTTATCTTTGCTATGACACTGACTTAATCCTCTGAAAATGATTGCTTGATACATATTTTTTTGATGTTGTCATTAGAAGGATATACCTGTGAAGGTAAGTGGAAGGAACGTATTATTTTGCAGTTTGCTAGTTTAATTTAGTTTTATATATTAAGATGTATGGGAAGTATGGGCCTGCATTTGTACTCATGTATCCTGTCAATGTCAAGGACAGACCAGATTTGCTCTTGTAGGAGATTACAGTTTAGTTGAGGAGGAAGATACACAAAATTGACCCAAGCAAGTATCCACGAAGGGCTCTAATGGCATGTTCCAAAATGCCGGTTATGCCCAATCATGACGAGAAAATAGCCTGAAATGACAATGTAAACATACTCATTAGTGCATTTCTGATATTGTAAAAATGAATATTCATTGTGGAAAATTTGACAAATACAGGAAGGTGTAAAATTTAACATTTTTTCACAGTGCCGACCTCTGGAGTAAACTGTTAATATTTTAGCTATAGTTTTTCAGTCTTATTTAGTTGTGATTATTTTCTTTGTACAAAATTTTAAAATATTGACCTTTAGTTTTATATGTATGAAAACAGAATTTTCACTTTGAAAAAATGTGTACATTAAAAATACTAAAAATTGTCTAGAATTTTATGAGTCATAAATAATATTTTTGGTATACTTCTTTTATACTGTTCTTGTATGTGCACACATATTTATATTTTGAATATTACGTAGTTATTGAAGGAACATCACTGTCTGAGATTCAGGAGCACATGAAAAGGGACTAAATGCTAAATGACAGATAATGTCACATACTAGGTGATTTATTTTTATTTTTCAATTAAAATCAAAGCAACATAATGGATAAAATAATTCAGTATGAGTTTTAATTATCAAGAACAATCATTAATTATGTTTGTTGGCTATCATAATTGCTTTTATGTTGCTCTAAGCAAACTAATAACATAAATGAGGCAAACGAAACAAAACAAAACTTTGTTTAATAATTCACTGATCCTAGTAGCTCAACTGTGTAGTTTGGATATTATTAGCAAGCACCTGAAGAAAGAAAAAACACTATTTCATGTTTTAAGCTTCTATCAGGAGAAAGATTCCATCTGCACTCTTGATGAAGGATATGTGCTCAAGAAGTGTTTGCTTGTACAGGGAAAGAAGCAAAAAGAAGCAACTTAAGGTAGTATTACAGGATTAAACCTTACGCTTTAGGCTGCAAAATTGATTTTTCACTCTAGGACCTAAATAGAATAAAAGTTCTGTTAATTTATTACTATCACGGGGCACCTGGGTGGCTCAGTCGTTAGGCGTCTGCCTTCGGTTCAGGTCATGATCCCAGGATCCTGGGATCCAGCCCCGCATCGGCAGGGAGCCCACTTCTCCCTCTCCCACTCCCCCTGCTTGTATTCCCTCTCTCACTGTCTCTCTCTCTCTCTGTCCAATAAAGAAATAAAATCTTTAAAATATTATAAAAAATATTTTTTAAAATTTATTAATATCACAATTCTTTTTTTATTTTTAAATTGTGAATTATTATTACCTCCTGATTTTTTTGGAGTTAGATTCAATACATTTCTATTTTTCATTTAGGAAGACATTAGGGCCATTATTCTGAGCACATACATATCTGAGAATGTTAGTTTTCTATAGGAATGGGAAATCACTTGAAGGGGTATAAAATTTCTGTTTTTTAACATTTCTTTTAAACTGTCACATTAGTCCATTGTTTTCTGCAAAGGAGAGATCTGAAACTAACTTGTTATTTATTTCTTTTTCTATTTATAAATTTCAAATTTATTTATCTTTATAAATCAAAAATTTACGAGATTCTGTATGGCGTAAGTCTCTTTTTGTATTGATTTCTTTTTTCCTTAGAATGTAGTAATAGTTTGGATCTGCATTCTCAGTTCTTTTTAATCTAAATAGTTTTTATGATTAACTTAAATGATGTGGATTATTGCTTCTGCTTCAGCTCATTTCACTTCCTTTTTGGAAACATCTCCCATGTCCCCTATCACTTTTCCTTGCTCCAGGCCACAGGAGATGCAAATTTTTGTGTGATTTTTCTCTCTACTTAATTTTTTCAATTCCTCATAGGATCTACTTTCTTTTTCTTTGGCTATGGGTGCTTGTTATCTCACTACAGGAACTGATTTTGACTCCTTGAGATGTTTTTACATTGTTTTCCCTGACCCAGAACATGTGTTCCATTTTATACTCCCTCGATTCCCACTGGTATACACTTTTCCCCTTATCTATGGTTTTGCTGTCCATGGTTTCAGTTATCTGAGATCAACCTCGGTTCAAAAGCAGATGATCCTCCTTCTTATGTATCATTGGAAGGTCCATAGTAGCTTAACGCCATGACATAACACCCATGTCATTCACCTCACTTCATCTCATCCCATGTAGGCGTTTTATCATCTCACATCATCACAAAAAGAGTGAGTATAGGGCAATAAGATATTGAGAAGGAGGGACCACATTCATAAAACTTTAATTACTGTATATTGTTATAATTGTCCTTTTTCTTATCATTGTTTCTAATATCTTACTAATATCTAATATCTTACTAAATTATAAATTAAACTTGTCATAGATATGTACGTATAGGAAAAAAAACATAGCATATGTAGGGTTCAGTGCTATCTGGGGTTTCAGGCATCCACTGGGGGTCTTGGAACTTATCCCCCACAGATAAGGGGGGAACTACTGTATTTCTAAACTGGATACTTCCCTTTTACTCTCAGTTCCTAAAAGGAAATCAAACTGTTTTTACAGTAGTTTAAACATGCTTCAATATATATATTATGAAAAGATTTTAAAGTATACCAAAAATAATAAAATAATGAGAGCATCTTCCAACAAAATGAAGGTATCAAATATATTTTATGATATACTGTTTCCTAATGTCTTCTGCTCTCTCTACTGTTTGTTACATTATGTACTGGACTTTTAAAAATGTTAGATATCATTCTGTTTATCTCCTTCATCTCGAATTACTGAGGCTAGAGAGATTAAGATACTTGCCTCTATCTCTCAGGTAGTTAGTAGAGGATATGGAACTTCTGTCCCCTGTTCAAGGACTTCCGTCTTACAACATATTATCTCATCCTGGGTGAAAAATGTTTGGCAGGTATATCATTTTTAAAGTCATTGCTTTCCCTTGATTTCCAATTATTTTAGCATATCTTCTAAGAAAACTGGGTAGAGTATTCTAACAGCAAGACAGTAGCAAATATCTGTGGTCCTCATTTAGCTGGATGTCATAGGACTGGACTTACATTGGCAAATATTTAATCATCTGTCAGCCTCTTGTTGGTGACTTTGAGCTAATCAATATCCAATCATGCATTTATACCATCTGTATTCGGTTCAGCTTCAACCATGGACCTGATTCTATTTAGATTGCCTTTGAATCTATTCTACTCTGCACTCCTGTTATCACTATTGTGTATTTCTTATTACTGTAGATTTTTTGAATTCTCCTTGTGTTCCTTTCATGCTCTCTTCTTCAATGCTGATTCAAGATGCCTTTAAAAATAATAATAATGACTGATCATACCCCATAGCAAAATCCTAGTTTCAGAGATGTAAATCACCAATTAAGACCAGGAGAGATGATGGACTCTGAAAAACAAACTGAGGTTTCTGGAGGGGAGTTGGGGGGATGGGTTAGCCTGGTGATGGGTATTAAAGAGGGCACATTCTGCATGGAGCACTGGGTGTTATGAACAAACAATGAATCATGGAACACTACACCAAAACAAATTATGTAATATATGGTGATTAACATAACAATAAAAAAATTTAAAAAAAAAGATTTGGGATTACAGAATTGAAAAGACCTATACAGATCTTCTAATCCAGGGCTATAGAGATATAATCAAACTCTGGGTATCCCTGAGATTCTTTCAGGGATACTGAGAGGTCAAAACTAATTTCTTAATAATTTTAAGGTGTTATTCCTTTTTACTTTCACTCTCACATGAGTATTCATTTGGGTCTTTTCAGAGGCTTGCTGACTGAATGCCAAAGATGTGTTCAGCTGCCTTCTATTAATCTATAAAGAGATCTGCAAAAATGCATAATGTTATGCTTCTCAGTATTTTTTGTTATATAAAGCATAATTTTGTTTTGTTCTTAGAAATGTTTTTATATTAACATGTAATGAGTTTATTTTTCTTATTTTAAAATGAATTAATAAACACATTTAAATTTTTTTTCTCATGCAGAAGTTATCACCCACGTTAAGCCCTGAGTTTGATTTCTGACTTTAACATTTACAAGTTGTACAACTTACAGCAAGTTAATTAACCATGCTGAGCCTTCTGTCTTTAAATAGGGGACTAAAATAGGATCAACTAAACTTTAAATAAATGCTATTTATTATTAACAAGTAAGATTCAGGATATTTATGTTGCCTTTTTCTTTAGAAGTTGTGAAAACATTTTGTAAATAATAAAGTTTTATAAGAACATTTTAGCTGATTGTCATTAACATTCAAGTCTGTAGATGCCCCAAACTCAATCCAATGCCATAATTTCCAGAATCAAAATTCCTAGTGCCATGTTAAATTGCCCACTCTTTATGTGCCTAGAAATAGTACTGCTTTATCTCATGGGTCTTCATGTTCTATATTTGTATCTAGAGTTATGAAAACTATATGTCTATCAGCATTTTAAACATAATAATATTTTTAATATGGAAGATCTGTTCATCACAGAAAGGTTCAAATAAGCAAAGTAATGAAATATTTGTTTTTAGCATGAAATATTTAAGACAATTCTCCATACTTTCTATAAAGATTTCCCTTTTAAATATTCTTTCAAGACTTCTGATCATAAAGTCTCAATTAGGTGTGATTTTCTTTAATGACGGTAACTTCTCTGAATCTCTCTTTAAAGAGAGGGGTGTATCCTGGGGTATCAACCTGCAGCAACTAATTGCAGTTAACAAAGTGATTAGAAGATGTGCTCTATTTAAAATCAGGATCCTGAATACATAATTCAAGAGAATTCCTCTTAATAAAGAGAAGATAAAATGTAGAAAAATATATTACACATTCAGTGGTGAGGATCTTTTTCTTGGGAATATCTTCTGTATCATAGCTATTCTGTACATATGGCAAAAGGATTTAAGTTTTAGCTAAAAAAATAAATAAATGAAATTTAAGAATGACTAACAATTTTGTGGTTTCACAAACTTTGAATAAAAACTTCATATAAAGACACTGTATGCTTTTAATTTCTCACCAAATAAGAGTGTGTCCTTCATTATACTTCTCACATTGGTGAAGAGTAGAGGTGATCTATGCTCACACTGTTGTTCTATTGCATTTTGTATGGCAGCATGCTTTTGCCTGATGTCTGTTAGGAACAGTTCAAATCTAGATGGGCAAATG
The DNA here is from genome assembly GCF_003265705.2 of Callorhinus ursinus. Classification (NCBI taxonomy): domain Eukaryota; kingdom Metazoa; phylum Chordata; class Mammalia; order Carnivora; family Otariidae; genus Callorhinus; species Callorhinus ursinus. Next base: position 89,781,740 of record NW_027397063.1, on the reverse strand, counting down.
GCAAATTGGTTGACATTGGATTTAAACACCTAATCCTAACACTAATTTTGCAGTGCTCTAATAAATTTAAGCTGTGGCAGCCTGAAGCACACAGTATCCACAGAAATTTAAGGAAAGCAAATGTATATGAAACAAATTTGTGAATTTTAACTGTTTCATGGTGTGGATATACAGAGAAAAGTAACTGCTTTATTTTTGCTATATCTACTCTGTGAATCTTTCTTTTGAATCCTAACGTTTGAAAAGTGTGTGGGGGGTGGTAAAGGGGGAGGGGAGTGACTACCCAAATTATTCTGTCAAGAACAATACAGTTAATTAAACTATTGTTTAGTGTTTGTTTATTCTGTGATAAAACTTTTCAATTTCTCAAATCATCTCCTCATCCCTTAAACCACTGTCATCCTATACGAACATGATGATTTTTGTGTCTTTGTAAATTTGAGGATAAAAGGACTTTGTTTTGGTCTTTGGGTGTGTAAAGAGACCTACTGGTATTGAGGGCAATGACTCTTTTCTACTTGCTTAGGACATATCCTGCAGGTGAATTTGTATTCTATTCGTTTGGTTTGGGTACTGAAGTCCTCTCAACCACCTCCCATTGTTGACTCACCTTCTTCTCAGCACTATTGACTCCAACCACTGCTATCAGCCCATACATAGTTTGACAGAAGCCATCTCACCACATCATGACAGATGCCATGGTGGGTTCTCTGGCTCTTCGCTTACTTCAATCCATACAAGAAGTAAAATCAGCCTGATAAAACTAAAATTCAAAGCTTTTCTCTCCTTGATAATACTTTGCTCTAGGTTATTTTTAAAATGCCCTGAAAAGTCACCTCCTGTCAGTGGTTGAAATAGGTAGTTGGGGGAGAAATTCCTGTTGTTGCTGTTTTCAGCAAAGCACTTCTTTTTCTTTCTATAATTTTTTCCAGGATTAAAATGGGGTGACCTTTACTTTTACTTTTCTAAGTCATAGTCCCCTTCTTTCTGAGTTGAGCTATGATTTAACAGCGGACATGGGAGGAGAAATTTTTAAGAATGACTCTGCAGGCCTGTTTTTGATGTTTTACATCAAAACTAAAGAAATCTGGTAAATTATCTTTTAAGATGGGCATTAAGGAGGGCACTTGATGTAATGAGTACTGGGTGTTATATGCAACTGATGAATCACTAAACTCTACCTCTGAAACTAATAATACATTATATGTTAATTAATTGAATTTAAATAAATTTAAAAAGTATCTAGGCTTGCAAATTCAATGTGTATGCATAAATGCACATTAAAAAAAACACACACAGCAGAAAGACAAGACACTAATATCTCAAGATATTCAACCTCTGGATGGTAGCATGATGAGTCACTGTATTTATGCTCTATACTTTTCTTTGTTTCCCATATTTTGCATTACTTTAATGATCAGAAAAAAAAAGGAACTAAATGTCCCTTTATTCTTAGAAATACCACAAAAATGACTTTTCCCAGACATTACCACTCTACCCCTGCCAAATAACATAGAATAGAGAATGGAACAAAGGAGAGATGAGATGTGATAGGATTATTTGGTCATAGTTGAGAACTTCTTTAGGATAAAACTATAACTTATAGATGTAATTCATGAGCACTGCTATAAGGGAAATTTTAAAAAACATGATTTTCATTCTTTCCCCCACTTGATAACATCTGGTTGAAGTACAACATCAGTCAGCTTGACTTATATAATAGTGAGATTGCTTATGTAAAAAAGACATAAGAAACTTATTTAAGTGTACCAAAAAAGGATAAACTTTAATCAGAACAAAAGAGATTTTTCAAAAGGCAGCATCTTTCTAAAATCCCTTTTTAATCTCTAAAATAAAAGGGATAGTCAAATGATCTCTGAGGTCCCTTACTAACACAGTGTTCTCTGAGAGCATGAAATCCGACTCCCTAATGAAGGATAACGCTGCATTGAATCAGGCCAAAGAGATTTACTGATAGGAAATATGAGAAAACCCTATTAATCAGCAGAGCAAAGGAGCCTAGGACTGCTTATGACATTTTTTTTTTTCAGAATAACAAAAATAAAGTAGACTGCATCTGGGTTTAAATAATGATGTTAAAATAATGGCAACACATGAAACCAAAATTTTCAGTATTTCAATTTTAACATTAAATTACACATTTAGATAATACATAATTCTGATTATATTCATGGATTTACTTTTTAAATATAATTAGTGCTAGAAGCAAAATATTTTATTCTTTTTTTTTTTTGTATTTCTTATGGCATTCATTAGGGTCAACCAGATGGGGCTTGGTAACATTAATTAATTGCGGTGACATTTCATTATCAGGAAGCTCCATTTCTGGCTGACTCACCTGTCTAAAACCCCAGAAAAATGTGGAAGATTACCCCAAAGCTACCTAAAATCCATGTCACACTAAAATAAAAACTTGAAATCAAAAGGAAATGATAGAGACATAAAAAGAGATGGCAGGCTGATAGAGGGGAGGGAGAACTATGAAAAACACAAGAGCAAAAAAGCTTAGCTATTTAAGGCCATTTAATCCAAGAAAATCATTCTTATATACCTGCTTAATGCTAAATGAGACATCTTCATATTGACTCTCACTATACTACTTGAGGCTCATAATGATGCTAATTATTTTTTAAAAAACAGTGAAGATTATATTTGTATAAAAGTTTCATCAAAAATTATTAAAGAAATAAAACTTTGGCTCTTAAATGGACATATTTCAGTTGTCTGAGAAATACACTTTTTAAAAATGAGTTTATTCATTGTAACAAATTACAAATAAAGCTAATATTTTTGAAGTATCTTCCCTTTTTTCTTCTTTTAGTGGAACCACTATTATTTTTGCTATTATTTTCCATAGTGTCAACTAATGTTGGCTTGAAATCCTGCTTTTGTGTTTTAAATTCTTTATTCTTTCTTTATTTATTTATTAGAGAGCAGATGTTAAGATTCTGAGACTATTCCTTTGGATGGTGTTTGTACTGTGACTTACAAGATCACTTTTGAAACTCTGCTATTTATAAACCCTTGCTAGACCATAGCTACTATAGGTATAAAATCCAAAAGTGACAGATGTAGGAGAAGTAATGGCTATAGTTTACTATAATTAATGTACATTTTGTATATATCCTAAATGAGAAAAAATTATAATATTTAAGCAGTAAAGGATTCTAATTAATCCTCTTTCCTTCTTTTGTGGAGAACTGTTAGGAACAGTTCTGGGGGCTGAGTAGGGGCAGGAGCCCTTTTATAGGAAATCTCATGGAGATGAACGGTAAATCCAGAGATCTTTTCTTTGAGTCTTGCAGACATTTAAACCAGGCACAGACAACAGTAAATGATAGCTAGATAAAGTCTAGGAGCCAAGGAATAGAGCTAAACATGAGCAGTGGAGCCAACAAAATTGAGTAATGAGCAGTCACAGAGAAAGTAAATGAGAGAAATGTCTGAGAAATGTCCAAAGTAGCATGTAGACCCTGAAATGTGTTTGAGGGGCATTCATGGGGTAGTTGGTCTGTTTGTGCTAAATATGTATAAAGGGGCTAGGATGGGATGAAAAGTTTCTTCTGAGACCTGTACTTCTGAGTACAGGATATATTTGAATAAAAAGTTATGCAATATAAGTTTTAAAACTTTTACTTTGTGCACACTTTTGCAATACCTATGAAAATGATTCTAATATGTAATATAGTTATATAATGTAATATTCCCTGGTATTATTAATAAAAATATATTAGTGATGTCTTCAAACAACTCTTTCCTGGGTATTATTACTGTAAGGCAGTTTGTCACGTCAAAATTAAAAAGACAAATCCTAATTGTTGCAATAAGGACCCATCTAATATCGGTTGTGTTAATTATAAGTACCATTTCTTTATAATCTGTCAAATTCAGTAATACATTTAAAAAGAGACCATTTTAATTTAATTATACAAATTACTTTTAATCAAAGGATTGCATCCCTTCATATAGAAAAATGATTCTCTTCATTTTTTTAGAACATGTATAAGTTTCTATCAATTTTTCAAATTAAACTCCCAAACTTAAATTTTATACAGACTGTAGTACAGTCAAAATAGTATTAAATTAGCTGTTGCTGTGGCCAGTTGAAAATTTTCTTCTAATATCGCCATTACCTAGGAAGTAGCCATTCATAGTACTTTTGATTCACCTATTTTTAATTCTTTGAATAACTAGATGTAAACCTTATGAAGGCAAGGACCATGTTTGAAAATTTACCACATAGCACAGTGTTTGGTATGTGATAGATATTCATTATGTCAGTACCTAAAAGAATGAATGAATTAGGGGATTTTTCCCTTCTTTCCCAATTATTTTGGCTGAACTTATATAATCTTCCTACTCATTGCCAATTCTACTCCTGGCTGGTTTCTGAAAGTTAATATAAATTCAAAAATAATGTCTGTTCATCTTTCCATCTGCACTCCAACTTGGGGTTTCTAGTCTTTATTTCCATTCTGATGATGTAACTTTCTGCTGCCCTTATTCTTCCATGTTAAACCTTGGCACTTGGTCCACAGCCCTATTGTCCCCTGTCCCCCATTATTTCCTCACACAATAGAGTAGATTACTCCATTAAAAAAAAAAAAAATTAACCAGAGGTTAGAGACCTTTGTCACTGACTCTAAGTTGAATAACTACTGTAAGTTTAGTAAGTAGTACTACTCAAATATGTGAGGGTTATCAGTTGAGTACCTAACATCAGTTGAGTAGACGACTTATATTGTGGCTTAGACATCTCCCTTAATTGTTCAAAGAGCATTTCTCTGGTGGGCCTGGGGACACCATAGCAGAATCTGAAATGCAACCTCATTTTACCTAAGCCCAGATATCTAACTTACTCAGGAGCTTCTTGAAGAGATTGTACCGGGGACCAGAGTTACTTTCCACAAAGCATTCCAGATACTGTCAAGGGAGCATTTGACATTCATCTAATAGTTGCTGAGGCTGCTTTGGGAGAAATTTGAGACTCCAGTACAAATTGATGCTAATATTTGAGTTTTGGTAACCCTTCTCCAGGTGGCAGTAGCTGTATGGTTATCATAAAAATTGAGGTGTCCAGAGATTGAAGCATCTTTAAAGAAATAGCAAGTTAGTTTTTGTTTACTTTCGTACTTTCATTTACTTTCTTTAAGGGCATAACCAACAGGATCTAAAATAAACAAGATGAGCTACACAATTTTTTGAGGTCACATCTTTATATATATTATTGTGCTCTGTGTGTCTCTGTTGTGCCTTAACTCTACTTTTTAAACTCTAGAATCAACTAAATTCTAGAATATATTTCTATAAATTATCTACCTACCACACACTCTCAACTATTGCATAATATTTTGTCAGGGGATTGCTAAAAAAGAGCAGGAATATAGGCATTTGATGTTAATGCTGCTGACCTGACAGTCATTCATTATCTTTGGCCTGTGCCCAGCCCAATTGGAAGCCTGTGATTAATACATGGACAGTCTCTGCTCCTGTTGTCACTGGCTTCCCTCTTGGCTTTATCTTGCCTTTTGCTTTAAAACAACACATCCTAGTCACAACATGTAATCCCTTTCTTTTTCTTAGAATAAATTTTTAATGTACTGTAAGAGTAAACTACTATTTTTGAGTATTTACTATGTGGGGCTGGCACCATACTGAGAACTTCAAAAGAATATTAGTTAATACTACTTAATGTTAACTAATTTCTGATACTGTACTAAGGCCTTTCTTTTACCTACATTATCACATTTAATCTTTATAGATTTATAGAACTCTGTAATGCATGTATTATTTGCCCTGTTTACATATTTTGAATGACCAGAGTAACTTGGCAGAAGTTAAGAAACTTTAAAATACTAGAATTTGGTATATACGCTTCGGTTTCTCTGATAGCAAGAACCAGAACTCTTATCTCTCAAAACTGACCGTTAGTGCTACCTTCTTTATAGTGTGGCAGTTAGGACCAGAAGCCATCTCAGGAAGCATTTTCTGATAGATAAAAGGATGTTGGCGTGGGGCCATCTGAGCACAACTTTTCTCTCCCTCAGTGAATTACAGGTAGCCACACTTCTGTTCACTCTTTGGCTTTCTCTAGCTCCTCATTTTTTATACTAAGGGATTTTCAACTCCAGGGTCATAACAAATTAATTACTCATCGCAAAATACTTATAATGTCTTTCTTTGTAACTAGAGTTACTTTTCAATTTCCTTTATTCTTGGTTACAACATATAACATCTTTCATATATCAAAAATATTATACTTCTCTACTAAAAAATTAATTATTATAGTTCTCACTGTCTTGACAAAGATTCTTTGCTGACCAAACTTTAGTCAAGCTCTTTCCTAGGCCCAGCTCTCTGCTTCCTTGTAAAATCTAGTTTTTGCAAGACCCCTGCTAAGTCAGTTTAAGCAGAACAGCCCGCTGTCTTTCCCACAGTATCTGATCAGGTTCCTCATTCTCCACCATTCCCTAGGTGCTATCTGATCACCCTGGCCTGTCTATAGCAAGAATCCTGTTTGGTCAGTTTAGCCAGAATCCCCTTATCCTTGCTGTTTCCTTTTAGTAATTTTCCATCCACTCACCCCCATTCTGTGCCACATTTATAAATTCCCACTTGTCTGTGTTGTGTTCAGAATTGAGCCCAATCTCTCGCCCCCACTGTAAAATCCCACTGCAGTGATGATCCCTATAACCTATTGCAATGGTCTTGAATAAAGTCTGCCTTACTTACCATCTTTAATAAGTGTCATTGATTTTTATTTTCCTTAACAGTTTAATTAAATCCAGGTATAGAGTACTGAGGATCATTTTGATACTTAATGTTTTCTCCTCCTCCTTGTTCTTCCTCTTCATTGCTGTTAATCTATTAAGATACTGTTTTGAGCACTTCCCATTTTTTCTTTTCCCAATTTCTTAACTATGTAGTCTCAGAAATCTCTAGTCCAACTCTTTTTTCTCTTTGCTTTTTGAGAATATGTTAAGAATATATGTTCCACACCTTTCTTAGAATTAGTTATTATTTTTTCATGAATTATCTTTTTGAAATTTTTATGGAACAATTATATCTTGTTACATTCAATTAAAGGGCTGGTTTTCTGATTTTCACTTTGGTAGTAGTTGTACAGAGTTATTCACTTATACTTTGCAGGACTACAGAGTAGGTAGGAAATTATGTAAATTGGAAATTGAAGTGTTTAACCAAAATTTTCACACTCCATTGCTCTTAATCTTAGCAGGAGAAAATAGAACATTGATTTATTTCAGGAAAACATATACTTGTTAAAATAGATACTATGATAAATTTGAATAAATAATACTTATAGAAAAGAGGATAATGTTGACTGACTGCTGTTTCAGTAGATTAACAAATTTCTGTATTTCAAAAGGTAGCAATATAAATTGACTTTTCTATAATTTGTATTTTTTTATTCCTGTAAGTTATTTTTTTCTTTGATTCATGACATTAATCCTGAGAGGGAACAAAATATGCCACCTTAAAATATGCCATCTTGGCATATTGATTTTTTTGAATTAAAAATACTTAAGAAACAGCCAGTGCAAGAAAGACACTCTGATCTCCTCTGTTCCCCTGAAAGCAGGAAATAAATCTCCCATGTGAAGGTATCCTCTCTATACCAGGAGAGTAAAAAGCCCTATCCCCAGAGATAGGAAATTCAAAGCCAAGAAGGCAGTATAAACAAATTTTGTTACTTCTTTAATTTGCTCTCCCAACCCCAAATCCCTTTTTTTGTCAGATCTTCAAAAATTATTGTTTCTTTGTCTAAAAGGCATAAAAGCTGCCTCTTTGGGGCACTTTTTTGAGTCTTCTATATGGGACTCCTATGCACATGAAATTAAATTTGTTTTTTTCCTGTTAATCTGTCTTATGTCAATTTATATATTAGACCAGCCAAAAAAATTGGAAGGGAAGAGGGAAAAATTTTCTTCCTCTACAATCCCATGAATCTACTTTGCATAATATTACAAAAAGTAATTCTTTTTTTTTCTTTTTTTGTGATTTTTTTAATTTTTTATTGTTATGTTAATCACCATATATTACATCATTTGTTTTGGTGTAGTGTTCCATGATTCATTGTTTGTTCATAACACCCAGTGCTCCGTGCAGAATGTGCCCTCTTTAATACCCATCACCAGGCTAACCCATCCCCCTACCCTCCTCCCCTCTAGAACCCTAAAACGCTCTTATTTGCCTTAGTTACTACTTTGAAATTTGATTTTGTTTTTAATGTTGATAAAACTACAGTATATTTAAATAAAATATTTTCTGGATCTGTTAAACTATGGCCACTTACTATTCTCTTATAACAGTGAATCCTTTACTTCTTCGTAAGCAGGTATAAGCAATGTGTTATTCTGGATCTTATCTTGTTCAATCTACTCTCAAATCATACTCTTATTGGTGATTATGCATTTAAGTGAGTGAGTTTTCTATTTCTTTTTCTTTTTTAGCTGTCGTAAGTTTTTTGTTATTGCTGTTTTTAAGGTGTAATTATGTTTGTACTAAGGAATGAGTCAAAGAAGAGGAATTAGCCCTAAGTAGGAGACCTACTTCGTATGTATGAGTGATTGGGGTCAGCTTTCTCAATTTTCAGAACTTAGTGATTGATAAGAATTTAATAAATATTTGTAGAATGAATAAAACGATTAGCTTTCCCCTGAATGATTTCAATGTCATGGGATGAATTGCAAGACAGAAAGCAGAACCACATGAGCCTTTGTTATTTGCCTCCTCCATCCTTCTACCTTACCTCTGTGCTGGGATTCGATCAAATGGATCTTTCTCTTTCCATTCACAGCCTTGTTGTAATAGTTGAAATAGTTTTATTTGTTGCTTTGCTTATTTTGTGTTGCCATCCCTACTAGGGTGTAATCTCTGGGTGAGCCAAGAGCCAAGATTTGAACAAATCTACCTTGTTCAAATTTTCAGCCTAGTGAATGTGAAAAAGAACCACTTAGTTAAAATGTATTGAAAAATGACCTAGCTCCTGCATGGGTCCATTTTGATTCTACTAGAAAAAGGAAAGTGGAACATTGTAAAATATTCTTATCTGGTGCATCTATCTGATCAGTGCACCAAACTTGCCATAAACTCACATTGGTCATCAACTTTGCATTGTGTTTTCAATGACAGTTGCTCTCAATAAAATCAGAGAATTTGTTTTCCAAGATAATATTATGTAGTGCTACTAACATTTATTACTGCCACTCTGGAATTGCTGAAAATTAGTTGTCTAAAAACCATTTGGACTTCAGAAATTTTAATTTGGGAAATTTTGCATGCAAGTCTGGATTCTTATTATACTTCCCAGCAAGTTAAGAATTCCTAAACTGAAGGACCCTAACTTTTTCATCCTCATTGAAATTTTGACAGGAGGCAGTATGATAAAGGGACTTAGTCTGATTTTCACTGGAGACAAAGAAGAGTATCATAGTTGAGAGAAACAATTAACTGGGGTTCATGATTAACTAGGGTTTCTCCAAAGATTGGAGATTGCCTCTATTAGTTGCAACATCTGCTAGTTTTATAGGGTGCCTAGCAGAAATGCAAAAATGAGAATAACGGGTAGAGAATAATAAAGGCAAATGGAAATTTCATATTGTCCAAATGGCACTGCTTTATAAGCTTATAGAGGATACATTGGATGGCTTTGGGAAGATTTCAGCCACAGAAACACACAAAAAAGCTGACACTTGTGTTCACCCCGTCCTTGACTGGGCTGTAACTCAGGAGAGTGTTTCAGGCCTGGCTTCTTCCCAAGTTCAGTGTTACTGACAGAGTTAAACTCTCATAATCTTTTCCTGAGGCTCTGTAACCGCTTACCCTTTGATCTACATGGTAAAGTGCTGACTTTTTTATCTTCCTGTCTCTGGTCACTCCCCTTGTTAATCTTCTCCAAAATTACTTTTTTAGAAAGGTAACGTACATTCCCCATTAACTAACAAAGAAAAATCAGAATTCCTTAGCTGGCAAAATGCCTCTTTCCGGTCTGGTGATCTTTACCTTTCCCCAGTTCCTTACCCTTTGTCTTCTCCTCTATAAACATTATGCTATTTACACATTTTTCACTGATTTACAGACAGTATAAATCTTTTTTCTTAGGCTGTGCCATTTGCCATGCTATTTTTTTCTCTTTTGGAGTCACTTCCCCTCTCTTCACTTGGCAAACTGTGCTTTTGAGTGTCATCTTAAATGCCATGGCTACTGTAAAGCTGCTTCTGACTCTTGTACACAGGTAGGTACTCTGAAGCATGAAATTTATACTTCTGTCAAAATAAGCATCCCTTATATTGCAACTCATCTGTTTACATGCCAATCTTCACCAATAGCCTGAGAACTCTCATAAATTTTCACTGGAAACTACTTTATCTTTATAAACCTGGCTTATTTGGTAATCCTCATCAAACTTTTGTTGAATGAACAAATTATCTTGAGAGGCCATCCCCTCATAAAATAAAGAGCCTAGCCTTGTTGGAAGGCTTCTTTTGGAAATGATAGTCTAGAGTATTCAAACCAAATTAAATAATGAAGTGTCAAAAATAAAAATCCTATAGCAATCATAAGGAGAACACAATCCTAGAAATAGGAGTGCAAAGCAAGTTTGAAACAATTACCTACTGGTTTTGGAGTTTTATACCATCTTAAGGTAGAAACACTGACACTTTTTTTTTTTTTAAGATTTTATTCATTTGACAGAGACACAGCGAGAGAGGGAACACAAGCTGAGGGAGTGGGAGAGGGAGAAGCAGGGAACCCGATGTGGGGCTCTATCCCAGGACCCTGGGACCATGACCTGAGCCGAAGGCAGACGCTTAATGACTGAGGCACCCAGGCGCTCCCTGAATGACACTTTTAAGAGCTTACTGAATAGCCTAGTATAGAGATAGTAACTCACCAAGTCTTCAGTTTCCACAGAGGTAATGGCTACTAATAGATTTTCCAGAATTGGTATCTAGGTATTCCAGAATTGGCAGGATACAAAGTAAATGTGGATTAATTGATTACCTAAGGAGATTATATAGATCACTAAATGCAGAGGGCTGAAATCAGAAATCTGAGTACCAGCAATATTTTTGGAATAGTCAAAAGAAAGCTATTTCCTACACGAACTTATGTCTGTGGAGTGGACTAATAGATTGATGGCCCATTTATTTATTTATTTGTTTACATTTATTTCCTACTATATACCTGGTTGTGCTTGGGATGGTGTTATAGAAGCATGCTTGTGTATGACACTAGCAAATTAAGGTATTGTCATCATCATCATTTGAAACCTGCCTTGATCTACCTAGACCCATACATGCTATTTTTTCCCTTTTGAGTTATACTGGTAACTTAAGCCATTTCCTGGCTTAGTCTAAAACAAAATAACTAAGAGAATTGAAAAAATCCCAGGTTCTAATTCACATACAAGGGTTATTGGCAGATTGTGTCCAAGAATAATTCTGAAAAGCCCATAGTTCCCAAATTTAAATTCTAATACTAAACTTTTAATACTTCAGGGTATTGATTACGTAGTGCTTTCACACAGTACTTCCTAGGATAAATGTGTGCATTTACACATGATTTGTTATTCTAGAACATTTTGATTTTGGTTAGCAAGTATAGTAACATATTGTTAATTCACTTCTTAATTGAGGACTAGGAAAATCCTAAAATAAGTTTTTCTGTTTGTGGTGATTCTATTCAATCAATGAAATTCTGGAATATGAACTTTGAGAGGTGATTAAGTTGTGCATATATTTACTTGGATATGTCAGAATCCACTTAATTCCAATTAATTTTATTATAATAATAGTTAATAGGACATATTTTCACAGTTGGATTTTTTTTTAGAATCCCAGAAGATTTAAAATATTCAAAATTAGTGATAATTTTGGATTTTATTAGACATAGCCTGCATAGAGTCAGGAAAATAAATCTATAATGAAGACTTTGATAAAAACCTGTATCAAATCTAAACACTATTATTTGTATGTAACATAACATGAGGGAAAACAATACAACATGAATTACTGCAGCACTACAGAGAGAAAACAAAAAATTATGAGAGCCAATATATTTTTATTATGCAAACAGAAAATGCGATCTTGTAACTCTGCTAAAAGCAAATGTTTCCATGTGTATGCAACAATTCTGCTTCATTCTGTTGCAGTTACTTATGAGGTAACTTTTACTTTTACATGCTTCATGGTATATAATCTGTATAGCAGCCAAAGCACCATAATATGATGTGACAGAAAATACATAGAAAAATCTATTCACTTATGTGTCTCTGACGCTTACTTTCAGTTGAAATCAGAACTTTGAGTTAGAAATAGAGTTGGCCGTTGGAGGCAAGGGTTAGGCAAAGGTTTACAGGCTTCTGTACCTTGGAACAACACTTCCCCCCGCATAAACTGTTTCTGTACACTCTTTTCTCTCTTTAATATTAATGCAGTTTGAGGAACTTGCTTCCATGTATGTATTTCCTAATAAATCACATTTCCTTTTACACAAGATGCAATATTTGAACATAGTTGGAAGGTTATGGCGTTGACTCATGCAAGTTCAATTTACCAGCTTCCTAATTCTGTAATGTTAAATGTGTGACCGATTAACTCACAGAATCTGACACTGGGGCTTATAGGGTAGCCTGTGTGCTGTGTCATTAAAGAATGTCTAAATGTAGTTAAAAGAAATATGCTTTATTTCAGTGAATTTAATCTTAGTGCTTTTTTTTTTAAGAGAGATGTTTTAGGGGATTATAACAAATATTTTCTATTTTTTTGAAATTAAAGATTTTATTTATTTGAGAGAGAATGAGAAACAGAGAGCATGAGAGGGAAGAGGGTCAGAGGGAGAAGCAGACCCCCTGCCGAGCAGGGAGCCCAATGTGGGACTCGATCCTAGGACTCCAGGATCATGACCTGAGCCAAAGGCAGTCGCTTAACCAACTGAGCCACCCAGGCACCCAATATTTTGTATTTTTATATGGAATTATGTTTTATGAAAGAGAGAATATTTATTCTGTGGCATCTTTATTTTAACATAGTGATCTTAATAACTGAAGTAATAAAGATAAGTTTTTGCATTGCTATTAATACCTGGGGCACTTTTTTTTTTAAGATTTTATTTATTTATTTGAGAGAATGAAAGAGAGAGAGAGAGAGAGCATGAGAGGGGGTTAGGTCAGAGGGAGAAGCAGACTCCCTGCTGAGCAGAGAGCCCGATACAGGACTCTATCCCGGGACTCCAGGATCATGACCTGAGCCAAAGACAGTCACTTAACCAACTGAGCCACCCAGTGCCCTGGGGCACTTTCTTATCCAGCAGTGTCAACAAAAATAACAAGTAAATCCAGTGGTAATGAAATGGAAATGATGATAATCCTATCTCAAAATAGGAACAATGTAGTAATATAGTGAGGAGTGGTGGTGGTTCCTTTAGTATATGCCTTAGGGACACATTTCCACTATATCATATCCCTGCTACTCACAAACTTGGGGCTGATAGGAGCCATAGATGAGTATTAGGAGAACCTTTGTTCCATTAACTCAAGTAAAGGAAAGCTCACTACTTCACGAAATTCTCAAATCTGATGGTAATTCCTTTAGCAGAATATAGTACTGAAATGTTTCAGATGTACCTGAGTCAGAGATCTAAAAAAATAATTTTGAACACCAGCAAAATCATCATCATCATTGTCATCATCATTTGAATTCAATCATCCAGATTTTATGAGAAACACAAAAATATTATAAATCATATTTTGGGGGATGGAAAAATCTGTAATCAATAGTTTTAATCCTTCATTGGAAGTCATTGTGTCATTTACACCTCTTGTACTAATAAAAGTTAAGTGGTTTTTTTTATGGAGGTAAAAGGTCTAACAATATAAATAAGAAATGACACCCTTCCTCTTGGGAGAGGGGATGAATAACGCTTCTCACTCCACTACTCTGCCCTGACTTATAGCTGTTAAAATTTATTGAGTGACATCACTACTGCATGTTCCATCTATTATGAGACAAACATGCTTTGAAGTCCTTAGGTTCTGCATCACCTACTCTCTCATGCCCGTAACTTCATAAAACCAGATGGAGAATATCATTTGCTAATTTATCATTTCAATACAAAAGTTTAAAAAGTTGTCTCTTCTAAGTATGATGACTGATTATCAGTTTATTTCTGTAGATAAAAAGGAAAAGTTTGTGACAGACTATGGAACTGTAAAAATAAATGAGATATAATAATGTGCTGAAAATATTTACTCATAATTTCATAAATTCTGTATGTTGTGTCCTCCTTTAGGTCATTGGACTCTGAGGTAGTTAAATGACTGACAGTCATGTTAGATAAAAGCTGATCAGGTTGGCCTCAATTTGCTAGTGAAGTAAACACAAGTAGTAAGAGAAACACAAAAATATCATAAATCATATTTTGGGGGATGGAAAAATCTGTACTCAGTAGTTTTAAGCTGACTGAAGATGAGTTAGAAGTAAAGAAGAAATTTATTTGATGTCTGGGGGCTGAAAGTTCTTATGGAGACCTATAGTTCTATTAGGAAAAAACTTAACCGGCTACTTCAACACTGCTTTTTATTTACCATTTACCCCAATTACAACAAATGTTGGCTATTTAATGCATTTATTTATTCATTATTTTAGTATTTATTGCAAGTTAATTATGTAGCTGGCTCTCACTTAGGTACCTTCTAAGGTACCCAGTTTTTTCCCTCAAGAACCTTAGAATGTAGGAAAAAAGAAAAGAAAGGGCAAGGGCACAAAGAGTTATAGTAATAGCAATATGTGATAATAACCATACATATTACATATATGCATATACATGCACTATGCATTTTAAATCTTTTAAACATGTAAATATATTGTAATAATAGCTTAATATCCATAATATTAAAATGTCCTATACATTTTAACTTTGAAGTCATATAGCAACTCGTTTTTCTCTTCTGCAAAAAGGAGTCCTAAAAATAAGATGTAACTCATAGAATTATCTTGAGATTAAATGATGTAATAGAAGTTCATATCACAGTACCTGTTCAATAAACATCAATTATTATTGAAGATTTCTGATAGATTAGTTTCTAATTTTCTAAATGTAGTTCTCATTCCTATGTCTTCTACAGATTTTAGTTAAAATTGTATGTAAAATTTTTGTCTATTAATCCCACATTTTCAATTCTCTTCCACCATCCCTTCAGCCATATTTTGCATATATACACCAAAAATATCCTTGCTTTCTTTATTGGCATAATAGTCAGTGAAGAGTATAAGGAAAAGATGAAGTAATATTAGAAATAATAAAAAATAGTCCCTGTCCTCAGAAAGGCAGCATTCTGCAGTAAAAACAATATTCCCTAGAGATTAGAAAACAGGTTTGTACTACTAACTAGGAGAGCAGTTTTGGGCAAGTCACATCATTATAAACCTTACTTTCTACTTCTGTAAGAATAAAAGGCAATAGACTAGATGATCTTTAAGTGTTATAATTGTAAGAATCCTACAATGAATACCTGGAATGGACAAATATATTACAAAGGTTTAAGGAGAATTTGCCACACAACTGAAAGGAAGGGTATTTAAATTACAGAAGCAAATGAGTTTATGCTTAATCTTTCATAAAATTTCACATTTAAAAGGGAAAGAATACGAGACTAAAATGGTCTTCTTTCCAAATATGAATGCATTCATTCTGCAGATGAATTATAATTTTGTAACAGCTCTGCTATCTCATCTACTCTGGGTTCAAAGCCATATTCTGGTTCTCTTTAGAGAACATGCTATTTTGGGATTTATCCCAGCTAATAATCAATGCAGGACCCTGTGGCAAAAACTCAACACAGATGCATAGATGGATGCTGATCTCATGATATCCGCAGAATCACTACTTCTGGTTTAGCTACTAATAAATGAATGTTTGGATAGTTTAATACACAGGGGCTGGGAGCAAGTAGAGGCGCTGGCCCCAAGAGACATCACTAATGATAAATGCTAAAAACCTGGAAATGTGGTTGTTGATGGTCTGCGATAGTGTTCCAGCACAGTAAGTCCCAGAAACTGACAGCTAGATATCAAAGTGAGAAAGATCACTTCTAGATTTTTATGTAACTAGAGGGAAAAAAAGCTCTTGCACAGGAACTATAGATGTATATAAGCAGTATGTTATGAGAAAGTCATTTTCAAAGGCTATAGGGATTTGTGGGTTTGTGATAACTGTTAATGCACTTTCATGATAGATTTTATATACCAAAGATGACCTCAGCTGACAATTGCTCTGAGATCAAGAATTTATAAATTTGTTAACTTGTTTTGTATTACCTAATTTTTCTCACTAAATAAATCTTCTTTTTAGATGTTTGCTTGTAAGAGCCTGGGGAAAGAGACCAATGCTCTATTCTTTTCTTTTTGCATGCTAGGAAATGCCCAGCAGAGTAATTAGTACATGATAGGCCCACAATAATAAAGGTTTGTATTTAAAAATGCCCTCAACACATTTATACAACTTTTTTCTTACAACAGTCTTGTAATGAAAACAAAACAGATAGTATCTATGTTCTACATAAGAAAAAAAAAAAAAAGCAATGAAGTTCCACAGATTTTTAAATGACTTATTCTTCCTAAATGATAGTACTTAAATCCTGTTCTCCTCTTTTTAAACTTAAAGCTTTGGCCATCATATCACCTTGATTTTTCCCCATTTCAAAGCATGTGTGCTAACTTACACTCAGAAACCCTAAATAGTTTCTTCTGTATGACATTATTAACAAGAGGTGAGCCAGAATGCAAGCCCCCAGCTAAGTAAAAATTTTATTATTACGAGGTTGGGAGTGAGACTATATTGAAAATAGAAGTGTATCCTACGGAACACATTAAATGAAAATATAGTTTGTCTCTGGAGAGCCTGCCCAAAGAGATGCTTAGCTTAATTTATGCCACATTTTTTTTGGGGGGGCATTAAAAAAAGGTAATGGTAGAAGGGGAATATTAGAGAGTGGAGGGAAATTAAGTGTGAGGAAGACTTGACAGCATGAGAAGAAATGTTCTATCTTTCAGTAACAATAGCAAAGACATATTTAAAAAATCAGATTGTAGGGGCACCTGGGTGGCTCAGTCATTAAGTGTCTGCCTTAGGCTCAAGTCATGATCCCAGGGTCCTGGGATCAAGCCCCACATCGGGCTCCCTGCTCCGCGGAAGCCTGCTTCGCCCTCTCCCACTCCCCCTGCTTGTGTTCCCTCTCTTGCTGTCTCTCTGTGCCAAATAAATAAATAATCTTTTAAAAATCAGACTAAGAAATAAACTAGCTTCTGAGAGACAGGAGACAAGTTACTTTTATCTCCAGGATAGGTATCATGTCCTCATTTGTAAAATGTATATAGCAATGTGAAATTTCTTCTTGTACTAAGTGGAAATGTCAGAACAGTTTTAGATATATTTAACCTTTCATGTATTGACTCCATATAGTTTAAATAAGCCATTTGTAAATCTTTTTTTGCTATACCTAAAATAATCTTCTAATAGTTGAGATAACTTTAATGATAGTAGACTTAATTTATATAACTATTTCCTCCTGGATAGTGGCTATTACAAGATATGTTTTCTAAGAGTGTCACTGTTCTGGCAAAGCTCCAAAATACTTGCACATTGCTTTGGGCCAAGAGGGTAAGCCAAAATTTCCTGGACACTCTTGAATTTAGTTATATATTTGTTTCTCTCAGCAGAGAGCGAATCTCTATAATAACTTTAATTAAGAAGTTTATTACTGAAGCACAAAGTGTGGGAAAAAAATCTACAAAACCGGTGTTACGGGATTTCATTTCTAGCTCTAATGATATGCAATATTATGAGAGATATCACAGCTTGTCTAAACCTTTACTCTTTTTTTTTTAAAGATTTTATTTATTTATTTGAGAGAGAGAGAATGAGAGATAGAGAGCACGAGAGGGAAGAGGGTCAGAGGGAGAAGCAGACTCCCCGCGGAGCGGGGAGCCCGACGCGGGACTCGATCCCGGGACTCCAGGATCATGACCTGAGCAGAAGGCAGTCGCTTAACCAACTGAGCCACCCAGGCGCCCTAAACCTTTACTCTTGATAAATCTTTCCTTTACCTACTGTACTCCCACTTAGGCTTTCTTGCCACCTCTCTAGAATTCTGAGCCTTGTCTATGCTTGAATGTTCTTGGTTCCCTTTGTTCTGTGTTTATCAGACTTATTACAATGTTAGGACCATAAATGACAGTTTAATTATGAAATTCTTATGAAAATATTAATCTATCTTCCCTATCCAAACCTAATTGATATGTTTCCCTTCCACTGAAAGCTAACAATTAATAAAAGTATCCATGGAATTACTCATACTAACATCTTTATCGTTTTTCCTAAGTGAATGTGTAATGTGTAGGTCAGTACTTGCACTTAAGGAGGGTATCGTTGCCTAAACCCCAATGGGGAAATTCATATATTAGCACATATTGTGCTTTGGTAGGGGGATCTTTCATATATTACCATACATTCTAAGCATTTTTCAAGCACGGTGTCTTGGATGATCACCTACCCTGCTCTCCCTATAAAGCCAACTCTTCCTCCAGCTCCAAGATGTCTATTAGAGAGCCCAGCCGCTGTCAGCCTACCAGGCATGCAGCCAGATGGCTATAAGGCTGAAGGTTCCAGTGCCAGAATGTCACAGGATCCTCTCAAAGTTATTTGGTAAAGTGTAGGCTAAGATTACCTAGAATATCTGCTTGCTTCTCTCTATAGAATATGTTGTAAGAATAAATGAGATAATTTAGGCACTTTGAGATCCTAGGAAGAAAGTGCATTCTATTTATTCAAGTTATTATTACCTGAAGGTAAGTTCTGACACTTTACTATTACTGTATGTGAATATGAAGTTTCTGTAAAATTGGTTGCAGTTTTGCTTCAGGTTACAAAGATATGGTGGGATCTCTCATTTTATTGAATTCCAAGTTGTGGAATACCTTCCCTATCTAAATTTGTTTGTAATGTAAATAATTTGCTTTGTAAATAAACAACATTTTTCATAGTTGACATATTGTAATTTCCAATAGAAATGTAAGCTAAATTAATGAATTCATTAGAAAGCATATAGTAAGGTGATGCTAATTTATTTTTCAAGGGATGAATACTGCATGAATGACTAGTTGTTTCTATCTTTATTGTTTTCATACTGTGCCAAACAATGTAGAAAACCCCAAATAGCCAAAGGGGGGGGGCAGGGAGAAGGCCAATAGGAGCTTGTGAATTGGAGAAAGAAAAACTTGCTACAGAAAATACTATTAATTTAAATTCAATCTTCTCTTTTTTTGTGCATGAACAGAGGGCAGATTCTTTTCTGCTCTGAGGCATTCCCATATCCCTGTATTCTCAGATTAACTCTCCTACTTCCCCAATTGCCTAAATCCTACAGAAAGACACTAGTAAAGGCTGCTCAACTTCAGAGCATAAATGCAGGCTCTAAATAGCAGGAGGTCTGAGACATTACTTTAGCCACATGACAGGTCAACATTTTTTTCCCTTTAATCATCTCCCTCTTCATTTTCATTGGATCATTTGTATCTGACAGGGAACAGCCTGCCTCCTAGTACAGGAATGTCCTTATTTATCCCTTAACCAGACCCTACCAGAAGCAGAACTTCCTCTTCAAGCCCAAGTTAGGGATCCTGGATAATCACCTACTCTGCTCTCCCTATAAAGCCAACCCTTCCTCCAGCTCCAAGATGTCCATTAGAGAGCCCAGCCGCTATTGGCCTACCAGGCCGATGTTTGATGTTTGATGTTTCTGGATTGACAAAAGGTAGAAGTTTCCCTCCCAGGGTGCCTGGGTGGCTCAGTCGGTTAAGCGGCTGCCTTTGGCTCAGGTCATGATCTCAGGGTCCTGAGATCGAGCCCCACAATAGGGTTTCCCACTTAGCGGGGAGTCTGCTTCTCCCTCTGCCTCTGCCTCTCCCCCTGCTTGTGCTCTTCCCTCACTTGCTCTCTCTCTATCAAATAAATAAATTAATTAATTAATTAAAAAAAAAGTTTTCCTCCCTTCCTAATTCTTTTTTCCTGTGAAGACATGGGCTGAGTTCCTTATTTGAAATGCTAATATGTTACAAAAGTATTATAACCCACCAAAATAATGTTTTAGACAAAATTCATATAATAGAACAAAAACATAATAAGGGTCCTGATGTAATCTTTATATAGAATAAATTTCTTTGAATTCAAATGTATATATCAAATGATACTCCCTTAAATACTAGAAACTGATATGCATTATCTTTATGAATAGTTATAATGAGAATACCATTTTCATGTCTGTATTGTAATAGCACTATCAATATAATGTATTCATATCATTACAGTTGGAAATGTTAATTCAAATCTATAATGCTTTACCAGAAAATATAAAAAGGATGCCAAAATCTGTTTTAAGAAAGTGAACCTAAGACCAGAGATATTTGTAGTTTATATTTCCAAATAGTTGGCAAAAAAAAAAGTAGAGAAAGAATGTTATATATTTTGTTAAAGAGACGAGTACTTTAAAATTGTGTGGGTAATTTATTATTATAAGAGATGGAATTTATTTCCTTCTATGCTTGAGATATTTCTTGGAAGGAAATTACTCACCTAGGAAACTATCAGTTCTCTTAGACCACTATACTCTCTTGTAGTGCAAGTCTCCCCAGACTTTAGGACAATTTTTTTTTCTTATAAATTACTGATTGTGGATAGGTGCTCATAGTAATATTTCTGAACCTGAGAAGGGGTGGTGAGGGAAGGGTAAGTAAAGGATATCCTGTATGCTCCTATTAGAAATGACTGCATTCTACAGAGAAGGAATTTGAGGGTAACCTTTCTCCAAGACTTCTTTATAGTATTGAGATTTACAGTAGTTGCTGATCTATGCTAAAAATTTATAAACTCTTAGGGTTTATTGTCAGAAGATCTTTAATTTAGCAAATTTTTTTTCTGTAGTGGATCCATTGATCCTGGAACAGAAATGCACAAATAAATCCCTTTATTTGAATATTTGTAATTACAGAGCAATATTTCATCTATAATTGGACCCTGACCCAAATACAGTAAAATATGTTTTTTTTAAGTGAAAACCATGGTTTTAAAGAAATCTTCAATGATTATAGGGTCACTTCTATGACAGTGTAGATTTTTTTTCTCAAAAAAATAGGGAGTGACTTTCACATTTTTGTCTGTATGAATGATGTCCCTAGTGTATGTAATCAGTGGAGCTAAACAAAGTTGTCTCTCCCGCCACATGGAGCCCAGGGTTCTTGTAGATAAAAGAAAGAATGGAAAGTAAGGGTAAAAAATATGATTTTCACCATTGGGTAAAAAAAAAATATATATACATATATATATATGTACATACACACACACACATACACATATGTATATATCTGGGTAAATATATACATATATATAATATATATATTTAGTAAGGAATTCATTGCTATAAATTAAAAAACAAGTAGAAAACAACTAAATGCTTAATACATTCAAGAGAATAAAATATGAGGACTTGGGTAAGTAATGGTGTCCTTGAAGGAGATGATGCATAGTCTGGCCAAGAAGGATATCTAGGTATGACTTGGTAAGGAATATTCCAGAAAGAAAGAACATTAAGAAGGCAGCAGTATAAGAAAGAAACACTATGTGCCGAGGTGATGATGAAAATATTGGCTTGATTGTGGCTGTGTATATATTAGAGAATAACTGCTTATCCAACTTTGGATTGGATTGATTAAGTCAGATCATGGCAAGTCTTGAAAGCTAGACAGATAAGTTTGCACTTGATGTTGTGAGCAACAGGGATGCTACTGCAGATTACCGAACTAAAAACAATAGCAGAGCTTTTGGAAAATTATTAAACCAGTGATAAGAACAGAAACTTTTAAGAAAAAAGATTTTGGAAAGGCAACCACATTCCATACATTGATAACATGAGGAAATAATGTGCATATATTATGTCTTAAAGGGTTTTGTCACTGCTAGAAAACCAAAGAGCACTGGAAGAGAAAGAAAATTAAAAACTTTCTCCTCCTTCTTTCCTTTGATTTGTTTACAGATGAAGGACTCCTTAATGTGCTAATAGTAGCAATGAAAGGAGATGTTGAAGAAAGCCTGATGCAGATGTTAAAGAGGGAATGGGAAGAACAGGGACCAGGTTTCCAGAGACAGTGGAAACTGATGAGTTTAGAATATTACTACTGAGTAAAAATGAGAAAATAGACTTAGGAACAATGCTCTCTAGGAGTCTGTTAAACAGAAATTTCTATTTATAATGATTACTGATTTTTTAATGATAACCCCAAACACTAGAATGTCTTGAATTGCTTTCTAAATCTTCAGTGAATAAGTTATGCTCAAATTAGTCTTCTTGGATATCAGTGTATACTAATCCTACAAAAATAGGTAAGTCACATATACATATATGAAAACTATATAGCAACCAGAATATATGAAAATTGAAAACTCCTTTTCCTAATGAGAATGGATAATAGTTTGCTTATTATTGCTCATGCCAAACTAGCATTATAAATTATGTAATTTATAATTTATAATATATTTCACTATAATTCTGAAGTTTATTTTTTAATTTTTAAAATTTTTTTGCTGTAAAAGCAATCTTTGAGATTTAAACTAACTTTTAAAAATATTTTGTCCAACACACTTGCAGGAACATCTTATTCTTTTATAATAAATTTTGAAATTTAAAAAATAAAATCAATACTCAATGGACCTGAGAAAAAAATTCAAATGCCACTGGCTTGCATTGTTTCTCTGTTTGAGTTCCATCTTTTATGCCATTCGGACTATGTTATTCTTAGTGTAAATAACCAAATCTAATTTTTTTTTTTTTTTTTAAGAACAAGGCTGATGTAAGGCCAGGGTTAGGCTATTATCAGATTTATTTCTTATGTGAAATTCCTTTAAGAGAGGCAGTCACTTATTAACAGAGGATGAATGCTTCTTTAAAATCTGATTTCTATAGGAAAAACATGATGTGTGCAAATATTTATAATATGCAAGCATAATTTATCTTAATAATTGGAAAGCCTTTGTTTAATTAGATGAGTTTTGTTGTTAACCAATATAAACAGGATCCTAATTAATGAATTGCTGACATTCCAATTTTGCAGTTATATTTCATAATTTTTCATGATATGTTTTTCATTCTTACATAAACAAACATTAGAAAGAAGGCAAGTTCAGGAGCAGTGATAATGACTCTTTCAGAATGAGGACTAAACTAGCATCTATCATTTAGTGAGGGCTTACTTTATGCCAGGCATCATGGTAAGTTCTTTACATACAGTATTTTTTTTAACACCTATGAGGTATATGTAATATTTTACCCATTTAAATTGACAAAAAATAACTTAGGGAAGGCTTAATAAATGCCCTTAGGTCACACAGTTACTATATGTCAGAGCCAGTGTCAAATCCAGGTATGAGTGATTTTCATGACCATGACCTTAACCACTTTTCAGTATTACTTTTTGATCTCTGGTTCAGAAGGAGGATATTAGTTGCCTAAGAGTGTACCATCAGTGGCCAGCGAGTATTTGCAACCAGACAACACAACGAGCGAGAATATAAAAACTGTATAGAATCATGGAAATTTAAACCTACGAACACAGTTTTGAGTTCATGTAATCCAAACCCTCAAATTGAGAAAACTCAGACTCAAATGACCAAATGGCGTTACAGACAAATCACATCAAACATTTATCAGCTGCTTTTATCCGTGGTAAAAGTCTAAAATGTCATGAGACCAGTTCCCTACTGCATTAAAGAGATAATAGAGCAGGGGAGATTATGTCAGGGAACACAAAGTTGGGGATTTGAGGATCTAGTTGCAAGTTCTTCTCCACAGCTTTTCAAAGGAAGAAAAAGAAACCTGTTTGTATAATAATTAGGCAAAATTTAATTTCAAATTGAGAAAATCCTTACCAAATATCTTCAAGGCACCAGACCTTATATTAGGTATTTCACATTTATTATCTCATTTAACCCTCACCGTCAATGTGGAGCTATTAACATATACAGTTAAACAGGATTGATAATAAACCTTGTTGACAAGCATATTTGTTTTAGACTCAGCCACCAATTTCAGACACTCACAGTTAGAAATTATTTATTAAATCTTAATGGAAGTCTGTTGTGAATAGTAATGCTTTGCCAAACAGAATTGCCTTTAGTTAAATAAGCCTTGGGTATATCCAAGTAATCCTTAAGCTATAAAGTTGTTTATATTACTATGCAAGTTTTTATGTCCCACAATGTCATGCTGTAACCTCTGAGTGATAGATTTATGGGAACTTCAAGAATGATTTTGATTTCACATGACTTTTTTGTGGTGACCTCCTAACTTAATTGCCAAAGAAGAGGAGACTTAACTATATATGCAGATCTTCTTCAACTTATGATGGGGTTATATTAGTATAAAACACATCGCAAGTTGGAAATATCATAAGTCAAAAATACATTTAATACACCTAACCCACGGAACATTATACTTTAACCTAGCCTACCTCAAACATGCTCAGAACAGTTACGTTAGCCTACAGTTGGAAAAAGTTAACACAAAGCCTATTTTATTATAAAGTGTTAAATATCTCACGTCATTTATTGAACACTGTGCTAATTTATTGAATACAGAATGGTTGTAAGTATCTTGGTTGTTTACCCTCGTGATTGTGTGGCTGAACTGGGAGCTGGGGTCACTCCTGCTGCTAGCATCAGCAGAGAGTCTTACTACATGTCACTAGCCCTGGGAAAGATCAAAATTCAAAATCCAAAGTATGGTTTCTACTGGAATGTGGATCCGTTTTGTACCATAATAAAAAAGGAAAAGTTATAAATCAAAACATAAATTATCAGGGACTGTCTGTAGTTCTTAGAACAAAAATGTTAAATAAATGTATACATTGGTCAGAACCAATGTTTCTAGACCATTGTTTCTTTCTCACACTGTAGTCCTCAGACAACTTACATCATAATTACCTGAGCTGCTACTGAATAGGCAGATTCCTAGGTCCACCTCAAACGAACTGTATCAGAATCTCTGAGGGCTTGACACATGGATCTGCATTTTTAACAAACCTTGCGGGTGATGTCCATGCACACTAAGGTTTAGAAGCCTCGTTATGTATTTTCAGTCCAAAATTTTCCCACATTGCCACGGGGGGGGTTAAAATTAGCAGCTCTGTAAGGTTTTTCCCTTGTTTATTTCTGCTATAATTTCATGTGGGAAATTACATCTCATATGGACTAGGAAGGAACTTGTCTTGAGAGGAAAAATTCTTATTGTTGGAAGAGATTATGTTCTCTCTTTTTTTCTCAAAGACTATGTGAATGTCTACATGTTTGTGCATGTGTATGTGTATGTCAAATAAGGAGGAAAAAATAGAGTGCTTCCTTCACCCTCACATGACGAAAACCTTTGTACAACACAATTATGTAAATAACTTCAAGAAAAGATGTCACATTTGTCTGCATTTGTACTCATTTTTGATTCCCCTATCTACACAATCCATCTTAGTGAATAATGGGTGTCTTGTTCTCTTATGTAATACAGTCTTTGAATTGCAGTCATGGAAATCATCTTAAAAGGTCATCTTGTCCTTCCCTTGACCTCCAAACCTCATATATTTGAAATTCTATTTTTAAAAGATTTCCGCAATTGCAATGTTCTGAAATCCCTTGGGGACCCACTTAGTTTTGAGCAGCTTTTTCAATTATCAAAAGCTCCTTTCTTTCTTCCCTTGTTTTGCTATTAAAATTCATTTTCCTCTGTTATGTTTTCAACAAAAATGAAAATAGCTAGTCACCGTAATCTGTGGAATAACCCTTCACTGAAGACTATTAATAATGGCCTTTCAACCAGCTCTCCTTTAGCCTAAATAATATAAAGCTTTTTAACCCTTTTTGGAATTCTCATTTTCTAACCCTTCAATTATTTATCTTCCTCTATCCTGAACTCTCTTCATCCTTCTTAAGTTCTGGAGTGTGAAACTATACACAGTAGGATCTCACCAGTGCTGAATATAATAGGAGGATTACCTTGCTGTTCTTATTTACTCTACTCCTATTTATGCATCCTGTGGAACTCTGAGAGGTTCAGATAAGATATAAATGGGTGTCATGGTGCTCATGGTCTCGAATAATTTCACAGCACTTTTCATAAAGATACAGATGTTATTTCCAGGAACCTGGGTAGTTTGTATCATAGGTAATTATTTTCTGCCTATCTGTAGCATTCTAAGTTTCAATTAGATGAATTATTCTTCACTTCTACTGGTAAAGCCATTATTGCAAAAAGTTGTTTGAGCAGAACAGAACAGCTCTGCATTTTAACAAAGGGAGAAAGGACACTTTATATCTAAACTGTAAAGAGGCTAGCATTTCCTTAAGTGTATGAAATACAGTGATTCAGAGTCCTGCTTTCCCATCCTAATGTGCACTGTCCAACATGCTCTTTATGTTTTTCTCCTAAATCCTTATCTTGCCTCGTTATCCTAAGTCCTGACAGGAAAGTCTACCTTGATAATAGCTTTTATTCACAAATTTCAGTGAAATTTTAAGTCAAAGATGTTTAAAATAGAACATAAAATCAACAAAGCTGTAAATCAGATTAACACTTGTTTCATCAATTTAACTACAAATACAGAGGACTCAGTCTTTTTTTTTTGCTTTTTTGTTGGTGTTGTCTAGCTCCATATTGGAAATGGTCAATGAAATTACATATTCATTGTTCTATAAAAATATCTTGACTATTTACTGTGGCAGTGCATGCAATCAGTTTATCTGTTGTCAGAAGGTCTAAAGCAATAAGCAGTCTGGCTTTTTATGTATCCTCTCTCTTATTTTCTATTGAAATAGGATTTCTTTTTGCCTTTTCTTTTTAAAAAGTTGTCTTCAGGGGCATCTGGGTGGCTCAGTTGGTTAAGTGTTTGCCTTTGGCTCAGGTCATGATCCCATGGTCCTGGGATCAAGTCCCGCGTCGGGCTCCTTGCTCAGCGGGGAGCCTGCTTCTCCCTCTGCTGCTCCCCCTGTTTGTGCTCTCTCTCTGTGTGTGTCAAATAAATAAATAAAATCTTCAAAAAAAAAAGTTGTCTTCAGTGCCATCCCATTTATTTGATGCCAAAACTTTTGTTCATGCAGTTCACAGTCTCTTGGATATAGGTAAGACAGGAGGACCTAGGCAGCCAGGTGTTGTTCAGAGGCTGACTGCAGGAGCACATCTTTATCACCTCATTCCTCACCTCTTTCCTACTTCTACTTAGGTAAATTCTTTTCATTCCCAGATGGGCTTATGGGAATTTAGGGATGTTTTACAAAGGCAGTGAATGTTTTTGAATTCCATCCTAAAACGCAAATGTCATCTTGTCATTCCCATGCCTTTAACAGAACCTCTTGCCTGTAGGATAAAATCGACACTGTTTTGTATGCTATGTCAAAATATGCCCATTTTCAATTTCTCTGTTCTCTTCCACACACACCCCCAAACTGCTATTTTCTAGGTTATGCCTTTTGCACTTACATGTATCCTGATATGGATGAAAATTATATAATCATTCTTCTATTAAGATGCAGCTCAGGGGTGCCTGGGTGGCTCAGTCGTTAAGCGTATGCCTTCGGCTCAGGTCATGATCCCAGGGTCCTAGGATCGAGCCCCACATCGGGCTCCCTGCTCAGCGGGAAGCCTGCTTCTCCCTCTCCCACTCCCCCTGCTTGTGTTCCCTCTCTCGCTGTCTGTCTGTCAAATAAATAAATAAAATCTTAAAAAAAAAGATGCGGCTCATACATTTAATACACTAAAAAAGCTTCTCTAACTTCCATTAGCAGAACTTTGTTTCCTTCTTTATGTTCCTATGGCAGTTTAAAAAAGTTTGAGGGGAGTAAGAGTACACTTATCGTGATGAGCACTGAGTAATGTATAGAACTGTTGAATCACTATATTATACACCTGAAACTAATACAGCACTGTATGTTAACTATACTGGAATTAAAAATTTTAAAAAATCTTTGCTATAATATTTAGTATTTTTATTAACATTTTTGTTTAATTATCTGCCCTTTGCTCTAGAAAATGTGCTTTTAGATGCCAGGACTATATATAATCATTCATTCATTCATTCATTCACTCATTCAGTAAATATTTTACTAAGACATATTAGAAGTCAGACACTGTGATGTGATATAATGCTGATGAAGAAAAGAAATAAGGGCTATGTTTTTCTGTTGCTTTAATTCTTTTTTTTTTTTTTTTTCCTGAGAGGAGAAGACAGCAAGTGGACAAATAAATAAGTTTATTTCAGTCTGTAATAGAAAATAAAACAATAATATAATTTAAAAAATTCAAATTCAAATCCTAGATTAAGGAAACTATTCAGCAAAAGCAAAACTGAGGATGTGATCCTTAAGTTAGAACCTAAATAATGAGAATGTGTTAGCTATGTGGAGATCTGGGAGAAGAGAGTTTTAGACAGAGGAAGAATATTTGCTGAGGCCAAATAGCAGGAATGAGCTTGGTGGTTTGAAGAACTGAAAGAAGGCCATTGTGACCAAAACACAGTAAAGGTGGAAGGGCGTTGTCAGAAGTAATATAGGAGATGTAATCAAAACCATACAAACTGTCTTTAATAGAAGTTCTTCAGTAATTTCTTTAAATGAATAGTAATTGGAATTGATATTAATTTAATATTTTTAATTGTGTAATGAAGTCCATAGGATGAAAATTAAATGGAGTAATAGATTTAGATCCATAACCTTTACATATTTCAATCCAATAATGGCCAAAGTACTATTATATGTAGTATAATATAGTACTAACATCAGAGACAATATACAAAATACGTCTGAGGCTATTACAAATAATATTATTATACAGATTAATCATGCATACTTCTCTTTCTGATCTAATATATTTTGTAAAGAAGAAAATAAAAAGACTTTTGATGTCAAAGGAAGAGATGCATTAAAGATAGGGCAACAAACTGGGTAATTTGTGAATATAATTCTTTCTATGGATATATTTGAAATGAATTTGACTATAATTTCTTAAAGAATAGGAAATTTACCTGTTTTTTGGTCTAATATTTACTTAGTATCTTCTACACAGATATTTAATTAAACAAAAAATATATATCCTAATTTGTATTTTAAAGTTTACCTTTGCTTAGACAATTAAAATGATTTTTAAAAACCTCAAAGATTGAAGTATAAGTTTTTGTTTATTAGTTTCTCTATGGTAATGTTAAATAATTTCTACAACTTTTCTATAAAATGGGTTTGGATCAACTCCAAAATAATTTTGTGCATTTTTTTTCTTTTATACTAAATAATCATTGGGGGTGGCCTATCATAATTAAGAAGAAGAAAAAATCATGAAATAATATTCTAAAGATTAAAAAATTCAAAATTACAGTTTTTTTTCCATGAAGCATTAAGCAGATGGTGGAGATTACTGTGGTTCTTTTTTTTTTTTTTTGAGATTACTGTGGTTCTTGATGAGTAAGAGTAGGAACATAGCCACGTTGTACCGTGGACAAGTGTCAGCTAACAAGTACATGTTTAGTGTAAAATTTGATGGAACCTAATATTCCACTTTTATAGTAAAGTGTTTGTGCTCAAATATCCCCATTTTGAGATTCTCTCATGATGTCTGATCCATATTAAAGTCTGGGAATTCCCTGCAATATTTCATTAGACTTGTCAAACAGATTTATTCATAAATGAGAATAAATGAGCATGTCAGCATAAGTTATTGTGGTAATTTGTGAAACTGTTAATGAGATATTTTCAAAGCTCATAAAAGGGAAGAACTATGTCATTAAATTACTGCACAATAATTTTATTTTGATATAGTAAGTGAGCCGATATTTTATCAAAGATGACACCCTGATGCATCAGGGGACTGAAGATGAACAATTAAATGTTCTTATAAAAGAGGTCTGATGTTATTTAGAAGCAGTTAAGACTTACAAAGGAATGTGGAATTAAAAAAACAAGGTGATTATTTTGAATTAATTAGTATGTTTTTAACTTTTTAGAAAGTAATTTATGAATATTAGGAAGCAAATCAATAAAAAGAATTACCTAAATTTATTAAAAAAAAAACATACACAAACATTTTACACTGTAACAAGTATGTGGTGTTCTTGAAAATAGACCCAAACAATAGCTATTTACAGGATCAAAGGATAAACCAGTCCTACTAGTGAGTCCACAGGGACAGTCAGTTAATTGTGGGTGTTAAATGTGGGTTCTGCTGTGCTGTGAGGAAAGGAGGAAAAGGGCATGGACTCAAGAGAATGAAGAATATGTGAGTTTATCTTAATTTGAACAATGTTTAAAAATAAACTGTATAAGCACTTCAGCAGAAAAGGAAGAGTGATGATGTTGGCAGATACCACAGGACATTCTACCAGGAGGGAGCAATGTGCTATTGGAATGGAAATTGCCTCTTTGGTGAAGAAGAAGGAGCACTTTGGCTTACTAGACACTGTAATAGGCAGTGTAGGGCTTGTGAAAAAACAAGCTCATTGAGTGTGCACTGTTCAGTTCTCTAGTATCATTTCTATGGGATCCAGAGATCCAGTACAATTTTTGTAATGCCTTTAGCAGTATTAATTAAAAACCAAATCATCAAGGGTCTGCACACCTCAAAGACAGTACACAAAATATTTACAGCCTCTGAATATAAGGACCTAGTGTCAAAACAGGAAAACATACATATAGATAGGTCTTTGTGATACCTCATTATAAGTATAACTCATAAATACTCTTTCCTTTTAGCTGTGGTTTCATTTTGTCTCCCTTAATGTATCTGGTAGATGAGCACCTTTCTAAAATCTCTCCTACCTGTGGCTTTTATTTAACTCAGTAAGAAATCATTACTGGCTCTCTTCCCTAAATAAAAGCTAGGTGAGACCCATAAGGCTTGAAGTAGACTAATCTTAAACCTGACAGGTATAATCATCTTTGATTTCATAAGGAAATGTCTGTTGGGGGCTTACCGAGTATAGGGCCTTAGGTAAGAAGCTGGGAAGGCACTTAGAGATTCTCTGCCCTGTAGAGGCTATAATTTCAGTAGTGAGATAGGAGACACACATAAAAAGAAAAGTGAATTACTAAATGAGTGTATTAAAAGGTGCCATAATTCTTTAGGAAGGCCACAGACATAGAGGCATTTGATAGGTAAAGCTTTGTGAAGAGGGATATTCAGTTGGGACATAAAGCAAAGGCAGTAATAACTTTAGAATGCTTTACAGTTGTACAAAAATTTTGTGTCATTTAATTTGCTTGTTATAATTGCCATGACCATTATTAATTTGCTCATTTTTTAAGCTACTGAACCTCAAGGAATTTTACAGTAGAGTTGGGAGTCAAATTTAGGCATTCTGTTTTATTGCTTATTCTATTCAATAGAGGACTTAGACCACCAGGTAGACTTTTTCTGGGAAAGTTCATTATCAAAATCATGGAGGTAGTATAATGCTAAACAGCATGGGACCCGGTGTTCAGATCCTGGCTTTATTCCATTTTGTCTGTGTGACCTCTGACAAATTGTTTCATCTATTAAAAACTCCATTTCATCTGTAAAAAATTCCATTTCATCTATAAATCATGAAAATATTAGTTTCTCATAGGGTTGTTTTTTTTTTTTTTTAAAGATTTTATTTATTTATTGACAGACAGAGACATAGTGAGAGAGGGAACACAAGCAGGGGGAGTGGGAGAGGGAGAAGCAGGCTTTCCTCGGAGCAGGGAGCCTGATGTGGGGCTCGATCCCAGGACCGCGGGATCATGACCTGAGCCAAAGGCAGATGCTTAACGACTGAGCCACCCAGGCGCCCCTCATAGGGTTGTTTTAAGAATTAAACAATGTGCAAAGTACTTAGACTAGTATCTAGCATATATTAGGCTGAGAGTTCTCAAATTTGGAGTTTTAGGACCTTTTGCACACTTAAAATTTATTGTGCACCCTAAGAAAATTTTCATGTGCATTTATAGCTATCAATATTTACCATATAATGATTTTAAAACATTTCTGTATAAATTAATTAAAATTGTAGTAATAAACCTGTTGCAAACTAAAATAAAGAACACTTTGTAGGAAAAATACTATTTTTTCATCCAAAAATTTGTAGTGAAAAGAATGGCATTGTTACACTGTCACATTTTTTTTTTCAAATCTTTATCATTTGCCTCTATGAAATAAAGCTGGATTATCATATCTTCTGCATGCAATCTCTTGTGTTATGTTGTTTTTGTAGAAGTAATATGAAGAAAAACTGCTATTATACAAATATGTAGTTGGAAAATGGGGGAGTATTTTCAAAAGCTTTTCATATAATTGTGGATATTCTTCTTTAATACTATACTAAAACTAGATAAGTGGTCATTTCTTAAAGATTAATTGCAATGTGGTATCTGAAGCTATATCAATGAACATTTTAAACTCTGATACATTAAAGTCCATTGATCTATGATGTACTTTTTAAAAAAATATATTTTATTTATTTATTTGAGAGAGAAAGATAAAGCATGAGCGGGGCCGGGGGGTCGGGGGAATGGGGTGGTCGGGGGAGGCGCAGAGGCAGAGGGAGAAGCAGACTTCCCGCTGAGCAGGGAGCCCAAGGCAGGGCTCAATCCCAGGAGCCTGAGATCATGACCTGAACCACAAAGGTGGATGCTAAACCAACTGAGCCACCCAGGTGCCCCAATCTATGATGTACTTTGAATCAATCTCTTTTTATAGCATCATGCATCAGTTATTTGAAAACTGTTGAA
This sequence comes from Callorhinus ursinus, assembly GCF_003265705.2. Lineage (NCBI taxonomy): Eukaryota > Metazoa > Chordata > Mammalia > Carnivora > Otariidae > Callorhinus > Callorhinus ursinus. Next base: position 89,748,875 of record NW_027397063.1, on the reverse strand, counting down.
AATTGAAAAATTGTTAATTTGAAAATTAACTGAATTATTCTGATCTTCCAAATGTTGACACATTTCCTTATACAGCATCAGAAAATCACATTCATTAATGTCACCACCAATCACATTAGAAAAGTCTTTAATTATTGGGAAGATCTTAAGCTTATGATGGTGAATACAAGTTTTTTTATATTTCTTATTTTTGCTTGAAATCTTGAATTTTGTTATTAAAAATGTTTTCCTTGAAGTATAAACTCACATTGTTCATTTTTGAGAAAATTTCTGCCAAAAAAATCTGAATAATGTAATTTGTCAGTTGTTCTTATAAGCAAAAAAGGTTTTCCATGTAAAAAGCATCTAGTACTACTCTCAAATTGTAACTCAGTTGCACAACTGATTTTTCTAGAGATGACCACTGTACTTTCAGTCTGCAGAGGAAATGCTTAAGTGTACATTTTCCATTTTATCACATGGAAGAGTAAAAAAGACATATTCAAGGATTGTGATTCAATAATATTGGTAATTTTAATGCTTCATGGATATTTGTAGGTGAATCTGAGATATATTTCTTTTTCTTTTTTAACTGTATGGTGGTAAAGGATACAGTAATAATAGTACAGTTTTGTACTCATGCCTTGATTTGTGCTGAGACACTAGCAGTTTTCTCCACCTTCAGTGAAAATGGCAAATAACATTTTAGCATTACAAAATAGATATTGATCACAGGAACCCCTGTCTCAGGTGTCTTAGGGACTTCAGGATCCTTGACCACACTTTAAGAACCACTGTAGTAGGCATTCATTATTATTACTATTTAGAAGAAAGATACTGTACAAGGTCTGTGCAAAGAATTAGTAGAATAAGTAAATGAGAATGGCAGATTCATGTAGGAAGAAGTAAGAGATTGTAGAGTTCTATTGTTAAAGTGATCTGTATTAAAAAATTAAACAAATACACAAGACCTAACATTTTACTTTGTAACAGGCTGCAACAGGATATCCCCTTGTAGCATAGAGGAATGATTCTATCCAAAAAATGTACAACTGTTGAATGAATATAAACCATATAATTAAGTAGTCCACACAGTGTTTGTGGATTTGAATTGTTCACTATTGTTCAAGGGTGTTACTTTTATGTATCTAGTTTTGTCAGATTTTACATGATATCCTCCATGGCACCCAGCCCAAGGGAAAAGGTAATTATATATACTTACTGAACGATTATTAATTACTATGCAAGCCATATTTTATAGTCTAATTATGTGTGTGCTTCAGTATCACAGACGCAGGAAGGGTGATTTTGTGCTTAATAGATATAATTTTGAAAGTTATATCTAGGTGGCATTTCTTTTACATGCTTCTAAAAGAGACGTATTGTTCTATCCCTTCTATGTGATCTCTCATTTACAATTATATTTATCTGGAAAGGAAAATTCACTAAGGTAATCATATCCATTATGTTCATTGTACTGGAACCAACATTAAAATTTAGAATTAACTTATTTATATAGAACTTTGTATTTTACAGGAAACTTTTTTTTTAAGATGAAGTTATTTTTTTTTAAGATTTTATTTATTTGCGAAAAAGAGAATGAGAGAGAGAGAAAAAACATGGAGGGAGAGGGTTAGAGGGAGGAGCAGACTCCTGCTGAGCAGGGAGCCCGATGTGGGACTGGATTCTGGGACTCCAGGATCATGACCTGAACCAAAGGCAGTTGCTTAACCAACTGAGCCACCCAGGCGACTGACAGGAAACTTTTTGATACATCATCCTCTCATTCAATATTCTAATCCTGTGAAATCTAAAAAAAAAAAAAAAAAATCCTGGGAAATCTGAGGTCTTTTCCTCATTTGACTGTCCTTCCTAAATGACCCCAGGTCTCGGAGCTGAGCTTTGAGAAATAAGCCTCTAAACTAGATCTGCTGACTTTTGTTTAGTCTTAAAACAAATATACCATGGTTACCTTCATTTTAGATTAAAAATATGTACTTTATCACACTGCTCCATGCAATAAAAATGCAAAAACCTTCCCTAAAATATACTTTGTCATTGGACACAGTCAAATGACATTGTAATAGTACAGCAAAAATGCTTGCAGCTCAGCCTCTGTTTGCCAGTAGAGGTTGCTCTTAGGTTAGTGATTACCTTGAGATTACAGTACATCAAGAATATTAAGCAGCTGAATGGAAGCTACGTTATGATGTAATTATGTAGAAGTTAGATTTAAATTGAATAATAACCACTTGAGTGACTCTCACACATGTGTTAATCCCCCCATCATCAGAAATTATGCTCTTTACAAAGATATCTCTGTGGCAGAGCAGAAAGTGACATTCTTGAAATGAAAACAGTTTATGGTTTGCCAGGAGCTAAGAATTGCTAATTTAGAAAACCAGAAAAAATCTGAGGCTTATCAGAATGGATTTATAAAATCATACACTTATTCTTATCATAGCATTTCTTTGGTTTGCTTAAAAAAAGTGCAAATCAGTCCACATCTGTTTAAACCAATGTAAAAATAAAAGTAATTGCACATATGTGAGAAACATATTTTGTTATAAATATTTTTAAAATTAAAAAAAATTTACTTGCTAATAAGCAGAATGGATAAAATGAAGCAAGGATGTAAGATAGACTATTTTATTTTTTTAATAGTTCCATGAGTGTGCAATGTTCATTTCACAAAGAATGATTGTAAAGTTTGAATTCTCTTGTGGTAATTCAGACATATAAATTAATTAAACCAAATACTTTTAAAATGGTAATTCAGACATATAAATTAATTAAACCAAATACTTTTAAAATGGTACTTTAATCAGACATATAAATTAATTAAACCAAATACTTTTAAAATGGTACTTTTAAAATGCTTTTAAAAAAAGCATTTTATTTTAGAAGGCTTAAAATATCAGAGAACATTATGAAATAGAGCTTTTATCTTCATTGTTAGGAATTCGAAGTTTGAAAAAAATTCCTATTAGTAATTTTTAAAAAAATTTTTTTGGTAAATATGCATTTCAAACCAGTAAGTATTTTAAAGATTTTACTTATTTATTTGAAAGAGAGAGAGAGAACTAGCAGGGACGAGGGGCAGAGGGAGAAAGAGAGAGAGAGAGAAAGAAAGCAGACTTCCTGCTGAGCAGGGAGTCCAATTGACTCAGGGCTCTGTTCAAGGACCTAGAGATCATGACCTGAGCCGAAGGCAGACGCTTAACCGACTGAGGCACCAAGGCACCCTGAAACCAATAAGTTTTAAATACCATTTAAACCATCTTGTTAGTGACAATAGATTATCTATAACAATGATCCATAGGGGGGCTTAGCAAACTTTTTCTGTAAAGAGACAGATAGTAAATATTTCAAGTTTTACATCTGTAAAGGAATGAACAGTAGCTTTGTTTCAGTAAAACTTTATTTACAAAACAGCTGGTGGACCAGTAGTTTGGCAATTCCTGATCTATAGTATAAAATTACAGAATATTACAGAAAAACTAAATGATTTTTATCAATAATTTTTTATTTCAACACCAGTTGTTATTGTTTCATAGAATCTGTTGGGGACTTGGCATTTATTATTCTATTTATGTCATAATTAGATTAATATGTTTCATTATCTATATTTTTGCACCTGATGCCATAGAGTATATACTTTTTATCTTCTTTTTGGCATTCCTCTGTTACCACCCTTTTATAAGTAAAAATTATAAATAAATTATTTAAATCTTAAAATGTCACTCTGGAAAAAAAAGTCATATATGTGTATATTATAGTTAAAACTACTAGAAATTGTAGCTCTCTCTTTTTTTTTTTTTTACAGCAATGTTTATTTTCCCATAGATTTATCCAGGATTATTTTTTGCTAATTTTTGTTATTTCATGCTAATATTTTTAAAATAACATATTAAAATTTCTTTATAAATATTGTGAATATGGGTTTTGTTTAAGATAGATTTTTTTAAAGATTTTATTTATTTGAGAGAGAGAGAGAGCACACACAAGCAGCGGGAGGGGAGAGAAGGGAAGGGGGAGGGGTGGAGGGAGAGGGAGAAGCAGACTCCCCACTGAGTCGGGGCGCCCAATGCAGGGCTCCATCCCAGGACCCTGGGATCATGACCTGAGCTGAAGGCAGACACCTAACTGACTGAGCCACCCAGGTTCCCCTAAAATAATTTTATATTAGGTAATAGTAGAATTTTACTGCTAAGATATTCTGTGAGAATGTGGATAAATAAGTTACTTTCAACTTCTTCACAAAAGAATTTTAATTCTATATTTGTTATTTTAAAAATTTATTGTTGTATTCATGTGGCTGTTATAGGGGGACATTTTGATTAAGCCATTCTCAGCACTGCTTAGCCAAATGGCAGACCTGATAATAATTGACAATATCAAACATTATCTAGAAGCCATAGTCCCAGTATTGTCTAACCAGTAGAAATAGGAATAATAATACAAATAATAAAAATTGGAAACAACTATATTAACCTTTATGATTGTCTGCTTGCATACCTTGCAAAAAAGGAAATACACCCTTAGAAAAGTTTGCTTATTTGTTTAGTCAATCTACCAAAACTATTGCGCTTTTTAGGTATATTAGGCAAGAGCAAGTTACACGCTTTGCCCAAAAACTGAGATGGCATAGTTGGGATTCATAATACTCCGTATATTTCTTTCTTTCTTTCTTTCTTTGTTTTCTTCCTTCCTTCCTTCCTTCCTTCCTTCCTTCCTTCCTTCCTTCCTTCCTTCCTTCCTTCCTTCCTTTCTTTCTTTCTTTCTTTCTTTCTTTCTTTCTTTCTTTCTTTCTTTCTTCTTTCCTAGCTGCTGTCTTCTTTCTGCCCCTAGGTGTAGTTAATTCTTTCTCATCTTTTGGATCTCATCTTACATACCACTTCCTTAGCATTCCATTCTCACTTCCCCTCTCAACTTGGGTGAGAGCCCTAACTCTATGCTGTCAGCACATGCTATACCTCTACTTGTGTTAGTCATGTCTGTATCCAAAGCACCTAGCATTCTTGGCATATAGTCATTCCTCTTGTATATCATTGTTTAATGAAGAAATGAATGATTAGCAGCAAGAATAGTGTCATAGTGATTTTCATTAGGTTGAACTAAACATCTTAAATTCTTCCTGGCTATGGTTAGAAAGGGCTTTGGTGGCAAAGTCGGGCTGAGCAGTTAACTAGAATTTTCATGAGTCCAGAGCTATGAGGAGAAGAAACAGGGCCAGATAGATTCCTTTTATATCCACGATGAGACCCCAATCAGTTAATAGCATTTCAGTTAGAAGAATTACACAGCTAATATCTTTCATGGTATAGAAGTGTAGGATCCTCGTAAAATCCTGAATGCTGTTTTGCTTTGAAACATAACCAAGTTATTCCTGGGTGCCCTTTAAGTAAGAGAGAGAGAGAAAATGAATCTTGGTCATTGAGAATCCCATGCAAACTTACAATCACCATTTTGTCCTCATTCCCATTATTTCATTTTGGAAATTAATCTATGAAATCCTATGGTTTTGTTGGGATAGAAACTAGTGAGAAAGATTGATCTTTATTTTTTTAATATTTTATTTATTTGACAGAGAGAGAGAGAGCACAAGCAGGAAGAGCAGCAGGCAGAGGGAGAGAGAGAAGCAGGCTCCCCACTGAGCAGGGAGCCCTATATGGGGCTGGATCCCAGAACCCTGGGATCATGACCTGAGCCCAAGGCAGACACTTAACAAACTGAGCCACCCAGGTGCCCCAAGAGTCATCTTTAAAGGTCATTATTGGTGGGTATGTTGTATTTATTTCTTTGGTATATTTTGTACTAATTCATGAAATAAGATCAGGACTCCATTCCTTGATTGGTTCAATGAATGATGCAAACTGTTGGTTTTATTTTGTCATGTGCCTTTTATCTGAACTTGAAAATACAACCTCAGAAACACCAAAAGCTACACAATATAAAGTAAGAGATAAGGCTGCTTATAAAAAGGACCTGAGGCTGTGAACTCACTGCGGCTTGGCAGAAGCTGTAAGTCAATCATACAGCTTATAGGAGAAAAGATTTGGCAGGATAGAAATGAAAATCTTGCTTTAGTTTTTGAGTGAACTTCATAAAATTTATTTTCAATTAAAAATTGAACTATTTAGTCTATGTGATTACTACTAAAACTGCCACTCTTGAATAGCCAAAGCAATCTTGAAAAAGAAAAAACAAAGCTGGAGGCATCACAATTCCAGACTTCAAGCTGTAGTCATCAAGACAGTATGGTACTGGCATAAAAACAGACACATAGATCAATAAAACAGAAGAGAAAACCCAGAAAGCGACCATAACTATATGGTTAACTAATCTTCGACAAAACAGGAAAGAATATCCAATGGGAAAAAGACAGTCTCTTCAACAAATGGTGTTGGGAAAACTGGACAGCAACATGCAAAAGAATGAAACTGGACCACTTTCTTACAACAAACACAAATATAAATTCAAAATGGATGGAAGACCTAATGTGAGACAGGAAACCATCAAAATACTAGAGGAAAACACAGGTAGTAACCCCTTTGACTTCGGCCGTAGCAACTTCTTACTAGATATATCTCTGGAAGCAAGGAAAACAAAAGTAAAAATGAACTATTGGGACTTCATTAAGATAAAAATCTTCTGCACAGTGAAGGAAACAATCAACAACACTCTTAGGCAGACTATGGAATAGGAGAAGATATTTGCAGATGACATATCTGATAAAGGATCCAAAACACCAAAAAAATGATTATCCAATTAAAAAATGGACAGAAGACATGAATAGACATTTTTCTAAAGAAGACATCCAAGATAGCCAAGATAGCCAACAGACTTATGAAAAGATGCTCAACATCACTTATCACCAGGGAAATATATATCAAAACCACGATGAGATACCACCTGACACTTGTCAGAATGGCTAAAATTAACAGCATGGGAAACAACAGATGTTGGTGAGGATGCAGAGAAGGGGGAACCCTCTTACGCTGTTGGTGAGAATGCGAACTGGTGCAGCCACTCTGGAAAATAGTATAGAGGTTCCTCAAAAATTTAAAAATAGAACTACCTTATGGCCCAGCAACTGCACTACTATTTACCCAAAAGATAAAAAAACTACTGATTCAAAGGAGCACATGAACCCTAATATTTATAGCAGCATTATCAACAATACCAAATTATGGAAAGAGCCCAGATATTCATCAACTGATGAATGGATATAGCTATATATGGATATATATATACAATGGAATATTACTCAGCCATAAGAAAGAATGAAATCTTGCCATTTGCAATGATGTGGATGAAGTTAGAGGGCATTTGTTAAATGAAACAAGTCAGTCAAAGAAGGACAAATACCATAAATTCACTCATATGTGGTATTTAAGAAACAAACAGATGAATGTAGGTGAAGGGGGGAAAAAAGTGGGAAGCAAACTGTAAGAGACTCTGGACTATAGAGGACAAACTGAGGGCTGATAGAGGGAAGGTGGGTAGGGGAATGGGCTAAATGGGTGATGGGTATTAAGGAGGGAACTTGTATTGAGCACTTGGTGTTATGTGTGAGTGATGAGTCACTAAATTTTACCCCTAAAACCAATATTATGCCATAAGTTAACTAACTAGAATTTAAATAAAAATTTGAAAATAATTTAAAAAATAAAATTAATATAATAAAATACTAAGGAAAAAATAAAACTACCACTAAATTTATAAATATATAAAAATAATGTAATTTATAATTTATAAAATAATATATTTTATGTAACATATATAAAATATAAATATATATGTATATGTATACACACACTAGATGTTTGCCATCATGGAAACAAAGTCAGCATATATAGCATTAAAATTTGAACTGTTAATTTTTGTTATTAATATACAGTTTAAAGTTTTACATTATTTACTATCTATGTCCAATATTAAATCTTGAGATTTATACCAACATTTTTGAGACTGTGCTCTAACCCACTTCAAAGAATAAGAGGAAGGGCCAGCTGTCATTATTTAACTTGATAATAAAATTATTTATGCTTTTAGTATTGATTGGATATTTACATAACAAGATTACAAGAAAATATCAAGTAGTAGTTATAATTATTATTTATAGTTTGTTTTTTGTTCTGGCTTTACTACCCTAAATAGTCTAAGTAATGGGAGAGGCAAATTTTATATTGCCAATTATATATATATGTATATATATATTCCAGTAATATAAGTATTCTAGGTATTCCAAATATCTAAAATATACATATATATGTTATATATAGTATATTCCAATAATACAAATTATAGGTATACATATATATGTATGTATGTATATACATATATATTTTTTAGATATTTGGAATACCTAGAATTTATATTATTGGAATCAGAAATGTAACCCAGTTACATGCTACTATCTTTTGTGTTGATTGTTTTGGCATACATCTTTTTGCAATGAGTAACCTTCTACCTAAGCAACTAGATGATTCTGAATATAACTTATACTTCTCTTTATGATTCTGAATCCTATATCTCTCCTCTTTTCTAAAGAAAGTATCTTCATATATATATACTCCAAAATGTATTCTATGCCACATCCTTTGAGGTTCACTGCTATAATTATTTCTTTTATTTGTAGCAGTGGTAATTTATTCTTATTCTTTTATTCCTAAATATGCTTGTGTCTCTTTCAAAATTAATACTTTGCTTAGGTTCTGTACTATCTTGTAACTATTCATCAACCTCTACCTTCCTCATTAAATGCTAAATATCCTCCCAGATATCACCCAATAGGTCTCATGTCTTCTCCAAACAATTCAGAAGGTCTTTTCTATTCTCCTTCATTTGTATCTCCTCCACCTGCCTTTATGTTGAATTTTAAACGTAGTAACAGAACCGGGAAGTAGATATTTTTACAAATACAGTTTATTCTATACAGTAGTACAAACTCCAAATCAAAGAATTTCATAAAAAGTGTAAGCGGAAAGTGAGCGAAGCTATCACTAAATTCTCCTATATACTCTCACTGATTTGAAAATAGCATAAATTGTACATTGTGAGGATCAGGGAAGTTGGGGTACAAGGACTATGAGCCTTCAATATGTAGAAAAAAATTGATAAAGTGACATATTTCTTATTGTTTGAAGCTGTTTTAACTGTTTAATAACATTAAAAGATGTCTGAAATAATAATGGAAATTACATTGAATTTACATGGAAACTTCTCCCTCTTTTGCATTTAATATAATTATTGTACTCCCTCTTTTTGATGTTAAGGTGTTTTTACCACTCTGTCCCCAGCTTCCTGCAATTCTGATTGAGAAGAGAGTTTTTGGCAGTCTATTAAGTTGTTCTTTCATTCCTTGGAGAAGGATTATTTGCCTGTTTCATGGAATTCATATTCCAATTTACTTATGACCCTGCCATATACAGAGAGTGCTAAAGGATAGATATTCCAAGGAGGTGGTGCTATAGGAAGAATAAAAAAATAACAGCTGGAAAGCTAAGATGGAAGGCCCTTTAAGTTCTAGATGTAAAAAATGAGATATTCAATACCAATATTTTGACAAATGTTGGAGATATATGACAAAAACTCAGAAGAGAAGTCAAAGATAAATGTATTGTCTAGCATTATAAATCTACAGCCATTAATGAGGAGTAAATCAACAAGAGAAGAAATGTAGAGATAAAACAGCTCTTTTTTTTGAGCTTCAAGGAATACACACATTTGGGAGGTTAGTGAGGAAAGAACGTAGAATTAAGGGTCAGAAAGATAATGACTAGTCAGGTAAAAGGAATTCTAAATACATGCAGTTAGGCAAAAAGATCTTTTTCAAAAATGAAGACTTGGTCAGTGGTAACAAATACTGTAATTGGATTTATGAGAATTCAAACCTATTAAGCATCTGCCTTCAGCTCAGGGTCCTGGGATAGAGCCCCTCATTGGACTCTCCACTCAGCGGCAAGTCTGCTTCTCCCTCTCCCTCTCCATCTGTGATCTCTCTTGCTCTCTCAAATAAATAAATAAAATCTTAAAAAAAAGGGAATTAAAACCTAAAAGAGCTCACTTGATTGGTTAATAGAAAAGTGACAAGATTTAAAGTACATGTGCATATACTTGTGGGTGAATAAGTCAAATGGAGATTAAAAGGAAGAGGTTATAATAAAATAAAAGTAGCTGACACAAAACACTAAATTGAGAATTTTATGGAGAAAAGCTCCTACTTTTGCCTTCCAATGCTGAGTATCTCATCAGCCCCCTCATCTGAATTTGGTTCACCCAATACTTTTCTTTTCTTGTCTCTTTTTCTTTCATTTCAAGAGTGTATCTGATTAGGGAACTGGGTTTGGGCGGAGTATAAAGCTCATCTTGAGGAATAATGTAAAATTATAAAAATACAGCTGATCAATTCAGGAGAGTTTTAAGCATTAGACTCATGAATTATTTGGCAAATGATGTGCTGTCAACAAAGCAAACAATGTAGTAGTGCATTGTTTTCAAAAAACTAACTTGGAAATAATATATGAGAGACAAATAAGAGCAGAATCAAACTAATTAAGAGGTTTCTGCACCAGTGAAGTCAAGATATCACACCAGTCCTTCATTTTTAATACTGGTGGCATCAGTACTGAAAAGAGGTGAGGGACAGGATGACAATATATATACTATGCAAGTAGATTTTAAAGACCTTGACAACTGATGTGAGGGAAAGTGAAACAATGATCTAAACATTAAGACTTGTTGACTATATTAAGGAAATGAAAAGAGAGGAGACCAAGGTGATGAATTAGATTTTTTGTCTTGATAGGGTTTATAGTGGAATATTCTGGTAGACCTCAGTTTTGGGGAATAAACATTGGCAAGGAAGGGCTAAGTATATGATAAGACAAGCATTTTATTTTTTTTTAAGATTTATTTTTATTTGAGGGAGGGGGAGGGGCAGAGGGAGAGAAGCAGACTCCTCACTGAGCACAGAGCCCCATGTGGTGCTCAGTGTGCGGGCTAGACCTCATGATCCTGAGATCATGACTTGAGCTGAAATCAAGAGTCAGATGCTCAACCAACTGGGCCACTGAGGTGCCCCAAGGCAAGCATTTTATTTTATTTTATTTTATTTTATTTTTAAAAGATTTTATTTATTTATTTGAGAGAGAGAGAGAGAACACACAAGCAGGGGGAGGAACAGAGGGAGAAGGAGAAGCAGACTTCCCACTGAGCAGGGAGCCTCATGCGGCACTCAATCCCAGGACGCTGGGATCATGACCTGAGCCGAAGGCAGATGCTTAACCAACTAAGCTACCCAGGCACCCCAAGGCAAGCATTTTAAAATATAGATACTGGAATTGAAATTCAGAAAAGAGATTTCTCTGAGACCTCTTTCTCTGAGACCAAATGATAGAATAAGAGATAAATATGATAAAAGTAATTTGCTGAGTTTGGGAGGATATTATCCCATATTGGGAGGATATATGCTGGGAATTACTATTAAAGTATGTGTAAACTGGGAATTTAAAAAAGATATGGGGATGTGTAAATTTTGGTATTGTTTTCTTGGGAATGTGCTAGGGAATGAAAAAAATGTGTGAATTAAATAATGTTTTGCAATAGTGAGTTCCCAGTAAAAGATGAATGCCATGCCTTTTTTTAAGGAGAATTTGGCTTCATGTATTTAAATCTTTAACCAACAATAATTCATGATCTGGAAGCAAAGAAAAGGCAATAAACTCTAGGGATGGGTGTAGTAATGGAGACAAAGGTCATGATGGGTTCTGGTCAATTATAATTAGAGATTAAAGAACTGAATTGGCAGGGTTGAGTGAGAGGAGTTCATACTAAGAATAAAAAGAAAATTTAGTGAACCTAAAAGAAAGAAAAGGTAAATGGTTTATAATAATGGAAAGAAAGCACCTAATTGGAGATTGTGAAGGTAGAGAGATGCTGTGTGATATTCTTGGTTGTGAGAGTATGATGTGGGGCTTGAAGAACATGACAGATGTTAAGGAAAGAAGTTACTAGGTAGAAAATAGATGGACAATAGAAAAAAATGGGATTGAAAAGATGATGGAGAACATGGAAACAGGAGAAAAATGATCTAGATGTTCATTTTGTTTTAGCTATAGGAGTCACATTTCTGTGGGATTCCAGTGTTTTGTGGATGGGAAGTTTACAAAATCTCTAGAAGGATCACAACAAAATCTCTAGAAGGATCACAATCAGCCTCAGAGAGAGGCTGAGCTTTCAAAATTGCAAGCACACAAATTTACAAGGAGTATTACAGGCTTAAATATGATGAAACAGACAGGATGAATGTGAAGAAGTTATTGTTTTGTATTTTGGAAATTCACCTTTTCCATCTCCATCCCTTTTAGTATTATGTCTCCTAAATGATATTGGAAGACAAATTTAAAAAATCATTTTACATTCCATGTTTTCTTGTTCTAAGTACGTCTTTGTATAATCAGGCCAACTTGCACACATTTATTGAAAAAGGGTAAATTTTTAAATTTAGAAATATAAGACATTTATATGCGTGTATATATTTATTCAATAATAATTTATCACCTAATTATCTTTTTCATTCATCTCTACCTACTTCTTTAAATACACTCTGAATTTTTAATTTTACTATTTTCTGTTCCCAGACATTTCTTTTGTGTAACCCTGAGCATGAGCAACCTTTTTATTCTGTTTCTTTGCTTGATAGGTCTCCCCCAACCTGCCTCTCCCTCATCCAAAATGTTGAAATCATAAATGCCATTTATGAAAGGTATTTTCTCCATTCTTTTCTGAATTCTTCATCCAAACACATGTGATGTTTCCATCTCTTGATCCCCACTAGCACTTTTCAATATTTTTTGTACTTAACATATCCTTCATTTCTTATATTTACAATTTCTTGATTTTTTGTGTACTTTGTTGCATACAAAATTGTAAACTTACTCATCTTGTATTCTCTTGGCATGGAATTTTATAAAAAGCTCCTATATTTGTTTGAAGATTTGCAATTATACTGACTATACCTTTTCATTTGAGCCTATGTATCCTTTTCATTTATTCAACTATATCATCTTTCAGATTATACCATATATTCTGAATCTATTAATATAATTCATTTTCTTTATATGTCTCCTTAGCTCGGGGAATGAGGTTTTTAAATGCACTAAAGATAGTCTTTGTTCTTGATGATAGTTATATTAAGTCACTGATGAATTTACCTTTACGTTTGTCTACTACCTGTGGTGATACTTGATCAAAAGAATTGCAGTAACAATGGCAGTAATTACAGTTTGCTTCCCTGAATCTGGAGTACCACTCTTTTAAATGATCTCAAAGACCTATGAGTCTCTTCCAACAAATAGAAATATTTTATAAATCACAAACATCTAAAATTAGTTCATAGAATGTTTAAAGAGGAGAATGTGTTCTTATTAAATAATGTCATGAACAACTGTAATATATTATATACTGAAATTGTAAAAAGATGGAAAGCATCAATTACAGTTGAAGGTAAACAGGGGTCCTATGATAAAGTAGTTACTGGAAAATACTGCAACAAAGAAACTCTTTTCACCAAAAAAATGTATTTCTGGAAGAAAAATTTAGTAATAATTTACATCATTGTAATATAATCTTGGAAAAAATTCCTGGTTATAAATGCCAAGAAAAATAAAAAGAGATTAATGTTTGAGATTATTAAAGCAAAATAAACACATGCATATGATATAGCATTATGTCATCTATGTCAAGTTAAACATTGAGCGATTTACTCATGTAATGTTAGACTAAATTTGATTTATGTAATTTATTTTTCCACACGTTCTCAAACCTAACTAGCCTGGAGATCTCTTTCATGGAGTTGTTAACAAAATATAAGGCCCCATGACAGGAGATTGGTATTGTTACCAATCTTCATTTTTCAAATGAGAGAAACTAAGCATCCCTGGGTAAGGTATATTACAAGTTAAGATGTCCAGGAAGCAGACTCTGAGACAAAGTTTAGGGTGCAAGATATGTATTAAGAATGGTTCCTGAAACTGACGTTTGTGAAAGGGAGAGAAAAGAAGAAAAATCAGGCAGAAAAAGAGGTTCAGCTTTGATGCAGGCTGGACAGTCTCAACAGACCTCACAGGGATCTCTGGAGCTAAAATTGACCTGTTCAGAATTGTCCCAGGTTGGGCTGAAGGTAAAATGGCTCCATGTTTATAGCCCTGCCTCTATTAGTTAATTCATGTGGCCTCCAGGAAAGGTGTGACCTTGGGAGAGGTGGGTCTGCAGCTCAAACATCATTTAAGTGCTGAAAGCTGCAGACTTTCTACCAACAGTACTTCTAATATCTGGGCAGCAAATCCTTCCTTGACAGTGTATTTGGGCAGGGCATCTCTATGTCCATGACAAGGTTACTTGACCAAGATCACAAAGTACTGGAAGTACCTAGAATAAAACTAACCATATTTGTATCCAAAGCCTATATTCTTAACCACTATGCTACAAATACCTTGTCTCCCTCTCCTCTGCAGGTCCTGAAACCCACCCAGTAGACAGAAAGCCTTTACCCTCAGTCTAGCTGTTGCTTCTGTTGGCAGTACCATAGTGCATCTTTCACTGTCCTCCCCTGACCATGTCTCAGGACTGTAGAAAGATAATCATTCTCAGATTCAAGGGACCACACAATGGGCTTCTTTGAACTTTGAGTTCAAGAGAACTGGTGTGTGTGTATGTGTGTGTGTGTGTGTGTGTGTGTGTACACATATTAAATATTTATTAGGTAAGTACTATTTTCCAGCAACTTGAAAACCCTAGTTTGCAAATAGAATGAAAAAGAATAGAATGGTATTGAATCACAGAGCATTTTCATTCATTGGTTCTTTAAATTGATCACATTCCCTAGTTTCTAGGAAACTGAATATAACTCAGACCGCAGATTCTATGCTTACACACTTCTACTCTCAGAATCATTTGTTCTCCCTGGCACCCACCAACATTGTCAGACCATGCGTCTCGGCTCTCTGTCTCAAGTGGGGTTTCTTTCCCCGTCTTTTTATGCCACAGTAATTGAGTCATTGTTTTTTTTCCTGCAGGTTTATTGGTGTGATTCATTAACCATAGGACCTACTGCCTTTTCCCCAGGACTCACATGTGTTTGTGAAATAAAATCCTGGTTGGTCATGGTGCCCCATGAGTATTGGACTTGCCAAGAGTCTTGGTGTGTTCTATTCTTAGGAACCCACTCTGAGACCATAGTTACGTGGATATGGAGAAATGAATGTGGTAGAACATTATAATGATTACAAGATAGACATCTCTATCGTGTTGCCAATTGGTTACTTGGAAATTTTCAATTGTAATTTTAGAAATTTCAAAATGGATGAAAATATATTATAGAGGTGATGCCAGGTGAAACTGGACTTGCTGTCTTTCACTGATACTTTCCTTCACCTTGGTGCATCTATCATCCATGGACTCTGGCTATTCAGCTTACAGACTCAGAACCCCAATGTGTCAATAATCCTAGAGGCAGTCTTTCTTTCATGAGTTTTATTCTGCTGGCTAACACATCATTTCCCAACTAGCTTCTATTTTCTCCTCACTACTATATACCCTACATAAAGTGAAAAATATAAATCCTCATTTTTCCAATCTTTTTATTGGTAGGGGTGGACATGTTAAAGGGCTCTGGCCAATGTCTGCTAAGGAATGTCTGGGAAAGCTTTCTCTTCCCTTTGAAAATATCAAAATATTAGGGACATCTACCCTTCCTCTTAATCTTGCCTTGAATACTGATATGATACCTTGAGCTGAGGTTAACTATCTTGCGATCATGGGGAGAAGGTTATATTAATCTCTGAGATTCTGGTTCTGGTATTTGTAATCCTGAAACTAATAACAGCAGTTGCTATCTTCAGTTTTCTTATTATGAACGAAAAATTAACTCCTATGTTGTAAGCCACTGTTGGTCTGGTGTTCTGTCACTTTTGGATGAAAATATGTTTGTTAAAAGCAATTGTGCATGAATTCAAAATGGTACTTTATAAATTTATAATGAGAAACTTAATTACCAAACCTATCAAAATACTTATTTCAACATACTGAGCTATATATCCTTGTAGGTAGGAAAACCCAATTAATAACTGCCTGGAAAGTATGGATTCTGAACAAATGGATTGCACTAGAAGAAAAGAATGTTTAATGACAACAGATTCAGATAACCTGATCCACCACTGACACAGTAGGAATAGCATTGCCTATGGAATGAAACACTCTAAGTCCACTGTATAGGACTG
Organism: Callorhinus ursinus; assembly: GCF_003265705.2. Lineage (NCBI taxonomy): Eukaryota > Metazoa > Chordata > Mammalia > Carnivora > Otariidae > Callorhinus > Callorhinus ursinus. The sequence continues at coordinate 89,732,610 of NW_027397063.1, read as the reverse complement.
TATGTACTCTGAACTATGTATGCTAGGATGAGCCCTGAAAATTTTCCCACTGTGACTCTTTTTCTAACGTGATTTCAGTACTTACCAACTGCATGGCCTTGGGTCGGTTCCTTTTCCTCTGTGCCTCCATTTTAATATGGTAATGGTCATATTTATTTCATAGAGTTTGTGTGAGGATTAAATGAAAGCTAATCTAAAGAATTTAGAATACTTCCTAGAATGTAATAAGTGCTCAATGATTTTAGATTTATTTCATGTCTAGCTAATTCTCCTTCTTAAAACCACATGCTTTCTCTCTATATTTTAATGTATTCGGTCAAGATAGAATCAGGTCTTGTGACCTCAGATCCTTTCCGCTTTTTAAAGATGGTTTGTATACCTTTGCTCTGATCAATTATGCATTCATATGACTAAAAATCTAACGTTTAGAGAGGAAAGTTTTCTTTTTCCTCACAGCTATCTTTCAATTTAAAAATGGATACATATACTCACTTTTGAGAAAAAATGGAAAAAATACACTTCATACACATGTATACAGATGTATTTCCTCATAAATTTTGGTATGATCCAGTATCATGAAGTCAGGAGGTAGGGGCTTATATTTAGGTAGTTTAGTAGTTCTTCTGAGCAGAAAAAGGAATTGTCGAAGCTCATTATTTAGTTTGTTGCAAAGTGCTCCCTGCCCAGCATTCTTTTTCTGGCTGTCTAGTACTGCTTAGGTATTCTGAGATTACCCTCTGTCAACTCATGAGGTTTCTGAGTGCTTTTAAAAATATCCCACAAAATTTTTAAATGAAAAAATGAGGCCAGTTAAGAATTTTGAGGCCTCCAAATGAAAAATCCTGTGAAAAGGTGTCACAAATTGAGCCAAAAGGGTTTTCAGCTGCATTATAAAAAAAAACTAACAGATTACCAACTTCATGCTTCATATTAATGAAAGCTCATTCAGAAAAATAGGTGACAATCTGCCAAGACTAAATACAGAACTAAACCACAACCTTATTGAAAGTCACAAAGGTTGCACTTTTAAAAATATAAAACTTTAATTGAAGAAGACAGAATAATGCAGGTAATGACTGATGGCTAATGCTGAGATTCCATTGGATATTAAAGGTGATGTTCTTTTGTTTAATTCTGAAATTTACATTCACCTTCTAACATAGTCTATTTACTCTTCATATTAATGTCGAATGAAAATAATGACACAACTGATTCTTTTTTGCAATACACCAGATTTTTAAATCATTTTTAAAGCACTTTTAAAATCCTCTAGGGGTGCCTGGGTGGCTCAGGTTAAGTGTCTGCTTTGGCTCAGGTCATGATCTCAGGGTCCTGGGATTGAGCCCCATGTTGGGCTTCCGGCTCAGTGGGGAGTCTGCTTCTCTTTCTTCCTCTGCCCTTTCCCCTTCCCCCTGCTCCTGCTGGCTCTCTCGTGCTCTCTCTCTCTCAAATAAATAAATAAAATCTTTAAAAAAATAAAATACAATCCTTTAAATTCCTGAAAATCCTTTTCAGATAAACCAACTATCCCACTGAAAGATGGGGTCATTTTATGGTTGTGAGGGAAATATTTCAATATTACACATGTGATTCTGATAACGCCATTGTTTTAAATTTAAGGTAAGGGTCCTGTTGAGTCCATATCTGAGGACTGTTATCTTTGTTGAAAGATACTGAGCATGTATAAAGATGGTGATGATGATCATTTTAGAAGTTTTTGCTGCAATAATACAATAGCTACCAATACTTTTATCACTTTAATTGATCCAGAAAATAAACTAAGTAATTAATATATGTTTAAAAAAATTAAGTAATAATTGGAGTGATTTTTTAATTTGCATTTTCTAGATGAAATATTGAAGTTTAATGTGGTTAAATTACTGAGTATAATTTAGGCAGTAAATGAATTTGAATTTAGATCTTGTGGTTTCCAAAATCTGTTCTTTGAACCAATAACAAAATACTTTATTATGCATATGTTATGAATGAGCAATTAAGTGCATGAGATAAGTTTTTAAAACTTTACGTATTTTCGTGTTAATTATAGAAATTGCAGTTAAAATTATAATTAGAAATACTGGTTCCATTAGTTAATTTCATATTACTGAAACTTGAATATATGTTAGAAGTATCTTATATTTTGCAGAATAAAGTATATTTCATCTCAGTTTCCTTCTCACCATTTTCTCTCTACTTTCATTCATGTTCCTCAGGACCATCTAAATATTAACTAGTGTGAAGTGCTTTCAAACACTCTCTATCATTTATCCTCCTCAACCTTGAGAAGTAACTTTTATAATCTCCATTTTATAGGGATTATAAATACTTTCCAGAATTTAATTATGTGTCTAAGTGAAAACTCCACCATAACTTCCTGTAGTGGAAATGATAGAGATGTTAGAGTTTAGGAGTCTGACCTCAGAGAGAATTTGGGAAGATTTGGACAGATTTTCAAGTTACCGTCTCTATCTCTCTAGCCTGTAATTCATTTGCTAAACTAATCACCACAAATTGTAGACCTTTCACTATGTTCCTGTTCCATTTTCAAAACCAATATATGTATTGCTTAGGATAGGTAAGAGTATGCTGAAGACTCAAATAAAACTCAATATACCAATGGCTTAACACTTCAAATGTTTATTCTCATTGAGGTTTTATCTGTCATGCCAGGTGTCTCTGCTGGGTGTCTCTCTTCTAAGCATTGACTCATGGATTTAAGCTGTTTCCATCTTTTAGCCATGCTCTTGGAAGAACATGGCTTCCAACGCCACCATGGCAGAAGAGTGGACCATAAGGCTTGATGGGGTATTCTAAATGGTGAGAGCAGTGAGCTTTTTTTTTTTTTTTTTTTTTATATTTGAGAGCAGTGAGTTTTTTATAGCTCTTCTGTCTGTATTACAACAGCAGTCACATGGGCAACATAATTGCAGGGGTGACTAGGAAATCTAGAGGAGCACATAAGAAGAGTTTCTTATTGACTACCTGACTGAACTTCAAAATCTGATGAAACCCATAAAAGAACTGTACTGTTAAGATAACTGGAACAATTTTGGGTCAGAAAATATCTGAGACCCATTCCATGACACTTCACTGTGTATGTCAAAGTACACAATAGTTATTGATAAATAAAATAATAATCTGTTCCAGGACACCTGGAACAGATTATTTATACCTTAGTTTAGTAGGCTAAGCGTCTGCCTTCAGCTCAGGTCATAATACCAGGGTCCTGGGATCGAGTCCTGCATCGGACACCCTGCTCAGTGGGGATCCTCCTTCTCCCTCTGCCTACCACTCCCCCTGCTTGTGCTCTCTCTCTCTCTCTCTCTCTGACAAATAAATAAATAAAATCTTTAAAAATAATAATAATAATCTGTGCCACTTAGAAGCTGCAATTACAAGATTAACACTTATTAAACTGGTTTTATAAAATTATAATTTTATGTTCAGAAGAGAGGGATCGAGGCGGTATATAGTAAAACAGGTATTAGAAAGTTGGGGGAGCTGGGCTATAGGTCCAGATCTAATTGTGATCATGATCTGACACATCATGTAACTTCTCCATGCAACATTATCCTTGTGTATAAAAGGACAAGGGCAGCTGATGTGATCTTTAGATCCTCTTCTAAAGCCTAGAATCCTATGGCGTTAGCTATCCCAGAGGGCCCTACAGCAATGGTCACAGGCATAAACTCTGATGACAGAATTCCTTGGTTTTAATCCTGGCCTAGCATTTATTGGCACTGTGAATTAAACAAAGCTTCTATGTACTTCAGCCTCACATATCTCTATAGAGGATTAAGTGATTTAATATATGTAAATTAATATGCTTAGAGCATTATATTTAATACATTTTAGCTATTTTCACCTGAGAAAACCTCTGAAAGAAAATTTGGTAACTTTTCAGAAGTCACACAACTATTTGGGAGCAAAACTGGAATATAATCCTTGAATTTAGTTCTTTCCCATTTCTACTAGGCAACACTATAACTAAAAGTTCTAAAAAATCCTATATAATCACTGCTTCATAAATGATTTTTTCTATACAAGATACTGAAAATGAAAATATAATCATTTCCATCTATAAGAAAATGTTTAAAGTTTTCCTGCAAAATGTACATGTAATGGGAAAAAATGTTGAAAGCTTTTGAAAAAATATTATTGAGGGCACCTGGGTGGCTCAGTTGGTTGGGAGACTGCCTTCGGTTCAGGTCATGATCCTGGAGTCCCAGGATCGAGTCCCGCATCGGGCTCCCTGCTCAGCGGGGAGTCTGCTTCTCCCTCTGACCCTCCTCCCTCTCGTGCTTTCTATTTCTCATTCTCTCTCTCTCAAATAAATAAATAAATAAATAAATCTTTAAAAAAATATTATTGAATACTTA